>NC_132863.1:30014545-30317575 GCF_048164855.1 Canis lupus baileyi
CCAGGCACAGAGCTCTTGCCCTCTGTGGTTCTTGCCTGGGCTATGAATTAGTCCTTCCTGTGGCTTCCCTTACTGTGCGTGGCTTGGAACTCCAGATCTCCCTTCCTGATTCTGCTGGAAAGATCATTTTAGATACAAAAGTAATGATATTATGACCTTATTTAAACTATGCAGTGGCTCTCCAGAGCCTCTCCAGGCTCTACTGCCTTATTTCTTAAAGTCTGGAACCCTGTCTTTGAGGGTTCATTCATTCATTCATTCATTCATTCAACATTTATCCCCCGAATACTATCCTATTCCAGGCATTGCCATTCCTCTAGGTGCTTTGGATGTTCCTTGTAAACAAAACAGAGATGGACCCTTGACCTCATGGCACTTGCATTCATGTCATGGAGGGAGATAATACATTAGCAAGTAAAAAACATGATATGTCAGATGGTATGGAGTGTCATGAAAAAGAAAGCAAAGATAGTGGATGGGGATATAAGAGTGAAGGCAGTCTGTGAGAAGCTCACTGAAAAAGTAACAGCTGGAAGAGATCAATAATTGGTGGCAGATCAAGAGGGAGATATCTGGAGGGAGGACATTCCAGGTAGAAGAAAGAGCAGGTGCAAAGGCCCTGAGGTGGAGGCATACCTGAAGTATTTGAGTTACAACAAGATGGCCAATGTGATTGGAACGGAATGAGGTAGGGAGAGAGTAACAAGATAGAACAAGTAACTTCAGAGAGGTAGCAAGGAAGGGGGACATATTTTACAGATTCTTTAGATCATTATATGGACTCTGCTTTTCATAGAAGGTGAGACAAGAATTCATAAGAGGATTTTGAGCAGAATAGTGACATTATCTGACTTATTCTTAGAAGCATCATTCAGGATCCTATAGATTTCTTTTTCTTTCTTTTTGCTGAAAGGCAAGACCAAAGCAGGGAGATTTGCTGGGAGACTCTTGCAACAATCTGATAAGAAATCATCGGTGGGAGAATGGTCAGGGCAGTGGTGGTTTTGCTCAAGCCTTTTGTTTGATTATTCTTGCCAGACATTCACTTTCTAGTTGAATTCTTCTAGCCACAGAAAACTCACTTCCTACTGAGACTATCTGGACTGCTCTGATGATGCTTAGAGTTTTAGTTATTTTTTTTAATGAGCTGGAGTCTATCTTCTACAGGTTCCTTTCCTTCATCATTTTGGATCCACTGCTTGCATTCCTTATAATCAAACCTTGATCCTCTTCTTTGTGATCATGTCCTCTTATGCCTCCTCTTCTCCAGAATCAATATCCCAGTTCTTGATTCCTTCATCATCTGCATTGTTCCAGCAATGCCTTCCCATTCTGGACAATTTTCTGTGAAGGTTCTTTAGCTGGGAGTGCTGTATTTTCACCATCCTGGCAGTCTGGGGCCATAAGAAAGCAAGACTGTGAACTGAGTCCCTGCCCTTTTGTAACATTTCACCATTGATCTTTCCATGCCTCTATCTATCTATCTATCTATCTATCTATCTATCTATCTATCTATCATCTATCTATCTATCATCTATCTATCTTACAGTGTAGACTAATTCATTTCCATCATCCTCCTTTGGGGGCCTGGTAAGAGTTAACTTCCAAACAAACTCACACCACTCTGCAAATGAGAGCAAACACCCAGTGTAAAATTATCTTTATAAAACATATCTTTCCATAATGTGGTCCAAAGCATAGAGAATATTTTTACTAAATCTAGCATTTCCTGCCATTAACGTTTTCCTTTTGCAATCTTCAGATAGTGCTATGACTGAGTTTTGTGTTCTAAAAAGCTACATAAACACTTTCACCTCATAATCCACGGTAATGGCATTAGTTAGACCACCACAGGCCTTTCTGTCTTCTCTGCCTTTGCTCCTAAGTGTAACAACAGGAAAGTGTTATACCTTTCAGAGCTGGTTGAGATAATGTCTCTTAAGAATGAGCTGTGAGAGGTAGAGAGCATTACACTGACACTCTGAGAGCAAAATGGGTGTACAAAGCTTGGCAAAATTCCTATTCCAGTTGGTAGCCAAGAAGCCATCAGACGTGCATTTCTGTTGGAATTATTTTATTAATACAAAAGTTTACTCCAAATAATGGTATAACAGGTGAATTTGGGAGTAGCAAAGATGAAATAATTTCTTTTCTATAAATTGTCATGGAGGGGTGGGAGCATATGCTGGACAAAGAGGGACAAACGCGTTTTAGATCTATAATCATTTATAAACTATGAAATGTCTATCAAAACAATGGACTGGGCTCTGTACTTTGCTGTAAGGGTAAACATGAGCTCAGTCCTTGACGGACTTTAAGTGGAGAAGAAAAAAATGCGTTCAGATATTTGCAATACTAGGAGATGCAAAGCAAATATATAGTATAAAAGGAGACATGGATTAACACCCTGAAAATTGTTTAGTAGTTCTCCAAGGATGTAAGTATAAAACATATGAGAAGGCTCTAATGACACAGAATCAGCATGAGCTTAGTATAAAACAGGCTTAAAATCTTGAATCTAAAATATAACCCTTAGCATAAACTTCTATGTCCTACTCAATACCCATTTTTTCTTCTTCCTTAGAAAAAACAACAAAAAAATCCCAATTTCATTTAGGCTGACAGTGCCCAGCTAGAAGTAGACATTTTCCAACTCCCTTATATTTTGGTCTGGTCATGTGACTAATTACTGCCTAAAGAGAATACACCAAAAGATGATGTAGTGGCTTCTTAAAGAGAGCTGACACAGCTGGAAGGTGCCTCCCTGTGCTTCATTCCTGTTGTCTGGAATGCTATGGTGATAGATGAAGCCCCAGCAGCCATTTTGGAGAGTAGAAGCTGCATGTTAAGATGGTAGGGGTTAAGATAGAAGTTGTGTAGGGTCTCCGATGAGTCTGTGGGGTAGTTATACCCGTCCTAGATTGCCTACCTATGAACTTCTTTACCTGAGAGAGACATGGTCTTCAATCTTGTATATATTCTTTATTCTAAGTCTTTGTCACTAGCAGTGAACAAAACTCTTAACCCATATATCCTACTTACTGTTAAATGGAACATGGAAACTCGCACACAGAAGGCATCCAGTAAGCGTATTTTCTCTTTCATCTATCTACCACTCCTTCTTATAGGAAAACTCTTAATTTGGAACATAAGAAAACTTAGAGACAGTTATTAAGGAAACATCATTTTAAAGTACGAGATATGACGTTCAGAAAGGAGCTCTCAAGAGGACAATTATCTTTTTGTGTGTGTGAAACATTTGTTTCAAGTAAGAATTGAAGAATGAAATTTTGAGAAGTTTAATTTTTAAAATTTTTAAAAAAGATTTTATTTATTTATTCATGAGAGACAGACAGAGAGAGAGAGAGACAGAGACACAGGCAGAGGGAGAAGCAGGCTACTCACAGGGAGCCTGATGCGGGACTCAATCCTTGGACTGGGATCACAACCTGAGCCAAAGGCAGATGCTCAACTGCTGAGCCACCCAGGCATCCCTGAAATTTTGAGAAGTTTAGAGCAGATGTGAAGGACTCCATATTGCTCCTTCCCTGTCAAGTCACTTGTGGTGCTCCAAGGCCACATGGAGAGGTTTTATAAGGGTCTCAATCAGTACATTTTTAAGTCATTAGTCAGGCTTGCATAATGGGTTGGGGGCTAGGCACCGGAAACTAAACGGAGTGTCAATGAACGACAGGTGATCAGATGTCAATCATTAGAGTTAGAGGTATATAGAGGTCAGTTGGATCTGGAGGGTCTGATATCCTGGAAGAGTAATATAGCATTGCAACACTAGAGGTCAGGTAAGGGCAGCAATAGACTCCATAGGAGGGTGGCCAGAGAATGGACTCTGGGTTCCAGTTAAGGATGATGCCCATTTCCTAAAAGTGAACTTGTCTTTGGGTAGCTGAAACTATATAAAAGAAAATGTTAAATAGATCAGAATTGAAGACAGCTAAAGTTTAAATGGAATGTGTGTAGAAAAGGATTTGAGAAAGACCCAGCAGGTACCAGCAACTCATTAAGTCAGCTCTAGTCAGTAGTGGAGGCTGACAACGAGCTGTTTCCAGCTGTCCTCTTAACTGATTTAAGAACGTCATCAACAATACATGCTCCTTCACTCCTAAAGACACAATGCAGGGGTACCAAGGCTAAGCTTCTGAAAGAGGGCTGTGCTGTCGATAGGGCTCCTGAGGATGCTTAAGCAGGAAGCCTAATCAGGAAGGAAAGCATCAAGTCATCTTCAAAAGGTGAGGATCTCTAGGTCCTAAAACAAATGTATCCATGAATTTTTATAACAGCACCCCCATGGTGCCCAAAGCATAATAGCTGAGGTGTCCATCAGTGGAAGACTTGATAAAAAGTTGGTGGAATATTCATACAAGGAATACTACTCAGCAACAACAACAACAAAAAAAAGAAGCATTGGCACATGCACCAACAAAGGTGAGTTTCAAAGCTCTAATCAGTGAAAGAAGCAATGCCCTCACTCCTTCCCAGCCATTCCCTTCTCCACACCATGAGGGGCAACCTCCATTCTGATTTAGTTTTCTACCACAGATTAGCTTTGCCTGTTCTAGAGCTTCATATAAATGGAACATACAATATGTACTCTTTGGGGTAAAGCTTTCACTCAGTGTGTTTTGAGATTCAGTCATGCTGATACTACATGCATCAGTAGTTCATTTATTTTTACTATTACTCCTGAGTAGTGCCCCACTGTGTGAATAAGCCATGGATTATTCATTACTTTTCTGTTGATGGACACCTGGGCTTTCTCCAGCCTGTGTTGTTTTTTTTTAAACAACTTTGAGTACAGCTGCAATGAATATACTGTGCAAGTCTTCTTGCTGGCATATATTTCATTTATCATGCAGAAATAAATAGGGTAGGTGATATTTAATTATATAATAAAGCAGTAGATATTGCCCAATGGTTGTACCATTTCATATCCTCACTAGCAACATAGGAGATTTCTGATCACTCTGTATATTTGTTAGCATTTGACATTTTTAATCTTTTATTTATTTTTTAGTTCTTTTGCCATTTTGGTGCGTGTGTAGTGGTATCTCACTGGGGAGAACACCATTGTTAAATACATGAAGTAAAAATACATAGATTTATAAGGAAAAGCGTTTATCTTAAAAAAGATGAAAATGTTAAAAGTATTGGAAATACAGTACTGTGTGAGCTTCCTTATTAACATTAAATAACAATATCTATCATGGGATCAAATAATTTTCATTTTGAGGCCATAAGGAGAATACATAAGATGTTAAGACAGCTGTGATCATTACATTGATATGAGCTATCTGTAATAGATATTGGTGATTAAGTTCAAGATAATGAGCAATACAACTGTAATCATTGCTTATAGTCATAATAGGAGGAAAACGAAGGTGTAATATTTTCCACTGAAGTTTACAGACCCCAGGTGAAAAAGCTCTGGTAGGGAGGCTATAAAAACATTCCAGTTGAGAGGATGGTAAGATTAGGGAATCTCCTGGGTGCTATCTAATTCTGAGATTCTAGCTGTCATGACATAACCAACTCTAAGGTCAAAGTATCAAGTGAACTAGATAGAAATGAGAGCTTGGGAGCAATTATTAAGGAGGAAGGTTAGTATCCAGAACAGCAGGTGGATAGTAAGGCAAGAAGAGGCAGGGCAAAAAGGAAAGAGGTTGAAGCAGTTGTGGGAGCTACATGAAGGAGCACAAATCTCATGCTCTAACTCAGTGGCTCACCACCATGTCCGCTCTTCAGAATCATCTATGGTCGTTTGAAAAATAAAAATAAAGTATCCTGGTTCTACTCTTGAAAATTTTGATTTCATTTTGTGTGGGGCTTGGAAATCAGTATTTCAAAAAAATCCATTGGTGGGTTAAATGTTAAATGAGCAGTGATAGTTGGAAACTATCATTTTAATAGGAGGTTTGAGCTGTGGTATAACTAACATGTTTGTGGACATGAAGGAATGGGATGGATGGGACAGGCTGGTGGGGTCAGGGCTGGGATTAAGCCAGGGAGCACATGGTTGATAGTGGAGGGGCAGGTAAGAGGTTGAGAGATAAGCCAGGATGAGAGAGGATTGTGGGCTCATTAGGAGGGTTCCTTAACAGTTTTGGCTGGGCATGCATCTGGCTAGACAATCCAAGTCAGGGATTAGCTTCACTGTGTGATATTTATGTGCAAGTGGATATGAGCTTCTATTAGTCAGCATTCTCCAGAGAAACAGAACCATATAGCATATGCACCATACAGCATATGCAGAGATATATCTCTGAAGACTTAAACAAATTGGCTTACGTGGTTATGAAAGCCAAGAAGTCCCATGATCTGCTGTCTATAAGCTGGAGAACCAGAGAAGCTGATAGTGAGTAATTCAGTCCAAGTCCAAAGGCCTGAGAATCAGGGGACTGATGGTGTTAAGTCTGGATGTGAGTCTGAAAACCTGAGAACCAGGTGTGCCGATGTTTTAGGGCCAGAGAAGATGGAGGCTGTCTCAGTTCAAGCAGAGAGAGAGCGAATTCATCCTTCTTCTGCCTTTTTGTTTTATTTGCTCCCTCAAGGGAGTAGATGACGCCCACCACATTGGAGAGAGCCATCTGCTTTACTCAGTTTCCCAATTGAAAGGCTAATCTCTTCCTGAAACACCCTCACAGACACACCCATAAATAATGTTTTACCAGCTACTCTGGCATTCTGTAGCCCAGTCAAGTTGACACAGAAAATTAACTATCACAGAGCTTCACAGCTGATGGAGATTTAAAAATAGACAGCTTTTATTCCTTGCTTACTTCACTTATGCTCAATGTCAGGTGCTAAAAATCTCCAGTGTTCAGAAGCACCCAATTACCAATAATGGTATCTAGATGTTTGTCTTTGCATTCTGAGTCTCAGTTTTTTTTTCAAGGTTTGGGTGGAAATAAAACATCTGTGCTAACTGAATTCAATGGAAACATACACCAACGATACCAGATTGGCCTCTGAACACCGAAGTAGATTAGACTAAACATTTCACCACACCCTCTTAAACAGTGTAAGGTTAATAGCACATGTAGAGGTCCAGTTCACCCTATCTTCTATAATATTAAACATATTTCAATAGAAGTTGGTTTGTATGGAGAAGCATTCGAAATAGATGAAAAGAATATAAAATAATGATAGAGTTGTTTGTAATAAACATATAGAACTTATATACGAGAACATTATCCTCAAAACAATCACCTTGAGAAAATAATATATTAGACTTTCATTGTTCAACACATCCTAAGGCTCCTTTCTGGAAACTAACTCCAAAACTAGTTCAATCATCACAAATTATGATCAGTTTATGGGATCTGATATATGTCCCCTCCCAAATTCATTTGGCCTGCCCTGCTTGCTGAGCTCTATTTCATTTGCTTGATGGGAAACTCCACCTGCCATTCTCATTCCTGGCACTGTCATTGGCCTAGGCCTCCCTGACAAGGGTGGCTGGATTTTTGAGATGACCTCCACTAAACCTTCCACAGTGAGAGCCCCGGGCCAATAGGGCTCGCACTGGAAAGGCTATGGCTCCTCTATCTTCCTACCTGAGATGCAGTTCCCCATCACTGAACACAGGAGTTCATTTTCTCTATGCCCAGTGGGGCCAGATCATACAACTCTGAGGCATAAGCTGTGAGTATCCTGTGGGGAAAACTTAAGAGAAGTAGGAGACAAGAGGGAGTGGCCCATAAATGCCAGCCCCTTTCTTTCTCCAATGGACTATTCCAAGGAATGGCAGATGTTTATGGCCTATCTAAGGATCTGTAGTAACCAGCAACCAGATGTGTTTTCTCATAATGCTTTGAACAGTGTATTAAAGTACTACCCTACTCTCCTGGCACTACTTCTCCTAGCAAAGCACTAGCACATAAGCTCTGTGTCAGGCTGTTTTCTAGGGTACATGGTCTAACACCACACAGGACTCAATTGTCTTTTTCATAAGACTCATCCAAACTCAAGGAGCACAATCTCCCTGACATTTAGGACAGTAAGAAGCATATTCCCAATATGCTGAAAGAAAAGTCCATAGGGTAGTTTCACCATAGAAAAAGTAGCAAAAGCAAGGTTTGGCCATCCCATTGTGTTGGGAATAAGACAATTTTTTTAAGTGAAAGTATAATTAACACACAGTGTTATATTAGTTTCAAGTGTGCAATATAATGATTCAATAATTCTATACATTACTCAATGATCATCAAGATGTGTGCTCTTCATCCCCTTTACCTCTTTCACCACTCACCCCACCCACCACTGGTTTGTTCTCTGTATTTAAGTCTGATTTCTTCGTTTGTCTCTTTTTTTTCTTTGTCTATTCTATTTCTTAAATTCCACATATGGGTGAAATCATATAATTACTAACTTTCTCTGATTGACTTATTTCACTGAGCTATTATAATAGCTTCTAAGTCCACTCACGTTTCAGATGCCAAGATCTCATTCTTTTTATGGCTGAGTAATATTCCATTATATATAGAGAGATGCACACACACACACACACACACACACACCATATTTTCTTTATCCATTTATTTATCACTGGACACTTGGGTTACTTCTATATTTTGGCTATTGTAAATAATGCTGCAATAACATATCTTTTTGAAAAAATGTTTCCATTTTCTTTGGGTAAGTGTCCATTATAGAATTGCTGGATCATATGGAAATTCTATTTTTAATTTTCTGAGGAAACTCTATACTGTTTCCTTCAGTGGCTACACCTATTTGCATTCCCACCAACAGGGCATAAGGTATCCTTTTTTTCTATGTCCCCACCAACACTTGTTATTTTTTGTGTTTTTCATTTTATGTCCAAAATATATAAAGAACTTCTAAAACTCAACACCAAAAAATAAATAATATGATTAAAAATGGACAGAGGATCTGAATAGACATTTTTCCAAAGAAGGCACTCAGATGGCTAACAGACACATGAAAAGATGCTCATCATCATTCATCATCATCAGGGAAATGCAAATCAAAACCACAATGAGATATCACCTTACACCTGTCAGAGTGGCTAAAATCTAAGACCACATATCTTTGGAATTATGTACTCTGAAATGTTGTTTAAAACAAACAAACACAAATTACCTGAAAAAATTTTATTTAGAACAATCTGCCACGCTTTTATTATGTTAGTTCTATTTTCCTTCATAGCTTTTATGAGTATCTGAAATTATATTATTCCCTCCTCTTTTCCCTCTCCTTAGCTTACTGAAATGAAAACTCCACAGGAGTCTTATCTGTAAAGTTTATGGCTAAATTCCTGCCTCTATGAATAGAGGAGCTAGAATCCATGTACTGCATGGTCAGAAGAAACTTAAGGTATTCTTAAACATACATTTATCCATTGATTTATTGACTCATGGATTTAACAGACATTTATGCAAACAGATCTGTTTTTTCAATTATCTCCCTTGAAAGTGTCTGGATATTTTCTTCATGAACATTTCTTGTGACTGAGAGCCCACCAGCCTTAAAGAACCATGTACTAGATTCAAGTAGAGCTGATATTCAGCTGATATGGACTTATTTAAATGCACCATTTGGCAAAATCATGAAATACTTTCATTTTAGTTAATAAGTACTTTATAGTAACTGTGAGAAACTATATGATTAATTTATATTATTTCTAATATGCACTCATAAGTTCAATTATGATATGTCCCAATGATAATAGTTAAATAGGTTTTCTGACACAGAATCATTTAAATGATTATCAAGATGTTGAATAAAAGAATATCTAGGATAGTAGAAAACTTTGAGTGTAATTATTAATTCAGCAGACGCAAGAAGAGGCTTCTGCACCATGTATAATATCATTTGATAAAGAGAATTTTCTATTTAATGATTCTGAAAGTATCCAATGATGTCGTGACAGCAGTGGCCATGAAACCAGGTCCTGAAGGCAAGTGAGCATGGATATTGGACAAACCCACTGGGTTCCTAATGACAGCAAGATGACAGCAGCCTAAGGGCGTATGATCTTTGTCTGTTGCTACAGATAAACCCAGATTGGCAATGGCATTGCGTGCAAAGTCCAGGCACTGTAGGTTTGGAGCATATGCAAGTGCTGACATACCACACTGGGCCCCACTCAGCGACCCACAGCTCCTAGGACACGCTCTCTGGATGCACTGAAGTGCTGGACATCAATAACCTGCATGGGAAAGTCAGTGGACACTTTTTATACCATTTTCCTATGTCAAATCATGGCTCAGAGAGAGACACCATTAGCTAGAGATCCACACCCAACGAAAAACTATGCAAGAAATTTCTCAAAATCAACATATGACTTGGAAATTATCATAATGCCTTAATGAATGCTTTGTACCATGCAGTCTATGAATATGATGATGTTTAGTCAGTAGAGTATTTGAAACTCTATGTGATTGTTGTTGCTTCTGTTGTCATTGCCCTTTCTCACTGTGCAAATCATTTTTAAAGTAGTTTAAGACTCATGAGAAGCTGCAAAAATACTGCTGCATTCCCGTATACCCTTCACCCAGCTTCCCCTAATAATAATAATGCACACAAGCACAGTGGCATCCAAATCAAGAAACTGCCATAATGTAATACCATTAACTTGAGTTCAGAACTATTCAGATTTCACCAGGTTTAACGTGCTCTTTTGCGCATGCGTGTTGGGGGCAAGGGGTTACCTCTATTTTTAAAGAGTCTTGCTTAGGGTCTCTATGCCAAGGTCTTGGAGTTTTAGCCATTGCTATGTGGAGGTGGAGGAAGAGCCATACATGAGTGCACTCCCACAAATGCACATTCCTTTCTCTTAAGAATATTCATCCCATATGGAGAAATAGACCATGTTTATTAATCACTCGAGAAAGTATGTAATTTCATTAGATTGAGCTCTGTCTCTGGGCATTGAGTCATAGGAGGGAACGGCTCCCCAGCGACCCACAGCTCCTAGGACACGCTCTGTGGAGACCGCACTTTGGGCCCAGCTGCTCGAATGCACTGCTGGAATCCCAGGCAGAAATGTGTAATGGCACGCCAAGGGCTGCTGAGCTGTCATGGCCCAAGCAGGGTTATTTGTGGCTTCCAAAGAGGGGCTGTAACCTTTTATGTTATCCACAAATCTCAGCCTTCAAGAGTCAGGGAGAAAATGCAACCATGCTGTTTGACCTAGCTGGCTCTTTCCCCACCCTACTCCCCTCCCCCTCCCATTGCCATTCCACTCCCAGCCCTGAGAAGCTTGCATAGCTGTCCCAGGAGAAAAAAAAAAAAAAAAGACACTACCTTTACATTGTACCAGGCCTATGTGAAATGGCCAGATGTCCCTTATAATTAGATGAAGGAAGATCTAAGAAAGTCAGTGACAAATGGAAACTTTAATTTGAGGCCCTGAACATCCTGTGTTATTCAAAAAACAAGACAGAAAAGTCAAATTTCTTGACTGGGACACTTTGAATGGCAGTGTACCCTAGAGACAGTCAGGTCTGTCTGCACTCCTTTATCATTCATTAGATCAATCAGAATGTCGGAGTTCAAGAGTGTCTCCTGTGCTTTGCAGGGCATCAGGAGAGTCTTTGGTTGTCACTTGACATAAAAGCAGGGCTTTAATTACTTTTCCTCAACAACAACTTTGTTCTTGAGGAACTTCTTTCCACTTGTATATTTAGTCACTTATTTCATTCACCAAGGAGTCAAATCAGTGAAATGATTACAAACGATTACAAATGTGGCTCTGGAATCATACAGTCTTGGGTTTCAATCTTACCTCTAATATTTACTGGCCATGCAACCTTGGGATTAAGCTGGTATCATGGTTGAACTGTGTTCCCTCAAAATTCATCTGTCAAAGTCCTAACCCTCAGTACCTAAGAATATAGCTTTATTTGGAGATAGAATCTTTGCATAAGTAATCAAGTAATTCTGAAGTCATTAGGCTAGGCATTAATTCAATATGACTGGTGTTCTTTATAGAAAGGGGAAATGTGGGCATAGACATGCAGAGAGGGAGGAGACCAGGTGGACATCAAAGAAGAGATTAGGATGATGGTTCTCCAAGCCAAGGAATACCAAAGACTGTCCATAATCCACCAGGATCTAGGGGAGGTGCCTGAAACAGACCCTTTCCTCACAGCCCTCAGAAGGGAACAACCCTGCCAATACCTTGATCTTGGACTTCTAGTCACCAGAATTATGACACAATTGATCTCTGTTATGCAAGCCACTCAGTCTATGGCACTTTGTTACAGCCATCTTTGGAAACCAATATAGCTAGTTAGTCAACAATTTGAGATTTACTTTTTTTTATCTCTAAAATGCAAATGGTAACTTTAGCAATGATACTCATTGTGGTCCCTGGACCAGCAACATCAGTATCACCTGGTAGATTATTAGAAGTGTAAATTCTTAGGTCCCCACTCCAGATTTACTAAATCATAAATTCTGGACACGGGGGCTCAGAGTTCTGTATTTTAACAAGTCCTCCATGTGATTCCAATGCATGCTCAATTGTGAGAATGCATAGTATTATAGTAAGGATTATATTAGAAAATGTATTTAAAGTTCTTGGTATAGTGCCTGATATATAGTAAATATCTAATATATGATTAACTATATTCAGATCTTCTCAGACTTTTATAGAACACATAAGGTATTCTAGTTAGTAGAAGTGTAAAGGTATATAAAATATTGCTGTTCAATAAACTGGTGGAATTCACAACCATGGGAAAGGCATATATGCAATGATTAACAATAATGCTCTTAGGTGTTTTAATATCATTGTTTAAAATATGCTTGGGTAACATAGTAGATGCCCTGGTGCAGTGGAAAGTCAAGGCAGATATTGATAGGTGATAGATGTAATCGAGTAGTAATATCCAAAGTATGATTTATTGTTATTAAAATTATATTTTATCTTTAGATAAGTTTATCTAAATCTCACAATAGATTTGTGGTATAAGATACTATTAGAGAAATAAAATTGGACCTAACTACTAAGGGCATAATAGTAATGCCTAACATATTATCACTGGGAAGATCAAATTATATTATGCATGCAGTGCTCTTAGAACAGGGCTAGGTATATAGATAGTTTCCACTAAATTTTGTTATCATTCTTATTATTATTTTTCTACATTGTTTTCATTGTTAATATAGAATGGAGGCTTGGAAAAACAAAATAACTGGTGCAAAGGACATATATAACTTGCTATAAAGATACAACCAAAGAGCCTCATTTCAAGCCCTCTGTAGATGGTTTCCCCATCTTTGTCCACTATGTTGTGCAGTCTCTCGTATTAGACAGGTAGGTTTCTCTCAGTCCTTGCTACAGTTCCCATGATTGTCCCACTAGAATGTCTGCTCCTGTAACTCATGTCCCCCAGTCAAATGACTATAATAAGGCATAGCACTTCAGTGTGCAGTGGCTGTGTGTTCTGGTGTTTCTGAGAGAACAAAAGTCAAGTCCTGGGATTATGATTTTTTGGGAGATCATCAGAATGGTGGACATTTAAAGTGAAAAAGATGATGTCAGGCTACAAAATTATCCAAACACTCAAGAACACATTTTGCTGTTTCTCTTTTAGTTTGGGGCTGACCATCAGGCCAGACTTGCTATGAAGGTCCCATTGTGGTCCCTGAGATCCATGAAGGAGAACAGAGAACTTTCTGGCCATAAGAGATCTGGAGAACATGAACTCTGAGACACTATGAGGCTAGAAGTAGGACAACTTTATCCTCCATGAACTGCTAATTTGAAGTTATTTGCCTTCCCACTCAAGGCCCTCTGACCTCTGGCCCTGATCTTTTACCCCAACATTACCTCCTGCCATGTTTTTGCAGATTCCTGTAGTTCCAGCCAGACTACATATTCACTTACCTACTTGCCTGAGCACTATCACACCAGGTGTCAGGTGAGTGCTCAGGCAGCTGTGTTTGACAAGAGAAGAGGCATTTTAGGCTGTTGTCACAACGGTTCCTGTGGCAACCTCTGCATCTTGCCCTAGACCATACTGAAGGAGCCTGTGGGGATGTATAGACTTAATGAAGTCTTTGTTTTTATTTTTTCTTTTCCTTGCCTGTCTACTTCTCTAATTTATTTTTCCAACTTTCTGCCCTCAGCGCCTTTCATGTCCCTCCTCCCTACTGCTCTTGACCACATGAGTGATGTTCAGGAAAAATGATGGGCATTGAATGATGCCCTGTCCTTCCTGCACCAGTTGTTCTGTGGCAGGGCTTGCAGATACATTGTGAGCACTCCAGCGTGGGAATAGAGGGGATGGTGATATTCCTTTGTGTTTTAGAAGTGCGTGTCAATGTCTTTCCAGCCATATGAGACTCAGACCCAACCAATTGGAGCCAATTCTCCTCTAACATATCCAGATATCCCCATACGCAAACAAAAATTTTACCCAACATGCGCTTATTGAGTACCTATACTATTATGCACACAGCCAAATCCTTATGGATGTGACTATAAGCAAACAAAACAGATTTAACTCCTACCTTATTAATCTTGACCATGAGGAAAGCCATCCTTACGAATTCCTGGAAATTCCTTAAGAATTTTTGTTAAGCTGAAATACCTATCTCTTCTGATGGTCAGTAGTTTTTCTTCTGGTTTTTCTTTGAAACAATAGGGAAGTAGGAAGTAAAATGACAAGAATGTAGGAATTAGAAGACTTAACTAGGAACCCAAGCTCCTCCCAAATCAATTAGGTGATCTTGGCCAGCTTTTATCTATGGGTCAAAAGCCTAGATGGGGATCCCTGGGTGGCGCAGTGGTTTGGCGCCTGCCTTTGGCCCAGGGCGCGATCCTGGAGACCCGGGATTGAATCCCACATCAGGCTCTCGGTGCATGGGGCCTGCTTCTCCCTCTGCCTGTGTCTCTGCCTCTCTCTCTCTCTCTGTGACTATCATAAATAAATAAATAAAAATAATTATTTAAAAAAAAAAAAAAAGCCTAGATGGAAGGATTGAACTTTTAGGGAACCCAGTCATAGTTGTAGAGCATTATGAAATCTAAAGACATAAAGAAACCTAGCATTCATTCTTACCTCTTTTGGGTCAGCATTACAATAATGCTGGCCACTATAACTGATAAACACTCAGTAGTCTATCAAGACATGTGCATTTACTATCCACATCAAGTTCAACTGATGAAGGAACTAAAGCCAGTTACTCAGCATCCCAACTTGCCATGGATTTTTTTTATCTTTAAGATGTGAATATCAAGAGTACCCTTCAGTATCGACATTCACTCACAAGATGAGGAAATAAAGAGAATGGAAAAATTCATACAAGTGTTATAAGTGAGGCTGAAAGAGGTGTGCATCACTTGCCCAAATTCCATTGAATGGAACTCAATCTCATGGCTGCAGCTACATGGAAGACTAGAGATATAATCTACCTGTGTGTCTAAAAAGAAAGGGAAATAGATTTGCAAAATCTTTAGCAGCCTCTGCCATAGCCTCCTTAAGAAAGTTAAGACAAATTTGGGCCTTTTATCCAGAAAATATATACCCAAACACATGAAAAGAAAAAGGTAATTATTTCTAAAGTTTAGCACAATCCCTGAAGTTACAATCCCTAGGATCAAAACCAATGATACTCCAGCTCCTTAGAGGAAGGGGTCAGATAATGTGATGAGTACTTGCCAGCATCATTTGGGAGACTCTCTAGTAATAAACAGACATTTTTCAAAGCCTTTGAGAATTCATCTTTTAGAAAGTGAAACAGGGAGTTGCTGTTGACATCTGTGACATGGCAGTTACCTCCTTGGCTTCTCCAGATCTGGTACAAGGGAGATCATTTTCCAAGAAAATTTTGGCACATTTTCTTTGTAGACCAATCAACAGAACAATCTACAAAGTGAAGAAGGAAATCAAATGGAAAAGAGCATGAAAGTATTTTATTTCCTGTATCCCATTTGATGTCTCCCTATCCCAGTGTTGAGCCAGTGAATGGAGAGGATACCACAGAACCTGGCAGTCATAGAAGGAATTCCAGAGCAGCTATGAGCTCGCAAGGTTTTGGCTGTAATGGTTCATTAAGTATCTCCATACTACGGGTCAAGAGAAGCTGAGTTTAAGACTGACCAAATGAAAATTTGGGAATATGGGATTTAGTCAGGGTCCTGCCAGTGAACTCCTTAAAGCAGACCCGAAGTCTTCCTACAAAAGAACATGGTGTGGTATATAAGGCATGAATTTTGCAGCAAGAGGAATTAAATATAGATTCTAACTCTGCTACTTCAACTTTAAAGTCTGTTTAGCATCTGTTAAAATGGGAGAAAAGACATTTACTCCTCAGAGTTGCTGTGAAGATTAAATCAGATAATTTTCCTAAAGCACACAACACAATGCCTGACCCACAGTGGGCATATGATAAGTGTCAAAGGTGAGCTCTCTTCAGAGAGAAAAAGACACAAAGCGCTTCCTGCAGTGAGCACATATGCAAAACAATATAAACTCAAGGGCAATTCTGGTAACCAATAGAAATCTTTGGACAATATTATTATTACTTTTCTGGAATCCTTTGTCATGAACAGAGTCGAGTTTGAATCTAGTCTAGAATAGTCGGTACATATACATCTTTAAATGATCAAAAAATGAGATCAAGCTGGGATGAGGGCCCCATCACTCTCCCTCACTCCACTATAGTAGTAAAAAAGCAGGGGCTGGAGGTTGTTGAATCCATAAATCTCATCAGCCACCTACTATGAGTCTCAGGAATTCCCCAGCCATAGAAAAAGAAGACAAGTTCCTTTTGGGAGAAAATATATCAAGATAGAATCCGAATCCCAGTACTACTCTGTCCAGAGGAAATCTGACCTCTCAGATCAAGTAGAATTTATGGGATATTTCACAAACCCCTTAATTAATGTGTCCTGGAAACATTAACTTGTACCTTCTTAACCCAGTCCCCCCATTCTGGGAGCAGAGAAAGAAAGTAGGGGACTTTCACCTCAGGTTCTTTATTCTTGTCTCTGTCATTCCATGCACAACATGTATATCCACACAGATTGTCAAGGGTGATTCTCATCAAGGAGAAAACAAATAAAATAACTAAAGGGGTCTCTTTGGCATGGTACAATTTGTGGATATTCTGATTCTCACTTTACAAAGGGAGACGAGTGTCATCCACTTGAAATTCTAAAGAGATTTATATAAGCATATTTAATTGAGGGATAAGAGAGAAGAAGGAGCTCCTTAAGTGAAAAGAGGATGTTGTATTATCAGATTATGAGCTCATCACCTATCTCTTCCTGCCATTGGGTGAGCTGGGCAGAGCATGATTCTTAGTCTAGAAATTTCAGGACCTTACTATCTAGTCTCAGACAATTACCAAATATTTTGAAATGGACGGCTTGAATACCACAGACAGTGGCATCTGGAGTTCTACGGGAAAGATGGACAGACCAAGGAAGAAAAATAATTTCTCTGCAGCCAACTAGAGGAGCCTCAGAGAACAGGTTAGGAAGCAGATGTGTATCTTAATTTCGGTTCCTTCATGATCCTGAGGCAAAAGCTTGGGTGCAGATAGTATACTTGGAAGATGATTCTAGAATTTATAGGCATGGACATGGAGAAAGGAAGACAAAGAAAGTAAAAAAGCCCATAATCTGTTTAAGAGCCTCTGAGAAACTGTAGAATGTATCTCAGAATTATCCCACTCCAGATGAGTGCCTCCCATCTGCCATCAGTTGGAGCTTGCCCTGGGGTGTTAATTCTCTCACTTCACCACGCACTGCTGCATTGAGGCTGAGTGTGGCCGAGCAAGCTCTGGTGACCTGCAGAAAGACCTCAGACAGAGAAGATGAAAAAAATTAGGCACTTTTGGTGTAAAGCTGGGAACTCTGGTGGCCTAAGGGAATATGGGGATTGAGCATCAACAGCATCTACTAAAACAGAATTAAAATGCAAAGAGTTTACCTTCTCGAAATCTTCACAGCTAGTAAAAGGCGGAACTAACGTTGGAACATAGGTCCCTTGGGCTCCAAATTATTAGGAGCTCTGAAGAAACGTGAGCTTGAAATAAAATTTAAATTCAACACATGAATTTCTGGATTATAGAAGTGTGCTATGACTCATTCTCTAGGATAGAAATTGAGATATCACTTCTATTAAGCAAGAAGAGATCGAGGGAAAACAGTGGAAGAGAACGAAAATTGTATGAAACAATTAAAATAATCACTGGAAGCATTAACAAGTAGAATTGACAGCGTGGAAAATTGAATTAGCTAAGCAGAAGCTAGGCCCAAGAAATAAATCAAGAACACGGAGATTAATACTAACAGAGAAGTGAAGAGAATCTTAGAAAATTTGACATTGAGCACAGTGTGTCAATAGGCATATAATAGAATCTCTTATAGATGATATGGGGAAGTGAATGATCAATACGATGGCAATAGAGAGACGTGATCAGATCTTCAAATATAATAACCATGTTCATAATGAGAACATAGATCATCACTCTCTAAGCTCCATTATGAAAGGCCTGTTTGAAGGATTTTGAAGCAGAGAAGACTGGTAGGGAAGACTGAAAACCAAATCTGGTATCTATAAATAAGAACACTAAGTTTTGAACAACTAATATAGTTATCAAGTGGGTTGATTTTGGTTTGGTATAACATAGAACTGTACACATAAAAATATATGCCTACTTCTGTTGTGCATACCATCTACTATAGCTTTTATAGTTGTTTTATAGTTGTTGCTCTGGTAAGTTGGAAACTTACAGAATTTCAGATATTTACTTTTCATAGTCAAATCCATTGCAAAACCATTCTCCTCAAATGAAGATTGATTACTCCTATTCATTTAAACGTTTTACAGCTGAGAGCCGTCCTTAGTGACGATAAGGACAAGTGTAGGAGGGTCATTCCCTGTCAACACCCTCCCCACCTTTATCTCCTCCCTTACTCCTACACTGCAGATCTGCACCCCTCCAAATGTCTAATGCTTCAACACGATAATCCACACGCACGTATCTTTGGATTTGTTTTTTTTTAAGTATTTTTTAATTGGGATACATTCCACATGCAGTAAAATCCATCTTTTATAGTGCAAACCCCTATGCAACCACCACCACAACCAAGATACAGAGCAATTTCATCACTCCAAGCAATGTCCTCGTGCTCCTGGCAGTCAATGCCTTCCCCTGCCTTATGCGCATGATGACCACAGCTCTGTTTTCTGTCCCTATAGTTTTGAAATTTCCAGACGTTTTTGTAGTTTTTGAATCTGGCTTCTCTTGTGTAGTATGATGCATTTGAGTTTTGTTCGAGTTGCTGCACATATCAGTAGCTGATTCATTTTATTGATGAGTAGTGTTCCATTTTATGTAAGTTCTATAGCTTGTCTGTCCATTCACCCATTGAAGGGTATTTGGATTTGGGGGAGAGTGATTATGAATAAAGCCACTAGACACGTTTTCCTTTTGTTCTGTGTAAAATTATGCTTTCGTTTCACTTGTGTAGTCAGGATGGAGATTGCTGAGCTATAAGGTAAGCATATCATTCGTTGAATTTTACAAGAAAATGTTTATTTCCAGAGTGGGTGTGCCATTCTAAATTCCTCTCAGCAAAATTTAAGTTCTAGTAATAGTGTTATTAGAGTTTGGTATTGTCTCCCCTCCCCTGATCCCAAGCTAGTAGGCGTGGTATCTTAATTTGCTTTTCCCTAATAACTAATGATATTGATCATCATTGTGTGTCCTTATTTGCCATTGGCATATCTTTTGTAAAATACCTGCTCAAATCTTTTTGCCCTTTTAAAAAGTTATCTTCTTGAATTTTGAGAGCTCTTTATTTATTCTAGTTATAAGTTCTTTATTAGATAAGTGTTTAGCAAGTATTTTCTTCTAAGATGTGGCTTGTTTCATCATCTGAACAAAGTCTTTTGCCCCTGATGCTGTAAGACTGGTTCATGGGGATGTGGCTGGGGTTGAATTATATCCTCCCCAAAATTCATATGTTGAAGTCCTAATACCCAGTACCTCAGAATGTTGACCTTGTTTTGAGATAGGATACTTACAGAAGTAATCCTGTTAAAATGGGGTCATTAGGGTTGGTTTTAATCCAATATGTCCTTATAAAAGGAGGAAATTTAGACATAGACACACACACACACAGAAGATGATGTGAAGGCAGAGGGAGGAAGTGACCACCTGCAAGCCAAGGAGAAAGGTCTGAATAGATCCCTTTCTCTCCAACCCAGATGATACCTTGATCTTGCACTTCCAGCCTGCAGAACTATGAGAAAAAAAATTGTGTTATGAAGCCACCTCATCAGTAGTCCTTTGTTATGGCAGCCTAGGAATGCAATCTCTGATAGGGTTTCTTTTCTTTCTGACAGCAGTATCTCCTTCCTTCCCCAGGCATGTAAGATGGAGGTTTTCTCTAGATTCCTGCTGGGCCCTCTTCCTTCTTGTTAACATCCAGGGAGGCCCATGGAAGACATCCTGTGAGGGAGTGCAAACTCCCCTTGGGCACACTGCATGGGTACTGGGCATGCACATTCTTAGGCTAGTTCTCTCTCAGTCTTGAGCACTTTATCAAGAGTTTAGCTTCTTACCTCTTTGTATGGCAGCCCCATATACCTCCCGTGCGCTGCTCCAGCCTAACTGGTGAGCGTCTTTCCATGGAGGCACCTGCCTTTACTGAGCTTTCTGACTTGTTGTTTTCTCTGTGACCTCAGATCTTTGGTGGATTCGAGGAAAATTATGGATCTGTAGAATATTCAGCTTTTTCAAGTTTGTCAAGTGGAAGCAATCTTCTTTTTGGTT
This sequence comes from Canis lupus baileyi, assembly GCF_048164855.1. NCBI lineage: Eukaryota > Metazoa > Chordata > Mammalia > Carnivora > Canidae > Canis > Canis lupus. The sequence continues at coordinate 30,035,327 of NC_132863.1, forward strand.
TTTTACATTCTAAGCAGAAGCTAGAAATCTCTTTGCATTTCAAAATCCTGTACACATGTCATTTTTTGTAGAACGCCCTTCTCCTGATCTGTGTATTGGGAAACTCCAACTCACATATTAAAACTCATGGATTTTGTCACTTCCTCCGTGAAGGCTTCCCTTACTCCCATGGATATAGTCAGTGGATGAAAATCCGTGTATTCTCATAGAACACTGTGTACGTCTCTATTATTCAACTTGTGTTACAAGTATTTATTTTTTTAAAAAGATTTTATTTATTTATTTGACACAGTGAGAGAAAGAGCACAAGCAGGGGGAATGGCAGAGGGAGAGGGAGAAGCAGGCTCCCTGCTGAGTGGGGAGCCTGATAAGGGACTCAAGCCCAGGACTCCAGGATCATGACCTGAGCCAAAGGCAGATGCTTAACTGACTGAGCCACCTGGGTGCCCCTTGAAAGTATTTCTTAATACTCCTGCTAGACTGTGAGCCCTCTGAAGACACACCCTAGGACTTTTTGGGTTATCTTACCTCAGTCCTTAGCATAATCATCATTATGCCATAAGTCCTTAGAACACATCTAGTTCAACAAAAGATTTCTTGAGGAAAAGTGTTGAAAGGTTGGTCCTCCATTCCAATGGTCCAAAGTAACACTAAAGAATTTCACATGGAAGAGAGACTTTCTAGCCTTTTGTTTTTTAGATAACCCAGTTTTTTTCCCTTCTCTTCTCTCTCTCTCTTTTTTTTTTTTTTTTAACAATATATACCTGCCAGGTACACCCATAACCAAGAGGAGAAATGCATTGAGCCATAATGAGTGGTAAGACATAGTGGCTAAAAGCATGGGCTCTTAGGCTGCCTTAACATTTGAATTTTGGCCACAATACTCATCAGCTGGAAGATTTTCTATAACTAAATGGCACAAAACTGTTTCCTCGTCTGTATGACTATCTACTTCGGAGGGATTGTTGTGAAGATTACATGTCCCACTTGATGTAAGGTACTCAGCACAGGATAGATGCTTCACCAACACCTCGTAATATGAGCGATCTTGTCTAATTATTCCACAACATCTTCCCTACATGCCTGGGCCCAGGCTATGAATTCCTCTAATACAGTCATTTACTTTTGATCAATGACATCTTTTCCAGCAATCTCTATGACAATCTTCAAAAGCCACAACCAAGAAGTTCACTCCAGTAGCACTCTGAGAGTTGTGATGGCTCAATTTTACCTGTCACTGTGACTGGGGTAACGGGATGCCTAAAGAGCAGGTGAAACATTCTTTCTGGGTGTGTCTGGGAGGGTGTTTCTGGAAGAGATTAGCCTTTGAGTTGGTAGAGTATAGAAGACTGCCTTCCATGTGGGTGGGTCTCATCAGTTCTTTTAAGGGCCTGAATAGAACAAAAAGGCAGAGGAAGAGCAAACTCATCCTCTGCTTGACCTGGGACATCCATCCCCTCTTGACCTTGGATGTTGGTGCAGCTGCTCCTTGGACCTTAGGACTCAGACCAGAACTTTCACCACCGGATAACTGTGGTTCACAGGCTTTTGGATTTGACTGGAAGTTACACCATCGGCTCTCCTGGGCCTCCAGCTTGCAGATAGCAAACCATCAGACTTCAGAGCCACTATAATTATGTGAGCCAATCCCTCAGAATAAATCTCTTTTTACATATCTCTGTATATCCTATTGGTTCTGTTTTTCTAGAGCAGCCTGACTAATAAAAGAAGACACATTCATTGGTCACATCTTAGGAGGGAGCAGACTCACCGAGTATTACCCTGTGGTATGTGCCAAGTGCCCAAACCCACTATGACTGGTATAGGGTGATAGTCTGAAGCACAAGCTACATCGTTGGCCAGACTTGATTAGTTTTGAGGCTCAGCTCTTGCCACTTACAAATGAATGTGCCCTCAGACAAATCACATCACCCCAAACTGGCAAACTGTTTCTTCCTTTCATAGGACGATGCCAAACATGCTAACACAGGGCCCCCATGCCAGGTTCATGGCTCATGATTCAGAACTATTAGCTACTTACTTAGTCAAGATTATCCTAAAAGGTTGGCACTTTGCTGCCCACTTGGCATGTCCTGCAGCACATGGAGCCACCAGGCCTCTGGCTTTGCCCTCTCTCTTTTTCCAATGCCGGATGGAACTGGTTTTCCTTTCTGGCACACTCTCTACAGATGGACTTGGGAAAGGAACAAAGACTGAAGAACAAACCGGTCAGTTTTTCCACTTTTTAAAAGTAGCTCCATCAAAAGGTTGCCTGGAGAGGAGTTTGTAGCCATCGGCTAAAGTGGGGGCTCTCTTTTCCTGCAAGCAGACACCCCTGAATCCTACCCTCCATGCCAGTTTCCTGGCCGGGCAGACCCAGTATGTGGGCCCCTCCCTCCCTGATCCGTCCCTGGTATCCACATGCTTTGCCAACTCAGCACATTCCCCTTTCCATATTCTTCTAGAAAAGAACTCTGAGACTGGCACAGGGCAAAGCCAGCAGGTAGCCAGCAGCTAGTCTGGCACAATGAGGGGCGTCGTGCAGTTGCAGCTGCTGAGTGAGGTCTTGGGCCTGACAGGACAGATGAAGCCCTTTGTTCCTGCAAATGGGCCTTTGCTGGCAGTGATGGAGCTGCCTGCAGTCCTGCCCCGCTCCTCCTCTGCAGCTGTGGCCATTATCCTAAAGTGTTTCTATTGATCTGCTGACTCTCCATCTCCTGCTGCTCCCCCACTCCTGCTTGCTCCCCCCTCAGCACCCCATATTTGGGCTCCTGAACACTCCCTAGCTAGCCTCATGCATTCAAGGCTTGCTCTTCAGGGGTGAGCAGTAATTTTGGAGTTAGATTGTACAACCACACCTGTCTCGTGAGAAAGCTGCTATTCCCCTGGGGAAAGCATTTTCAGACCGGCCAAGGGCCTGTCTCCCTTTCCCCATCATACCCTCTCCTGGATTTTAGTTTTTGTTGCTTCAAGTTTTCATATTGACTAGGAATATGGGAATAGGAAAGTCTGGTTGCCAAGCTTGCCTTTTGGCAAACTCTTGCACCTTTTGCAACATCATGAGAACATCTCATTTTAAACAGTTACCAGTCCTATTAATGTTAATGCAATTTACACGCAATCAACACAATGAAAAATCATTCCGCATTTTTGTATAAGATGTACTTACAAGTTGCTTAAAGGTAGTATTCTTATTTTATTCTCACCAGTCTTGTGAGATAACTATTTTTATCCCCCTCTTTAGGTGAGAAAAAAGAAATGCCTTGTAATTCATAAATCCATAGAAACATAGACGAGGCCAGAAGCTAGGCCATCTGACACAAAACCTTTTTTTTTCCATATGAAAAGCTCCATTTATGAGGACACCTGAGATTTCAGGCATGTGTCTGCTGAAGCCCTGCTCTATTGCAGGTGTGCTATATTTGATAATACTTTTGAAACTCGAGCACTCTTCGTCTTTTGGTGGGGAGTGAGGGGGTGAGGGGGTGTTAATCATTGTGTGCTGGCCCACCCTGAGGCATTTTCACTGAACTGTCCTCATTGAGTTCTACTTTGACTTTTTAACAATTCTGTTAAATGTTTTGATAGAAGATGGGATTGCTGTTCTTCAAAGAAAACGTGAAACCTGAGTGGTGATTTAAGCCTTGACCCAATGTCCATGAAGAAAGCCTGTCAAAAGTCTTTTTTCCCCCAGTGAGATAGGGAACCAGAACACAGACATGGCAACTCCCGGGCTCTTATCCTTGGATGCGCCAAGAGCCCAGCTCCAAGGCGGCGGGCTAGGAACAATAGGAATGAGGACGACCAGAGAGGCCAGGATGCTGTCGTGACCTTTAATTAAACTTATGATCACCTTATGTGCCAATGCGGAAGGCACATTTAGAAGAGATGTATGTACTTTCCATGGGCCGAGAATGAATTATGGCCTTGTTAGAATAAGAGTGAAGGGTGGTCTCTGGAAGAACCAGATTCTGATTATTGTGAAGGCAGGGAAATGGAGCATCAGTGAGACAATCCCTGTACATAATTATTATTTATTACTATTGAACAATACTATCTGCTGTGCACCAATCCGGTCTGCTGCCATATATAACATTGACATGCTCTTGGCCCTGCCAAATCAATACCTTCTATTGCAGGCTATAGAGATGACTTTTGTCCTTTATCTGCCCCCACTCCCCATTTTCAAAGTGGGTGATGTAGAGAGTGGGATATAATTTTCAGCTTTTTCATTTTAAGATTAGCTCCTACAGATGTTCTTTGCTTTACAGCAAAGTTTGGCTGTATTTTTTTTTTTTCCTGTTCATTCACTTAAAATTGGCAATGTGTTTTCACTAGAAAAAAATAACAGCATATTTAGTAGGAATATGAAATGGAAAAGGTGCAGTACTGGGAGTCAAGACGTCTGGGATCCATTTTTAAATCTGTCACTTTATGACTAGGAGATGGGGCCCTTGTCAGGATTTTGCTCCTATAAGAGTTGGGACAGTTTATTTAGCAATCTTCCAGCCTTGGTTTTTACATCTGTACAAGGATGGGTTTGGACTAACTCAGAGGTGGCAAATATCTAACATGAACACCATCACTCACAATTTCCATGCCCAAAGCAGACATTGCTAGCCGATAGCATTTCTCTTCTGATCAAGCCAAAATACAGTTTCAGCACTCTTATAATAAATGAGGACTTTGTACTGACCAGAGTTAAAACCTAAAACGCTTGAGTTATAGGCTCTTCCAGTTTCTTTTCCAGCACAGGCATCCCAGGATCCTGAATAAAATAGTGGCCACATTCTTGTAGTTTACAGCCAGGACCCTTCCGTATATTAAGCATATCCTTTACATAATTCTCTCAAGTCATTTCAAAGAATGAAGGCAAGAGAAAAATGCAATAACAAGCCTATTAATGTAATACAAAATATTTTCATTAAAAGACTGTATTGCTAGAGCATCTTGTTCAAAACAACTCTTGTTCTACATCTATTTTTTTAAAAATATATTTATTTATTTTAGAGAGACTGAGAGAGGGACAGAAAGAAATAGGGCATGAGGGGGAGGGATAGAGAGGGAGAGAGACTCCATGCTGACCATGGAGCTGACACTGAACTCTCGATCTCAGGACCCTGAGATCACCATCTGAGCTGAAACCAAGAGTCTGATGCTTAACCGACTGAGCCACCCAGGTGCCCCTCTAGATCTATTCTAATTTGGTCTTCCTTCTTCCTCCTTGGTTTGAACAGCTCTCACATTCTGGTTCTCCCTGTCATTTAAAAAAGTGATTCTTAATAAAAATTCATAATTGTGGCAGTAGCCATGTCCTTATCACTTGGGGAGCTGATTTTCTGTAGGCATTGTATGGATAATGTCTACTATTTATTGCTTCACAAGGAAAGACCTTATACATGCGTAGCCACACAAATGCAAAGTGAAAAAAAGTTTATAAGTGATGACAAGCATTAATTCTACTGCCGTATTATTCTGGAAGTGGATGCTGAAGGACTGTCTTCGAGAAATGTTCGTTCTAGCATGCATTTACTTCTATTTGTTTTTATGAAAAAAATTAGGTAAATATACATGAATAAGTCATTCTTTTATGATGCCATCTTGAAAAAACATGCATTTTAAATGAAATTGGCCTGTTACTTCTAATGTGAAAGTTGTAACCCTCGGCTCCGAAGATTTTATTTATTTATTTGAGAGAGAGTGAGAAAGAGACCATGAGCCAGGGGAGGAGCAGGAGAAGGAGAAGCAGAATCCCCAAAGAGCTCCGGGGAACCGGATGCCTGGCTTGATCCTCGGACTCCAGAATCATGACCTGAACCAAAGGCAGATGCTTAACCGACTGAGCCACCCAAGCACCCACCCCCACCCACCACCACAAGGTTTCAATCTTAAGGAATATTTTTGTTTCACATTACATTTCATCAGTTACCTAAAAAGGGGAATGTTGGTTATCAGTGGCTGAGTTTTGAGTAAAGATTGTATAGAATTCATTCATTTTATAAAATATATGCACTCTTCCCCCCCTATGACACACATTTTGCTCTTACAGTTATAGCTATTTGGGATCAGGTTATCCCACACTGAATCCATCACATAAAAGATCCATTGTCTTGCAAGGAGGGTGGGGCCTCTGAAGGAGGAATGTTGGTTCCTATGGAAAGATGAATGAATGAATGATTGAATAAATGAACATACAAACCCCCTGACTGTGAGGGACAAACAGTACAATAAATATAAGGAATCCAAGATGTGTGCTAAGGCAGGGTTGTTTTCACAGTTCCAACTGCCACTTCACTTGTGACCTGGAAGGATAAAACAGAGGAAGTATTTCTTTTCCTGTGGCTACACCTCTGGCCTTGCCCTCCTGCTCTAAGTATTAGCTCTACTCCTAAGTATTGAAGAGCAGAGAACTGGATTCACAGGACCACGATTTATCAGTGTGAAAAGGGACTAAGAGTTCTAGTCTAGCGCTCTCAAAACACCTTTGATTTGCTCCAATGTAGTAAGTTCAGCTTGGCAGGGCCTCCCTGCCCTCAGGGATTCTACATAACAATAGGGCAGGAATTGCCCTTTGGGGATGATTGGCTAAGGCAACTGTTAGATTTGGGGTGAAGATGAAGAAAGCCTTATTTTGACCTTCATTACAGTCCTCATCCTATAAAACCCAGATTTTACCAGAGGAACTTGCATTTTGGGTGTCTGCAGGAAAAAGGTGGTGATTGCATGCTTTCCTGGGTATTGATACAACAGAAGCCTTTGCTTGAGACACGGTCTGGCCCCAGCAAGGGGGTGTTACTCCTCAGGTACAGTTCTGCTGTCCTGCCCTATCTGGTGAGAATGACTGCCCTTCCACCCCAGTAATGAAGCCATGAAGACTTCATAGACTGGGGCAAAGACTGCTAAGGGATGCGTGCCCTCTGAATTTCTAGCCCATTCTCCTGTCTCCAGAGACTTCCTTTTAAATTTGGGAACAAAACATTATATGGTCTCATTCATTTGGGAATATAAAATAGTGAAAGGGAATAAAGGGGAAAGGAGAGAAAATGAGTGGGAAATATCAGAGAGGGTGACAATACATGAGAGACTCCTAACTCTGGGAAATGAACAAGGGGTAATGGAAGGGGAGGTGGGCGGGGGATGGGGTGACTGGGTGATGGGCACTGAGGGGGGCACTTGATGGGATGAGCACTGGGTGTTATGCTATGTTGGCAAATTGAACTCCAATAAAAAAAATATACAAAAAGAAAGAAAGAAAGAAAGAAACCTTGGCTCTGGCAAAAAAAAAAAAAAAAAATTACCTGTAATCAAGGTGGCCAGAGATGACTATCGTCATTATACAAGTGTCTTCCCTTTGTATTGGCACAGCTATCCTACACTTTATATGTAGAGGTATACATATAGCCCTATAGTTCTGAAAATTTATTTTAAAAGTTGGCTGCAGCAGCCGAGGAAGATGGATATATTCACTTGAGATAATTGTTATTTTGTTTTGGCTGAGAAATGATTTTTCTCCTTTAAAATGTGAATACAGGGCACCTGGGCGACTCAGTCAGTTAAGTGTCTGCCTTTGGCTCATGTTACAATCTCAGGGTCCTGGGATCAAGCCCTGCATCAGGCCCCCTGCTCAGCAGGGAGTCTGCTTGTCTCTCTGCCCCTCCCCCTGGCTCGTGCTCTTTCTCTCAAATAAATAAATAAATAAATAAATAAATAAATAAATAAATAAATTTAAAAACCATGAAAAAAATAAAATAAAATAAATTTGGGAACACTTATGGGAGTCTCAGAATTTCTTGGGCTTTGTTCCTGAAATGCACTGCCAGCTTTTTGAATAAGGGATTGTTTGAAAGCCACCAAAGCTCTTTCAATTTTGCCAAAATGTGCTGTATTTGGCAGATAATAACTAGGATTTGTGGTGTAAATTTTGGGGTTATCTTTGTGCAGGTTTTTACAAATGTGCACTTTACACCGCCATATAGCCAAAAATGTTTTTTTTTTTAATGTTTGTTGAGAATAAGTATATCAGTTCTCAAAAACAAATCTCCTGTTGTGCTTTTAATACTTGAATTTTATTTTTTTAAAAGATTTTATTTATTTATTCATGAGAGACACACACACAGAGAGAGGCAGAGACAGGCAGAGGGAGAAGCAGGCTCCCTGTAGGGAGCCCAATGTGGGACTTGATCCCAGGACTCCAGGATCATGGCCTGGGCTGAAGGTGGTGCTAAACCGCTGAGCCACCCAGCAGGCTGCCCTAATACTTGAATTTTAAACGCATCCCATAATTCATGCGGGGAAGTGGATAAGTTACTCCTAATCCTTAATTAGATTTGATAGTCTTCAGCAGCATTTCTAATGCTGTTAAGGGGGATTTAATGGCATTGATAATGAGTTACATACTCTGGCATGGGAAGGTGACCAGAAGAGGAAACTTCACCTAATGTCAGTTTGCATAGACTTTTCCCTTTTAATCATCATTAATTAGAAACAATAAGGGATAATGATTAGAAGGTAAAGAAGAAAATCCCTCATTTAAAAAAAAATATAGACTTTGCCACCAAAGTCACAGGGAGGCTGTGGGATATGAGATCCATGAAGTCAGTATCTAGAACATGCTTCTCTCTCCCCATCAAGATAGATGGCTTGCAAGGAGCTGAAGGCACAATCATTAGCTTATGAGCTGTTGATGGGTGGTCTTGGATTCCCTGTGACCAACAAGAAGAGGCCTGAGAGGCAGTGCAGACCAGCCCCTGAGATGGCTCAAATTTTTATAATCAGTGCTCTTCGTATACTCAAAACCATAATGTGTATTTTCTCATGATGAGTCCCTAGGGTAAAAACCAAGAACTACTTAAATTTAACTATGTTAACCATGGGGTATGATGCTTTATCCATGAGAATATAGAAGCCAGAGGTTTCAAAAGGCCTTCCATAGAACCAAGGTTGTACCTTTCCACCCTCTCCTCAGACTTAGTTTTGCTTTCCATGGGATCTTGCACTTTTTATCCTGGCAAAACCAGGAGAAACTCTGGGATGCCCTTTGACTTATTCTTGGAGGCTGAGGACTTTATCAGGCTCCATTTAGTAGGCTTTTTGATAACAGGGATTTGAAATGTCCTCGTGACAGGAAATTCTCACTGTTATATTTGTGCTTTCCTGCTGGACCTAGTGGATTTTGTTTTCATATTATTATTTAATTTACAGACAGGAAAATCATTTGGATCTGGAGGCCTCTTGATAACACCGTTAATGCAATTGCCAGGACTTCCCTGTGTGACTGTCCAAACCTGGGGACCCTGAATGGCTGTCCTTTCAAAGATCCAGATGTTGGTTTCAACAGTGATCACATGACATCCCATAATCACATTTATGAAAGAATTAATTAAAAATACAGATGTCTTTGGTTCACAATACCCACACAGCTGAAATACTGATTAGGTTTTTTTGTTTTAATGTTAAAACTATATCCTCACCTCTCTCCAACAGAAAAACTAATAATAGATACCAAAGCCCAAACAGGAGGGCCCACGGCCTTCTTTCTCCCAATAAATGGTAGGCTTTACAGAGAAAACACCTACACTTGTGCAAATTGGTACTTTACAAAAATGCTTTTTTAGATGATTTTCCTATTTCAGGATGGCTCAGATTCACAGGGTTGTTGGTAAAGGGGCAAGACAGCTTTGAAAGGCTTGTAGCACAATGCTTCTAACAAAGAGCTGATGGCCATACTAAAGATGGTCTGTGGCCAAGAACAGAGAACCATGAAGGGTCATTCAATCTGAAAATGGTTCCTTATGCTGCAAATGTCAAGTTGTCTCGAACTCCTAGGACGCAGAATAAATAGAACTGCTGTCATATTAAAAAATGTCTTAGAGATCTGTGGATCTAAGAACTTTGCCCTGATGAGTGAAAAACCCTTTATAGACAGACATGTTGGGCTTGCATATGTGATGCAGGGCTAATGCAGTTCCCCTTTCTGGAAGACAAATACTTTAGATGTGAATGTCAACAACACCAAATTTATGTTCTACCAAAATAATGCCCTGTTAAGGTACAAAGATATCTTGGGGATGTTGATATGACCTTCTGTTAATTTCTTTCTTTCCTTCCCTCCCTCCCTCCCTCCCTCCCTCCCTCCCTCCTTCCCTCCCTCCCTCCCTCCTTTCCTTCCTTCCTTCCTTCCTTCCTTCCTTCCTTCCTTCCTTCCTTCCTTCCTTCCTTCCTTCCTTCCTTCCTTCCTTCCTTCCTTCCTATATACACAACGCCATTTTTGGAGAGCTTGCCAGGTAAAAAAGTCACAGTCTTGAGCATTGAGGGGATTATATAGATACGAAAAAAACTTTCCCTAGAGGAAGTCTTATGCCAACTGTAATTATATTCTGTGGTCAGTTTGGAGAGTGGACTGGAGAGAGTATAATTAGAGATCAGAAAGTTGGAGAAATGATCCAGATTTTTAGAAAATCCTTCTCTGAAGTTGTGGGGAAGATGATCAAACATCTTTGGGAAGGAAAGCTATCAACATTTTCACTGTCCCAGCCCCTTGAAATAAGAACGAAGACAAGGCACAGCTGGGAGTGGTGGTACCGAGGCTTCCCCTTGAATGGGATTTTCCTTTCTGGCTTTGTACCTCTGTCTTCAGCTCCCAGGAAAATTTCACATGTTTTCCTGTTTATTCTCCTCTTTTTTACTTTATTCATTCCACAAATATTTTTTTGAGTATCTCTAAGGTACAGGCACTTTACTAGGCATTGTGAGTTCACCAATGGGTAAGACAGATTTGGCATCCATCCTCATATGACTTATAAACCCTGAGAAACCACATGGTCCTACCCTAGACTTCTAATGTCAATGGCAAGAATTGGCTTTGGAAAAACAGAAAGGAATTTCTAATTATGATGCTACTTTCTAGTCTTTATTTTTTCTAAAACTTTTATCCTATCACTTTTCAAGTGTTAAAATATCACTGGCCTTTCTAGTAGAACCCACCATGGTGAAGTGACTCCTATTAACCTTTTTTTTTTTTTTTGTCATTTGAACTGTTTCATGTTCACCATAAACTTATATGTGAATAATGTCAGTTAAATTAGATGTCCTCACAATATTCAATAACTGCAACTGGAGAATGATTTGTGGCTCAATATCCATGAACTAATCTGACTGTTCATCTCATATCCCCCCAGTTTTGAGTTGTATTTGGGAGGTGTCTATCCGTGATGTCTAATACAGTGGCCATGTGTGGATATTGAATACTAGAAATGTGGCAAAACTAAGAGGTATTGTAAGTGTAAAGTACAAACCAGATTTCAAGGATTTAGTATAAAGAATACAAAGTATTGTATTAATATCTTTTTTATTGGTTACCTGTTGGGTAGATGGTGTTATGTAAAGTATATCACTAAAATTAGTTCCACCTGTTTCTTTTTCACTTTTAAAACAGAGCTACCAGAAAACTTCAAATTACATGGCAGCTTCATTGCATTTCTACAGGACAGCACTCCACTTCTCGCTTACCATGCCCTATGTTGATTCACACATGAAATGCTATTGTTAGCTCTTTCGGTTGAGCCTTTACTCCCCTCCCCGCTTGGCCACATACAGCAAACATTACTGGTTGTTTACCAGGTCCCATGTATTGTGATGGTTGCTAAGCATACAACTATGAAGAAGAAAGAAAAAAAAATGTCTTCTGCTCCCACAGGGTTTTTGTGTTATAGGAATCCCTGATGGCATTAAGGTGAGCACCCCCTGCCCGCACACTTAGCTTTAGCAGTCCTCAGACTAAAACATTTAAAAAAATAATAATAAAGTAAAAAAATAAGACATTTAAAGAAAAGTGCAACCTGCTCAAATGTGAGCCACCTTATTTGTGGTCCACAGCTCATTGTATGTCTTTTACAATCTTAGAGTCTATAGCATCAACAGCACACGCCTCTCAAAGTTCAGCAGAAAATGTTTGCGTTGGAAATTGATAGTTGTTCTGAAAAGAACCAAACAGAAAATACATCCGTGCTCAAAGGTGTTTGGGTCACTCTGGATTAAAAGAGACACATGTCTCTTTACTGCAAAACTTATCCAAGGACTTGCTCTTCCAAAGCATCTTTATGAATTAGGAACGGGGGGATACCACGTAGATTCCCTAAATGGATTTGACCACGGATACTGTTTCTGGTGGATTTTTTGCCCCCGGGGATAAAATTGTGCACAATAAACTTTCGAAGATAGTGTTCATTTTTTCATCATCCTTCACTTCGATGTATGTCCCCATGCTGGCCATGAAGCTACTGACTCTCATGGGCTCCACCCACCCTTGGGTTCTTTGTACCTTGTGTTGCTGGAGCTCAGTAACCACCTTTCTGCTTTACCACCTGGCTCCATGCTAGCCTCTGCCAGGCGGGGGAGCTAGAGAGAGGCCGGAAAAGTGGAAGAAGGCACAGGGGCTTCAGGTTTCTGCTTCCTGTTTCTCTCAGATATGCCCTTAGCAATGTTTCTTCACCCTGATAGCAGTCCTTTCCCGTCTTAGCCTCTGAATCCAGCTGGCAGCATTTTTTTGATGATGCTTATAGAATTAGTGTCATAACCCCTGCCAGGGACTGACTATGTTCCACCCTCCTCCCAATTCATGCATTAAAGCCCCAACTCCCAGTGTGACTGTATTTGGGGAGAGAGCCTGTGAGGGGGTGAGAAAAGCTACATGAGATCTCAAGGGTGAGGCTGTACCGCAATAGGGTTGGCACCTCTACAAGAAGGGTATCAACCAGAATACATTCTCTGTCCCCACTATGTGACGACACAACAAGAAGGCAGCTGTCTGCGAGATGGGAAGAGAGCTCTTACCAGGAATGAAACCTTGCTGAAACCTTGATCATAGACTTCTCAGCCTCCAGAAATGAGAGAAAATGAATTTCTGTTGTTTAAGCCCACTCAGTCTATGGTGTTTGTGATGGCGGGCCTAGTGACTATCTGCGCTGGCTGGCGGGAACCCTTCCTCACTAGCCTGTTCCAGCTCTGAGCTTCCCTCCTCTCAGTTTCTATGTTTTCAGAACAAATCTCTTTCCTTTGTTCCTGCAGCCCCAGGAGGGTAGCTATTTCCTGTATTTGCTACTTTCTGATACCCCAGGGTGTTCTCTTTGCCTTCCCAGTTCTTCACCATGTAGTTCGTTATATTAAATTTTCTATTGAAATCATCTGTGTGGTTTCTAACCCCTGACTGGACTTGTCTGTGTTAAACTCCTTCCTCTCCCCATCTATCTGCCCTCCCAATCCCCGCTTTCTAAGCCAACAAGCTGAGAGGTGAGCCAGAAAATTGTTCGAATGAGACAACACCAAACTGCTCCAACATCAGACCAGCCAGTGTCTCCTGGTGAGCTCTTCTTAGTCCCCAGGAACTAGGGACTAAGAAGAGGAGCTTCCATGGAAACGGACCTACCACCACCAGTCTACCCTTGCTGGCCTTTCCTGGTGTGCTCAGGCATGAACAGATAGACTTGAATCTGCTGTATTTGGTCTTCTCCCTTGAAACCTTGATCTATAAGCTGTGACAAAATTGCAAAGATAGTTTTTTACCACATTTCTGATTGTCCTGGAAATGCACAGTGTGGCTGGCCACTAGAGTAGCTAAACCTATCTGAAGAGTTGAAGCCTTCTAACTCAAGGAGTGTTTGGTTCTCAGTACCTGATTGTGGCTTTTAATTCATGTTCGTCTGCATTTGTGCATATGTGCACGTCCATGTGTCGTAGGTCCATCTGTGCCTATGTATGCACATTTGAATATGCATGAGCATGTGTTGTGAAGGTGTGTGAAGGTGTGTGCGGATGTGTTTAAGATACATGGGACTGGCTACTTTTTCCCACTGTATCACAAATGCCTAGTACAGAGTATGTGCTGATGAATGTTTAAACACTTTTGTTGAGTAAATGAATGGATGAATGAAGGAATGTGTGTTAACGCTAACACAAAAGAAAATGAAATATACGCATCGCTTTGGTTAAAGTAGATCCATCTAGCTCTACTAAAAATATCATGAAAGTCACACACATAGTTTAAAATTTTCTAGTAGCCACCTTGAATAAAATATAAAGATATAGGAGAAATTAATTTTTAAAATTTGAAAAAATTAACCACTATATAAAAATATCATTACTTTAATATAATCAATATAAAATAATTATTAATGTAACTGATAAAAAATAATTATTAATGAGATACTTATATCCTCTTAGAGTATATTGAAATCCAGAGTATATTTTGAAATCCAGAGTATATTTTATACTCATAGCACATCTCGATTAGGAGTAGTTATATTTCAGCAGCTCAGTATCCCCATGTGCCTCATGGCTACAGTATTAGTGTAGCTCTTGATAACATCCCGTGGGTGGTAGAGGGTAGTATGAGGCACTTTCTACTGTCTATATGGGAAAGTTTGAGGTTGGGAATCTTGGGAATTGGGGGATTATCTCTTGGATTTAGAAAATGTTAGTGGGGAATATGTGTCTCTGACAACCTTCAGATTGCAGCATGGTTTACACAGTTCAGCTCACAGCATCTTTCCTCCATTTCAGCACTGTAGGGTGAAAAACAAATAAGACCTTACTGTGAAGTCGCATTACCCTTTCCCTGAAACCTTTTCCCGTTGCCCTTTCTTTGTTGGAAACCTCTCTCCCCCCTGGAATTTGATCTCCTATTCTAGAATATCTTTCCCTAGAACAGTTTCAAAACAGTCTCTTTCCTAATTCATACTTCAAGTTTGACCACAAAGAAATTAAAAAAAAAAAAAAAAGAAAGAAAACAGAAAATGCACGCACATGCACACATACACACACCAGGAAACATGATTGGCCCTTTACTCCTCTCTCATATTCTGCATCCTGTATCTCTCCTCATCACATCTTATATGAGCCATTTTATATAGGAGTCTGATTTTTTCTCCCCACTTTTGTCTTAAGCCAAAGATCTCCTAGGTTCAAAATCTCTTTACCCACCCCTATCAATACCCCATTTTATAGTTGTAACATCTATAGAAATCCACATGGCATTGGTGGAAAGCCCCATGTCTTCTCTTTCCCCTTCCTCATTGTCTCTGTCATTAGATAAGAGAGAATCTCAGAGATGGTTCCACTGGCTTCAGACCATCTACCCATTATATTCTTCTCAGTGTCTTTTTAAATTCTCTAAACTAGCATCATTTGTAACATGCAGGCAGTTAAACAACAACAACAACAAAAACCAAAAACAAAAATCCCCACACAAGCTACATATTTTTCATTAACGTATACTGTTAACTATGCCAGTAAATTATGGATAATTTAATTTAATTTAGACTTAATGGCAACATTTTCCTCACTAATGAAATAGTTATTTGTTATTAGGAAAATATTTATTGAAGTGGAATTGTGTGATCTCTCACATCACTATTAAACCTTGTTAACCATTTTTAATTTCAATTTGGGTTTAATTAAGATTCATTAAGCATTTTATTAAATCTAAATTAAATTGAAATGGAAATGGGTTTGCCAAGGAAAGATGGTGGTGCTCTTCCTTCACTCTCAGTTCTATCAAAGTGACACAGTTACAGAAGTACTTAGAAGGAAGTGGGGCTCCCTCATTATTGGTAGAAGAGAAAGAGCACAGGCTTGGTCACAGATTGATCAGGGTTCAAATTGAGGAACTGCTGCCAGCTCACCATGAGACCTTGGATGAATCGTATCATTTTTGAGATAATCAACTTACTCCTTTATAAGATAAGAATTGCAATATTAGAGTAGTTGTGGGGATATACGGGCAAGGATTAGGTACCAAATTGATATGTGTGTCTCCTTTTCCTATCTCAGGTATCTGTAGCTCCTTAGAAAATTGAAGGAAATAAATAAGTTCAAAGAAAGAAGAAGGAGGAGGAGGAGGAGGAGAAAAAGGAAAGAAAGAAAGAAAGAAAGAAAATGAAAGAAAGAAAGAAAGAAAGAAAGAAAGAAAGAAAGAAAGAAAGAAAGAAAGAAAGAAAGAAAGAAAAAAGAAACTGTGACTTTAGGGGCAGCTGGGTGGCTCAGTGGTTGAGCATCTGCCTTTGGCTCAGATAGTGATCCTGGGGTCCTGGGATTGAGTCCTGCATCAGGATCCCTGCGGGAAGCCTTCTTCTTCCTCTGCCTATGTCTCTGCTTCTCGCTCAGTGTGTCTCTCATGAATAAATAATAAAATTTTAAAAACAAAACAATAAAAAAAAACCTCTGTGACTTTAAAAAGTGGCAATATGCATGGAGTTGTCCATGGGAAGCCTAGACTCAAAAGAGGATGTAGATGGAGCAAAGGCAGAGGAGCCAATTATTTTATTATTATTATTATTATTATTATTATTATTATTATTTAGAGGGGCCAATTAAAGCTTGATGAGCTGGACCTTGGAGAAACCTGGACCAAGAATACAGGAGCTGGGACTCTGCAAGTCAAATGGGATAAGTCTTGTCTACCTGGAAACACATGAGAAAAAGGGTCTCCCCTTGGTTATGAAAGTAAGTGCATGGCCTTGACTTTGTGAAGGAGTTGTTTAAAGTGAAGCCTGAATGGCATGGATAGCTCTTTCCTGGCCCAATCCAGTGGAACTCAGAGCTACACTTTAGTCCAATGTAAAGTCCTTGAAATGTTCAAATACCAGTGTTCGTTTGTCCAATAGACTACTGCTGTGGACTTCCTGGGTGCCAAGCCACATGTTAGGGATATGATGGTCAACAAGACCTTCATGACCCAATGATAGAAAGAGACACACCAACAACACATTCCAAAGTAATATTGTCATACTGTGAACATGAATAGTGTGTTGCGTTAAAGAGGCTGTGTAATGTACCAACTATTAAAGACCTACTCTATGTGACATCAATTTGTGGTAGGCAGATCAAAGCAAATATCTGTTTTTTTCTCTAAGAAGGAGTCATTCAGGGGCTACTCCTTGCTCTGTTTGGCCTGTATGGATTATTGAGGATTTTTATTTCCTCTAAGTCTTATTACTTAGTGTTTGAAGAGCAGGGAAGAGTACTGGAAGTCTCCTCTGGGGTCATATGTGTAGAAACTATCTTTAGTTTCAATGAAAGGATGAGATATGTCAAAAAGAAGGACCTGTTCTTGCTTTTAAAGAACTCACTCCAGGAGAAGGAAGAGTCAAATCAAGGGTGAATGCTTCCATTTGAAGAGGTGCATCCCAATTATCTCACCTGAACAGGGGAAAATAGAGACTCATTCTAATAATGGGGCATTAAAAAGGGGGGGGGCTTTTTCTAGGAGCTTCAAGTGAAAAAGAAATCAAGGACTGGGTTGAGTCAATAGCTCAGTAAGGATTTAAAATGGAACTCAGAGACTCTGATCAGCCTAGCACATGCTCATGTTCATATGTGCACTTATATATGGGCACATAGGCACATGTACCTGCATATTCATTCTGCTGGGTAACTTCCATTTGCCCCTACAGATTCATTCTCTACCCATTCCCATCATGGTCTATGACCCAGAAATCTGATCAATATTGACAACTCTAGTGGGTTCTCTTGACTTCTGGTTTCTGATTAAGGGCAACCAATGGGGAGTCCCAGCAGGAAAGTTCAGAGGGGAAGGATGTGAGAGGGAAGCTTGAAATCTCTCATCTTTCTTTCTGTGAGTACCAAGGCTGGCTGCATCCACAGGCCAAGATGGCAGCTCCTCCTACAGGGTCCTTTCTCTCCAGAGGGCTGATCCCTGTCCTTATCCCTTCAAAAGTGTGGTGACAAGAGAAGTTTGCTGCTGCAATCCCCAGGACACTGCGCTATCCATTGTGGTTTCTCTGCAGCTTGACTACCCCTTTGTAAATTGTTATTTCATTAAATTTTTTTTAAGTTTCCCAATTTAGGTATGCTGAATGCTTTTTGCCATGGCCCTGACTGATAGGCACACATAGAAGCACTCAGATCAAAGGACTCACTCAATGTATAACTAGATTGCCTTTATGGAAGCCAGGAACACTGATTGTCCTAGTAGCCAGTCAAGGTGTCTCCAGCTGTGTGACTAGTCAATCTGAGATATCATAAAAGTGCTGGAAAGATCTGCAGGTGGATTTAGTCCTTTGCCAGGCCTTTCTGCTCCCAGGGGCAGGCCAGCCTCCCTGAGTTTCCAATACCTCCTTTTGTCTTCATTCCAGAAACGGAGTGAACCAAGAGGCCCAGATGGAAAGCAGAAATGCAGACAGAGGGTTGTGGAAGAGGAAACTTAAAATAACTGAGCAACTTAAAGAAAACAAGCAGGGATTTATTGGAAACAACTGCCTCAAAAGGAAGAAAAAATATTCCCGGCTTAAGAAGAAAGAAGATGAGAAGACACAAAAACAAGCCAGATGAAAATCTCTGGGAGGAAAACAAAAAAGAAGGAAGAAAGGGCACAGTCCTACAGAAAATCGGTCAAGAGAACAGACTCTGGGGCATCGTAGTCTCTGTCTTCCTTGCACCCAAGGACAGAGCCATTCTGCTGTTTTTGAAAACTACTGCCCTGAATTCTCTCTCACAAGGTCCTCACCTGGGGAGTATTTCCCCCTCAAAGCCCTGCCCTGTATCCTGTATGGATCATTGCATCATCCTATTACAATCCTAATCCATGCTGAGAGGGACCCACTATGAAAAGGGACTAGCCTCTCTCCAGGTTTCTCCACTCCTCCTGGAGTTCTGGGACAGGCTCTTGATTTTTCTCTGCTGCACTATTTTCTCTTACTTTTCAACCAGATCCATTTGCAGTAGAAAAAAACAGAAGGGGAAAAAAAGCTAAAGGTAAAACCTCCAAAAGGTACAGTATATTTATTTTTTAAAAGATGTATGTATTTCTTTGAGAGAGAGAGTGTGGGGAAGGGGTAGAGGGAGAGACTCTTTAAGCCGACTCCCCTAAGCACAGACCCCAATGGGAGGCTGGATCTCACGACTCTGAGATCACCAGCTGAGCTAAAACCAAGAGGCAGATGCTCCTCAGACTGTGCCACCCAGGCGCCCCCCAAAAGACATAGTTTAATTTAGTTTTGTGTTTCTTGGCAGTGGGTGTTCCTGCTAATCTGTCCATGTCTAGAACTCAGGTTGAATTTTGTTGTCAATATGATCATTGATAATAAAGACCATCTTTTCAGGGCAGTGAATCTGAGATGGCACCCCCCACCCCCTCAGCTGAGCGTATCTGGTAAAGGATGTAGAGGCCATGGAAAGGCCTCCTTCTGCCAAATTGGGCATATTCCTTTTCCAGCCCAGCTGAACCCTCTCATCTCTCCACTCTGATGATAAGCCCTGTTAAGGCTCAAGCTTTCATCTGCCTGGGTGGTATCAGGATTTAGGGGACATGTGGCCTCAGTGCTTGCATTTGGATGGCATGTGGCTGGGAGGCTCTGCTGAAGTAAACAGGTTTTATGAATAGACAAGGATGACAGTAAAGATAAAAATCATTAAAACTTGTTGTGTAGGGCATCTCCTCTGCTGTCCGTGGCTCAGGAACTCTGGAGAAATGATGTCTGATTCTCACAACAACCACAGGAGTTAGGGACCATTAGTCCATTTCACCAATAAGGAAGGAGGCCCAAGGAGCTGGTATCTTCCCCACGGTCACATGCCCTACCGCTAGTGAGAAAAAGAGCTGAGATTTCCTTTACATTTTGTGTTCTCTCTGTCTCTCCCTGTGTGTGTGTGTGTGTGTGTGTGTGTGTGTGTGTGTGTTCTCTTTTGAGTAAAATATTATGGGTGGCATTTCTCTCTTTGCCATGCATTAAGCACCTGTCAAGTCCCCAAGAAAAGGAAGAGAAGAGGCAAAGACAGAGATAAGACAGAGGTAACAGACTTGTCCTGTTGGGACTGCCTACTCCAGGAGAAATGGTCTCACACATTCTAGATGTGAGATCCAGGACACAATAGCATTGAGATAGCTCTGCACTCCTCCATCAAAGCTGTGTTTCCCTCCATTTATTCAACAAATATTCATTGAGTGATGAAGTGATTAAAAATCCAGGCTCTGGAATCAAATTGGCTGAGTATGTATTCTAGCCCTGCCACTTTATGAGCTATGTAAACCTTAAGTAAGATACTAAAGCTCTTTAGGCTTTTTATTTACCTCTTCTGTAAAATGGGGTTAACAATTGGTGAGTACTGTGAGGATTAAATGTGTGTTAAACACTTAGCACAATTGCCCAGCACAGATTTAGTGAAATCAGAGTTGTTTTGACCTCTGAAAGAGGTGTGTGTGTATCTATGTCTGTGCATATGTATCTGAGGGAAGCAGGGAGAAACTGGAATTTTTATGTGGCTCCACCTCTCTATGGCTTGTTGTATCTATGTATATGGCTGTGGGCAAGTCCCTAGTCTCTCTGACCCTCAGCTTCCTCATTTCATGGGAAGAGTCTTCAATAAGTATGTAAAACATTCAAAACAATTCTTGAATCAGTGTAATTGCTCACTGAAGTGCTGTTTCCCCCTCTTTACTTCTTGTTTTACTAACCCATTAGGGCTGCAGATCCAGGGACCTGTATCAGGGTTTTCAAGAAGCCATTATGAATTCTCTCAACTATAGCCAGGAACAATGTCCAATGGGGACAATGTGTCAGGGGGAGGGTGTACAGAGTTATAAGGCATTTATTGACTTTTCTGAGAAAAATGAGCTCAAGGAAACCAAATGTTGGCCACTTTTCCCTTCTGACACCTCATCTTTCTCTCAAATTAAGCTAAGCTGGTGACCAGGCTCTGGTGTGGAGCAGGCCCCTCCCCTGCCACAGCCAGATCTAGAGAAATGAGAAAAACAGCCAGGATGAGGCCACAGGAATGACTTTCATGCTGGCTTCACCCAAGGAGAAGGGACCCAGTTCCTCTATTCCCTCCAGGTATTCCCCAGGATGCAAAAATTAAAGATATAACTTTATGTCTAAGTAAGTCCACTGTGGAAAGTTCTCAAAAGGCCAAAGGGATCTGTCTTATTTTTTTAAATAAACTTTTGGGTTTTAGAATAATTTTAAATTTACAAAAACATCTTAAAGCTAATTCAGAGAATTTCTGTGCATCTGTCACCTAGCTTATTCTAATATTAACATCTTACATAATCAATGGTATATTTGTCAGAACTAAGAAACCAACAATGGTTGGTTTAGTATAACTAATTACTGTTAACTAAAATCCACACTCCCTTTGGATTTCACCTGTTTTTCCGTTATTGTCATTTTTTGTTGTTCCAAGGTACTGTACTACATTTAATCTATTTGATGTTTAATGTGTCAGTATTTACCTTGTGATCTAGAGAGTTCTGTGCCTACTAAAAAGTCTGGAATTTGAGCTCTGCCTTTTTTTTTTTTTTTAAGATTTATTTATTTATTTATTTATTTATTTATTTTAGTGGGGGATGGGCAGAGGGAGACAGAATCTCAAGCTGACTCCCCACTGAGCGTGGGGTCTGACGCAGGGCTTGATCTCACAACTCCGAGATCATGACCTGAGCCAAAATCAAGAGCCAGACACATGACTAAGCCACCCAGGCACTCTGAGCCCTCCCTTCTAGAACACACCATTCCCAGCATCTTCATCTTGGTCATATCCCAAAGATGTGGTCAGGATACTCAGATTCTATTAGATGTTGTTATGAGAAACTATTTTGACTTTTTATCCCTCACCTAGGTGGTTAACTAGTGAGTTCCCTTGCCTATGGAGTGCATTATGTGCCACACAGCATGCTAAATGTTTGCATTAGATTATCTAATTAAATTTCATAACATCTCTTTGAATTTGGTGCTACTATTATTAGTATTTTCTAGATGAAAAGACTAGGTTCCATAGTGGTTTATAATTTGTCCAAAATAAAACATGTGGTAAATGGTAGGACCAGGGTTTCAAAGACAAATTGCTTTGTGAAGCTCTACCCTAGAATTCCTAGTTTCTCTTCTGTGTATCTAGTGGAATGGTTAACAAGGCTGATGAATGGTACCCTTGGATAGAATTCACTCAGGATTAAATGCTTCAGAGCCTCAAGAGGAAGATGGCAGTGGTTCCAGCTGATAGATCTAAAAGAGTAAGCAAATTCTGAAGTGATCCAGAATGTGAGTATAAGAGCATGTTCACATGATACCCCTCCCTCCATATACATGCACTTGTAAAAGCCTGGCATTTTACCTTGTCAGTGTCCAGAGTCCTATGTACACACTCACCCCAGTGAGGCATTTCTTTGAGAAGGCATTTCTTTGAGAAGGGAAGAACCCCACACAGTCTGCCAAGGGAAGATTAGAATCAGGGTGTGGAAAATCTGAGGTGAGCACAGGTCTCACTCACCCTGAATGTAGGACAGAGGCATTCAAGGAAAGACCAAGGGGATTGTGAAGTTAGGCTGGAGACTCATTTAATCAATTTCAGGTACAGGGTGTATGTGTGCTTGTGTGTGTGTGTGTAGCCATGCGCAAATCTAGTTCAGAGAAATAGAGGTAGGACACATGCAAACAGATATTTAGAGCTTGTAGGCACAAATCAATTCATTTTATTATTCACTCATCCATTCATAGAATAAGCATTTATTAAGTAGTTTTGTTGTGCCAGGCCCTGTGCCAACACAGATTTCTGGTCTTGGCCTGTGTTTCAAGACTTCAGTGAGATCTTCCATGGGTGCAGCTATATGGGAGGCTCAGGAAACTCATCTTTCTTGAAAATTAAACCTCTCTTTTTGCTTTTGTCAAAGGGAAAAACCAGTTACTAAGGAATAAAGTATCAGAGAAATCAGTTCAGAGCACTTTGCAGAAGATCCATTCTTAATAGCAGAAAGAAAACATGGCCTTTTTGTCCCTTAGTGGTCAAGAGTTCCACAGGGTATGCTAATTCGGGGACCCTGGGGTCATCTCAGGTTTTTGGTACTGCATCCTCTCTTTTTACTTCCTGTGTATATCAGGAATTGGGTGGAAAATTAGAAATGCACAGAGTAAAGTGAAGTATCTGGAGAGGATGCCCTTGGTGTCTGCTGGGAGGCCCCATGGTGAACACTGTCAGGAAGATAGAGAACAGGTGTGCTCTAATATGTATGGACAATTACCATGAAAATGGATAGTGATAGTGCACCAGAAGGATGGAACTATGGAACCATCAACAGGGAAGACACATAATATCTTGGAAAATACCCCCTGTAGAAGTCAAGAAGGGAACAGCGTTACCTGAGAAAACCAGAGTGGTGAGGAACATGCAGGACACACCACTATGTTCCTTTATATCCACACTGGTATTTTTTACATCCTCCAGAAACAAAAAATGTGGCAACAATTCTGTTGGTGTGTGAATTGTGCCCAGAGATGGGTGCTTCCTGGGAAGGCTGGTTGGGGAGGGTGATAAGTTGAGAATCTTTTCCTTATCTGGAAGTCAGAACCATATTTTCCCCTCTCCCCTTTGAAGGAAGGTGAGAAGAAGAAATGATGAGGGTGAAGAAGGAGGGGGAGGGAAGAGTGGGAGCTTCTGTGATGAGTCTACGTTTGGCTTAGAAGGATATTCCAGCAGGGCCCACACTGGGAAGGTTTGGATGTATTCGGAGTTTTCTGCTTGGGTCTGTGAGATGGAATCATACTAAGGAGAGACTGTCGAGCTGGATGTCAACAAATGTTTCCCTCCCAGGATGATAAATTTGAGCAGGGGCTGGTATTCACAGGAAGTGGGTAATGCCCCATAATTTGTGTAAAAAAACAAAATAGGCTGGGAGGCACATGTGAGGGGTAAGCTGTATTTGGTTTTGTTTGCTGGGTTGTGGAAGCCTGAGAGGAGCCAACATGGATTCAGCTGGGTCTGAGTTCAGGGGATTGGACTGATTGATGATTGGTGATGCCAGGATTAGTGACCCCACTGCCTTTCTTGATCAGTAATTTATAAAAAAATTGACCTGATATGGCTTTTGTTTCTTGATGATCCTGGCCACCCCTTGACTAAAATTTCTGTGACTAGTCTTGGCCTTCGTGAGGTCAGTGCTGGAATATGACCAGTAATCTAGCTCACAGAACTGGCCAGAAGGCATAGCAAAAGCCAGCATCATAGAGGTTCATGATACTTGTTATTTCTCGCCACTCTGGAAACCATGTTAGACTTCACTAATCCATTGTGGCACTCCTACTGGGCTCAGGTCTCACAGTCCTTATTAAGACAAAATTCTAGAAAGCCACTACATATTATTCATAATATGCCCTAGACATGAAATCTTCTAGCCTTCTTGGAGCTAGAGCTAGCGGAGGACAATGGGACACTGCCAAGTAACAGGAGCATTCATTCATTCATCTCTGTATTGATTACTTCAGAAAATATTTACTAAGAATCTATGATATATTGAGCTTCCTGCTAGACACTGGGGATTAGAGAGATAAACAAAGTTTCATCTATATTGTACATGATCCACCATTGTGTAAAGAGATAGAAAGATAACATAGATCTTTCCAGTAGGATTTCAAACATGTTGTAGGAATAGAGGAAGCTGTGTCCACCACTACATGGGGGATTGCAGATTCACAGAGATGGTTACGTTTGACCTTGATCATGAATGAGTCAAAGAATAAATGGGAATATGGATAAATAGTATAGTTTGTGCAGTTGGCAGTCTATAGGAGAAATATTTGAAGATATTACTCCTCTTAAACATTTCATAGGATATGTTTGGTCAAATGCAATAATTTTTTTTCACTCTTAAAGTGGTCAGACTGACTCATAAACACAAATGACAATTTAGTAAGAAAAATTGAGAGAAAGATCCAGGAAAAAAGAAGAGAGGAAGAGAATTACTTTTCTGAAAGCCTCCTAAAATAAGAGAAGAGTTAATTTAAAGTTGCCTCATGGAAACAATAGGAAGAGAGGAATATTATTTTCCATGATAGGAAGAGCCATTGGGAAGGACATATGTTGACTTTTTCTCCCTATTGTCCTTTTGCTCTTATAGAAATCCTACCTAAATTGCCTTTTGGGGAACCAGATTCTCCCCTCTAAGCCCATATGATTTGGGGTCTCCAGCTCTGATTTGAGGATGCAAGATATGACCATGTCACTGTCACTCAGATCATCAAGTTTTGTTATGA
Source organism: Canis lupus baileyi (assembly GCF_048164855.1). Taxonomy (NCBI): domain Eukaryota; kingdom Metazoa; phylum Chordata; class Mammalia; order Carnivora; family Canidae; genus Canis; species Canis lupus. The sequence goes on from NC_132863.1 coordinate 30,060,361, forward strand.
CTTAATTTTATATTCTGTATGACAATCTGAGCCTTTTAATTGGGTTACACAAATCATTCACATTTATATTCTTTATTAATATGGTTCACTTTAAATCTACTATCTTGCTCTATGTTTTCCATCTTATCTCTTGTTCTATTTTTATTTTCCCTGCTTTTGTGATAATTAAGTACTATTTCTGATTCCATTCTGTTTTCTTTAGATATTAACTATATATCTCTTTTTATTATTTTATTTTTGTAGTTGCTCCTGGGTATATAGTATATATCCTTAACTCATCATAATCCACCCTCAAGTAATATTATACATTTCATGTATAAGAACCTTAAAATACATTTCATCCCTTTGGGCCTTTGTGCTATTGTTACAATACATTTCATTTTTATGTAAGTGATAAATCTTGCACTACATGGTTATTATTTTAATGGTCAATTGTATTTTAAGGATTTAAATAATAAGAACAAAATTTTATATGTCTACCCACATAACTCTTGCACTATTTATTTCCTTGTTTAAATTACATGTAGGCAGAATAGTGTCCTCGCAAAGATGCCCAATTCTCAGAACTTGTGAACCTGTTTTCATACATGACAAAAAGGACTTGATAGATGTGATAAAGATTAAAAAGGTTGTGAAGAGAACATTATTATCCTAGATTATTAAAATGGATCTATCCTGATCATATGATTCTCTGTAAGTTAAGAATCTTTCCTGGCTAAATTCAGAGGCTGAGACCAGAAGATATCTCTTTAAAAGTATCATCAGAGAATTGTAACAAACATCATTGACTTGAAAATGGAAGAAGGGGTCATGAGCCAAGGATCTTCTGGGTTCTTCATGAAATCATGGGTGATCTCTAAGCTGGAAAAGGCAAGCAAAAAGAATCTCTTCTTGAAGATCCAGAAAGGTAGACACACATTTCAGACTTCTGACCTATACTACTGTAAATTAACAGATTTGTGTTGTCTTCAGCCACTAAGTTTGTGATAATATTTTTTTTTAAATAGCGGCAATAGAAAAGTGATACATCATGTATTATCAGTGGAGATCTCACCCCCATGTGAGTGAATTAGTTCTTGGGGGGCAAAATTACTACTTTTAATGTAGAAAGCACAGATAATATATGCTATACACAAGCAGATATATAGTGATTCTGTTATATTGAAACATTGTTGGAATGGTGGGAATTAGGGAAAAAGTCTAAAAAGATTCCTTAGGGGGATGATAACAAAAAAACAGTTGAGAAACAAGATGCATATTTCCATCTGATGTTACTTTTCTTCTGCCTGAAGTATTTTATCATTTCTTGCAGTGTAACTTCACCATCTTCGGGTGATAAATTCTTTCAGGGTTTTTATGTCTGAAAAAAAATTTTTGTTTTACTTTCATGTTTGAAATATATTTTTGCTGGGTATAGAATTCTACATTGACAGTTATTTTTTTCCTCCTGGTACCTCAAAATGTTGTTCCACTGTCTTTTCTATGTGTTTCTGATTCAAAATCTGCTGTAGTCTTTATGTTTGCTCCTTTGTGCTTAACATGTCCTTTTCTTTGACTAATTTACACTTTTCTCTTAGTCATTGGCTTTGCAAAATTTGATTAGGCTGTGCTGAGGTGTACTTTTCATTTCTATGTTTTAGAGCTTCTCAGATCTGTGTATTTATAGTTTTAATCAAAGTTGCTATTTTTTCCTCCATTTTTTTTCTGTATCCTCCTTTCTCCTCTGTTAGATACTCTGCTTTAGTGTATATTAGATCACTTGAAATTATTCTACAAGTAAAAAATGCTCTTTTCATTTTTAAACTTTGATTCCAGTAAAGTTAATATACAATACTATATTAGTTGCAGATTTACAATACATGATTCAACAATTCTATACATTACTCAGTACTCATTATGATAACTGTACTCTTAATCACCTATTTCACCCATTCTCCCACTCATCTTCCTTCTGGTAACCATCAGCTTGTTCTCTATAGTTAAGAGTCTTTTTCTTGGTTCACCTCCTTTCTTCTTTTTTATCTGTTTTGTTTCTTAAATTCTACATATGAGTGAAATCATATAGTATTTGTCTTTCTCTGATTGACTTATTTCGGTTAGCATTATACCCTCCAGATCCATTCATGTTGTTGCAAATGGAAAGATTTCATTCTTTTTGTGGCTAAATAATATTCCATTGTATATATATTACTGCATCTTCCTTATTCATTTGTCTATGGATATCTGGGCTGCTTCATAATTTGGCTATTGTAAATAATGCTACAATAAACATAGGGGCACATATATCTTTTCAAATTAGTGTTTTTGTTTTCTTTGGGTAAATACTCAGTAGTGGAATTGCTGGATCATATGGTATTTCTATTTTTAATTTTTTGAGGAAACTATATTGTTTTTCATACTGGCTGTACCAGTTTTCATTCCCACCAGCAGTGCATGAGGGTTCCTTTTTCTCCATATCCTCACCAACACTTGTTATTCCTTGTGCTTTTGATTTTAGCCATTCTTACAGGTATGAGTTGGTTTCTCTCATTATGGTTTTGATTCACATGTTTCTGATGAGTAACGTTGAACATCTTTTCATGTGTCTGTTGGCCATCTATATGTCTTCTATGGAAGAAATGACTATCCTTGGATGGATTTGTTCTTTTCATTTTTTAAGACTTTTTGGTATGTCTGTTTGCATCATTTCTATTTCTATGTCTGTAGGCTTACTATTTTTTTTGTTTACATTTAATCTACAGACACGATAAATCTTTCTCTGAAACATTTTGGACTAGAAATTTGATTTGGTTAATATATATATATATATCTTACCTATCTCTATTTAATTTTTTAAATGTATGAAATAAGGTTATAATAAATTTTAATGTCCTCTCCTGCTAATTCATTTATTTAAATTCAATTTGCCAACATATAACACCCAACACTCATCTTATCACATGTCCTCCTTAATGCCCATTCCCAGGTTACCCTATCCCCCCACCATTTCCCCTTCTGCAACCTCTGTTTGTTTCCTAGAATTAGGAGTCTCTCATCATTTGTTTCCACTCTTTGTTTGCTAATTCTAACATCCATGTCAATTCTGTAAAGTTTCAATTGGTTGATTTTTCTCCTCATTATTTTATCTTTGTTTGCATGTCTGATAATTCTTAGCTGAATGGCAGACATTATGATGTTTACTATGTTAGAGGTTTGATATGTGTATATTCAGACAGATAGATGGATAGATATATCTTTTAAATCTTGCTTTTAAGATCTGTTTAGGCAAGACCAAAGTAGTGTTTACTTTAGGACTAATTTTCTCTCATTACTGAGTCGAGACCTTGTGTTGAGATGAAAACTGAAGACCTCTTTGAGTTCATCAAGAAAGAGTGTTGTAATTTATCAGTTATGTTTACATTGGGTAGGAGATGGGAGATACAGGACACACACTCATTATTTGTAGCCTATATTATATAAAATAATGTGACAAAGAACCAAAAACATAGTATCAGACACAATGGATACCTTGAAATTTTCCCAAGAAGTTGGGATACTCTTGCTAGGAAAATAGGGAAGATGACTTAGATTATTATCCACATTTTGAAGAAAATAAGATTCAATGAAATTGAATGACTTATTTAAGGTCCAAATTTATTTATTTATTTATTTATTTATTTAAAATATTTTGTTTATGTATTAGAGACACGCAGAGAGAGGCCGAGACATAGGCAGAGGGAGAAGCAGGCTCCCCATAGGGAGCCTGATGCAGGACTCAATCCCAGGACCCCAGGATCATGACCTGAGCAAAAGGCAGATGCTCAACCACTGAGCCACTCAGCTGTCCCAAGGTCCAAGAAATTTAAATGCAAGAACCTGGATTTGAATCACATTTAGACTGATGCTAATATTATTTTTTAAATTGGCAGTTTAGTAGGAGAGATGGCAACAAATTGACAGACAACTAAAGGTATACTTGGGGCCTTATAGGAGTCTGTTACTGTCCCCCAACTACATTATGTGGGTTGATGCTTCACCTATCTATTTTCAGAAAGGACTAGATCTAGAAAAGGGACCCATTAGGACCATATCTAAAAAGGGAGGCTGAGAAAATATTGGATTGGCAATGTGTAGCTTTGATGGGTGTTGCCAGAACTTATGAAAATAAATAGAGAAATAGAGATGATGCACAGGGACTTTTATTCTTTTATTTTTTTAGATTTTATTTATTTGTTTGAGAGAGAGTGAATGAGTGAGAGAGAGAGAGAGAACGTGAGCAGAGGAAAGGGAGAAGCAGACTCCTCTGCTGAGCAGGGAGCCTAATATGGGGCTCCATTTCAGGACCCTGGGATCATGATCTGAGCCTAAGGCAGATGCTTAACCAACTGAGCCAACCAATGTCCTGCACAGGCACTTTTAAAAGGCACTTTTGGGCTCAACAGGAAAGAATGCTTTAAATGATTATTATTATAATTATTTACTTTAAGCATGGTCAAAGAGAGGTGAGGCAGTATAAATAAGGGCTATTATGCCAACAATCTTGCCCTTTTTTTCCAAATATCATGGCTATGACCTTGATGGGATAAAATCATACTTGGGCATATTTTTCTTTTGATTGTATTTTTTTATTCTAGAATACCCTGTATAAAACCATTCTCCCTCCTTTCTGAGTTTCTTAGTGGAACTTCCAGTGTCAGTCCCCCATGCCCTTGCAGTGGTTATTCATCCATGGGATGAGCACATCATCACAGAACCAATCAGAATCCTTTCTGGAGTGAATATACAGATGCAGAGACCCAGGGGACCTTTTCCTTTTGAATCCAAGGTCAACCCAAAGTAGGACATAGAGTTCTACAGCAAGAATAGAGAATTTCCACATTCAAACTATAAATATCATCTTACTTTTTATAGGGGTCTTTCTAAAAGCTCTCAAATTTGAGAGTCAACTGGGGACTCAGACATGACAACACCACAGCCTCAATCAGAGCAGGCCAGATCAGAGACAATTTAGTTCAGCCATTAAGAGTAAGGGGAACATGTGATCTTTGCTAAGTTTGCTTTTTGGAAAAAAGGAACCCGTTTTTTAAGCATATACAATATTCCAGCATCTATTTCAACACTTGTAATAAAATGATGACTAAGACTGACAGTCCCAGCTCTCATAGACCTTTTATTGTGGTTAGACAGGCAGAAAACAACAAATAAGTTAATCTAATAGTTATATGTTTCTGTGCTTTAGTTTCTTTCTTCATCTGTGAAATTGAAGCAGTGACAACACTCACTTTGTGTTGTAAGAGTTGGGTAATCTAGGATAGAATCAGGAAAAGATCCAAGCCCTTTTATCATTGCTTATTCCTGTTCCTTGTATCTTCTTGTGAAAGGCTGGATTCTAGAGGTCTAGCTCAGTGAGGGTCTGGATCTTAACTAGCCTGAGTCAAAAGAATTCTGCAAGGGGCTGGCACAGGATAGGGCACCCTTCTTATAGTCTGAACATAGACCCCAAGACAATTGTGCCTGGTCATAGTCTTCTATCATGCAAAGGAAGTCCTATTCCATTTTTGCTTATGGGAGAAGGTGATCTGGGCCTCTTACCATTCAGCTTTGCTAGACTACCCTCCCATGTCCCTTACCCCCAGGACCTGGGAGCATTGTCTTTCGTGCCCAGTGTGTCTAGCTGTGCCTCCAGATTCAGACATTACTATCCTTGCTTTTTCTGGTTTTCATTTCCTTTTCTTGTCTGCTAGGCTTTTGAAATGCATATTGCAGCCACTTGTTGCCCTGTTTTCTAAGCTGCCTTGAACTGCTGCCAGGGGCTGTTGCCAGAGAAGCTAATGACTAAGTCACTCTCCTTTCAGCCTCTGGCAGGACTGGGAATTCACTTGAGGATGGGGGTGGGTAGCAAAGGCCCAGCCATCCTGAACCAATCATGAAACCACAATAAAAGTGCCGACCTGGGAGTAAGTCACTCACTCTCAAAGCCCAGAGCTGAGCTCAGCTTGGAGGTGATGACCAGGCAGAGGGTGCTCTGGCTTGCTCTTGCTGAACCACATCAGAGGCAGAGACTTGGGCAGAAAGGCAGGCCCATCACAGCATCCTTGGGGGGATCCCTGGGTCAGCAGGGAAGAGATACTCACTATATTTCTGAGCCAGGAAAAATCATAGAAGATCAGAGAATCACAGGATGTGAGCCAGCACAGGCAAACTCAGGTGACATATTACAAATGATTAAAATAAACTAGCTAACACCTACAGAAAACTGATTTTGTGTTGGGCCTTATCCTAAGCACTTGTGAAGCACTATGTCATTCAGTCCTCCCAGTATCCCTATCTGGTAGGCTTTACTATTATTCCCATTTTCAAAAGAGGAAACTGAAGCATAAACAGAATTTAGTTGGTGGTGAGTGACCTGATGTTTTCCAGCTGATCCTGTTACCTGGACAATGATGACATCCCCCTCACTGGTTGTCATGCCTTTTAAATGCTTTTCCCAGATGTCTCATTGGTTCAAATGTATCCAGAATTTGTACTGAGTTTTAACACCAATTACATGAGGTTAGGAGTAGATCCTTCCCTGTTCCAGTCTCCAAATGAGATCTCAACTCTGGCTGACACTTCTGATTGAGATTTGAGACACCATGAAGCCAAGGACCCATCTAAGCTGTGCCCAGATTCCTGGCCCACAGAAACTGTGAGATGATAAATGTGTGTGGTTTTAAGCCATACAGTTTATGGTAGTTTGTTATGCAATAATAGATAATTAATATGGAAAGTTTCAGCAGTCATGTTGGAAGGATCGAAAGGTACAACTAAGGGAAAGAAGGGAGAAATAAGGAACATTCCAAGCTGGTAAAGGGGTGAGTGATGGCTATATTGTAAGGCTCATAAAAGAGCTCCAGAGAAACCTGGAGAGGCTGACAAGGAGTTAATTAAGGTAAGGCTTTAGAGGAGTTCATCGGTCTTACAGAGCAAGAAAAAAGTAAAATGGAATTGCAGTGGAATATGCAGAGGAATTATAAGAAAATGAGGGGAATGTATCTCCATCAATATTTAGGTGAGCAAGGGAAGATGCTGCACTCATACCAAACGGCTTTGATCTTTTTACCAAAGCAAGAGCTCGAGTTATCTGGTGAAAGTGAGTCAGGAAGGGAGGACTCCCAGAGCAGTAATACTACTGATGACAATAAGGCATCAATAGCTTTACATGCATCATTTCATTAAGGATTCACTACCTCTTCATCAGAGGATTTATTTTTATCTATGTTTTACAGATAAGGATTAAAATATTAATTAGGTAACTTGCTGATTGTCATGGAGTTTAGAAGTAGCAGAATTGGAAAATGAACCCAGATCGTAGTGTCGTGGTGCCACACTGATGTTCTGGAAGCTTTTTTGGCAGATGCCATGGGGAGTGTGTGTCTGCCAGAGTTTTGCTGCTCTGTATCAAGGTGCTTTGGAGACTGCTGCAGGGGACATGGCAAGTTTAGCCTCAGAGGAGGAGGGCAAGAGTGGAGGCAGATGCAGGCAGAAGAAGAAGACTCTTGTTGCCAGGACAGGAAGTGAACTGATGTAGCCAAACGTAATCGCAGGAGGTGGGAGCCACCCCATGTGCAAAGGTCATAGCTACTGGAGCACTTGTGCCCAGGAAACCATGGACTTCCCAGGAACTTCAAAACAGATAGCTCAGTAGACAGAGCGGTAATGATGGGGGATGAAGGGCTATTCCGATCTATAAGGCAGATGACAGAGTAAGCTGGTGAATGGGGAGAGGTAGGCAAGGGATATGGGAAAGCTGTCCATTTCGCTTCAACAAATATAATGCAAATGCTAACAGGTGCATTGAATCTTTGTGACTTCTGGACAAGATACTGTCAGCCCTGAGAAAGGAGATTCCATTTATGCTTCCATCTTTATAAGCCAAGTAGCTGATACCAAGTTTTCAGGAAGAATTCATGCTTTGAGTTCATAGTCATTCTTGCTGCTTCAATGCAAATATTATCCTAAGGCAAAAAGGAACAATGGGATAATAGTTCTGAGTTTGCAGAACTGGCATGAGGGGGCTACCAAGAAGGATGCGAGAGTTTCCTAACTTTCATCTAAAGAGTGATGGCGTTCTTACCTTGCCTTCCCAGGCCTGAAGAGGGGGGCTGTGGTTATCTTTCTTGCTCTGTAAGACAGGTACCCCACATACCTCTCATGCGATACTGAGAGAGCCACTAGGAAGGCAGCAACTATGCTTCTTTCATTTTTCCCTTCTCAGTGCCTAGCTGTGTGTTCGAAAACCAACAGGTGCTTTCTTTCTTTCTTTTTTTTTTTCAACAGGTGCTTTCTGAAAGGATGTTGAATGAATGAACCTGTGTGGGCATGAACATGCATGTTCCCGGGCTCGGTCTCTTTGCAGTCTGTTTTAGATAAACTAACTTTCTAAAGACTACAGGGAAGACAGCGCATGTGCATGTCAGAGATGGAGGGTCTGAGGAGCCCAAACTCCACACACACTAGCTTCTGCTCCTGGCTTCACTCCCTTTTCACAGAGGAAACCAACCTCCTCTCCTTCTCCCCCCTCACAGAAGAGGGAGGCCAGCTTTAACGGCCTTGGCCCCAGTTTGCTTGTATAATTAATGTGGGATTTTTCCTCCTCTAGTAAAAAATGACCTTGTCAAACCAGAGACGACAAAATCTTGGTTACTGAGCGATTGCGGACTCCCTGCTGGGATGGCATCCCGGGCCCTGCAAAGAGAAATCTAATAAAATTGGTGTCAGGGGCTCCCTGGGTGCCAGGTCCCCTGCTGCCTGACCCCACGATCCCAATTTATTAGCCAAACCCAAGGAAGCAGACAAACCTCACTGGCTCCAGACAGGAGACTTCCAAGCGGGAGCTAATGTGGGGCTGGGGCTGGGTTTCAGCAAAAATGACAAGGGAAATGACAGGAGGTGCCAGCCCGTCCAGGGAATCTGGGGAAGCCCTATTCAGAGTATCTCGCTGCCTTGACAGGGCCGATTTTAACTTGGTGGAGGAATGTGTTAGAATGGCCCATGGGGGAAGGAAGCTGGTTTTTTCTCTCTGCACTGTTATTAACCGGACCATGGACCACATGCCCTGTAATAGCCATGTTCCTGGGAGTCAGCAGGCGTCAGTAGAGGAATAGCCAAAGAATAATATTTGCACGGGGAGTTTCCATTTTGTAAGTTGAGCACTTCTGCATGTGTCTGAGAGTTTTCAATGTACTTTTACTATTTACCCTTCCCTGTAGCCAAAACCCCCTGTGATGGGAAATACTGCTTGGCATCATACACTAGCTTTGTCCATTATTAGCTGAATAATATTGGGCCAGGAACTTAACCTCCTCACCTGTGAAATGGGGTAACAGCCACTCTCATTAGTTTGCTTGTGAGGATTACAATAGAGGAAAGCAGAACTGACCCACAAAAACTATATCATTTCTCTATACCAGCAAAAATCAACTAGATGTGGGAAAAAAGGGAAGAAGAAAGTCTCTTCCAAATAGTCATGAGAATTCTGAAGTGTCCAGGAATCAGCTGAACAGAGAATATACAAGTTCTATGGGGAAAATGCTAAAATTCTTTTAAAGTATATACAAGATGGGTGTGGGGGGCACCTGGCTGGCTCAGGTGCTAGAGCATGTGACTCCTGATCTCAGAGTCATGGGTTTAAGACCCATGGTGGGTATGGAGATTACTTAAAAATAAATTCTTAAGAAAAAAGGATATACAAGATGGTCTGATGATTTGAGGGATACTCCATACTTATGAATGAGATGTCACAATATTATAAAGCTATAGTTATCTTCAAATTAAATGAATTCAATGCAGTCACAATAAAAATATCAGCTGAATGTTTTTAAGGATCTAGAGACTAGAGAAACACACACAAATGCATATGGAAATATAAAGGTCCATGTATAGCTTAGTACATTTTGGAAAAGAAGAGCACAAAGGAGAAAGATGCTACACCAAATATTAAAATATATTACAAAACCACAGCAATAAAAACAAATACGGTAGCACCTCCCCACCCCCACCAATGATAAACAAATCCATGGCACAGTAGAGAAAGCTCTCAGGTGGATACATGCATATCTGAGTGGTTGATACATAATGAAGGTGACAAGAGAATCAATGAATAAAATTTCATCCACCAGCTTTGACCAATGGTTCTGGGAAACCTGATTCACTATTCAGATTTCAATGGAAATCTCTTCACTATTAAAAAAAAAAAAAAAAAAAGGGGCCTTAAGATGGATTCAAAGCCAAACTGTAAAAGAGAAAACTCTAAGGTTAATCACAGAAAATACTATTTTTGTGGCCTAGGAGTGTGGGTAGATTTCCTAAACAAGTCTTATAAAGAACAAGTCATGTGTCAGCGACGTGAAGAATTCCTTGAGTATACAATGCCATGGACATGGCTAATAGATAGTCAACAGATTGGGAGAGATTATTTGAAAACTATCTGAAAGTTGTAAAATTGAAAAGGGACTAATACGTAGACTATTTAACAAATTCCCACCAGTTATCAAGAAATAGAGAATAAGGCAAAGGGCATATGCAGGCAGTACACAGAAGAAGAGATGGTGTTCCTGACAAGTGAAAACAGGAAAGGACACTGAAACTCATTAGTCAACAGGGAAATACGAATTAAAAAAAAAAAACAATGAGAGGTAACATTACCCCATCATCTTGATGAAACTAAGATCATTGGATAATATTGGGAGGAATGTAGGCGTGCTTGGATGAACTATTGTTAGACTGATATTCTACATAGATATTCCACGATCCTGAAATTTCACTCTTGTTGATACAGTATATTTGAGAGGAAGTGTGGCACAACTCCATAAGGGGATGTGTGCAGTAGGTGTTCATCATAGCCTTGTTTGCTGCAAGACTTGTCAAACTGTGGCCCATGGGCCAAGTCTGGCCACACACATTTATTTACATACTGCCTATGGCTATTTTATGCTACAGGAGCATAAAATATTTACTATCCGATCTGTACAGAAAAAGTTGGCCAATCCCCAGTTGAAAGTATCAGAACTACAATAGGCAACCTGGAGTCCCACTGCTGAGGGAAAAATTAAGTAAAATATAAGGGACATATACTGTGGAATACAACGTGGCTCTTACAGGCCATAAACTGTGTGAGGAGCATACTTAAAATATTGAAAGATCTTATGAAAAGGATGCTGAATGCAAGAAAGGAGGAAAAAGAATCAAGTTAACAGTATTATAACTTATATAACCATTATTATTGTAATGACCACACTATACATTTTGCAACAATATATAGAAGATCGAAGTGTCATATCAAAAGCATGATGATTGCTAAAATGAGGAGTGGGAACACGTGAATAAAGCATATCGGGAGATAGTCTTTGCATGATCTGATGATGGAAGTATGCTACAAAATGAGGAGTATGATTTGCTCATGCCCTGTGCCTAGGATACAAGAAAGTTAATATGGAAATTGCTTAGTACAATGTCCAGCACCTTGTGAATTTTCAAGAAGCATTCATTATCATCCTCCTCATCATCATCACCGTCATCATTATCCTTTTGTTGTTAGTTTTTTGAAAGTGAAATACTAACCATGGAGCTAAAATTAATAAAGAGGAACATTCCTAAGACAATTCTGTCTCATAAGTTGCCCCAGAATAAATGGACAGAGAATAACTCTCTTTGGAGGAACACTTGATGGGTCAAAGGAATTAATACGGCTAAAACTCATGAATTGATGGGGAAGGAAAGCGGACTTATTATATTGTTATCATCATCTCTTCTGCTCACCAACTGATTCCTGATTCCATGTCCCTGTCTTCCTTTTGGTTGGATGGAGCCATGTGACTAGTTCTGGCTGAGGAGTTGTTTGTGTAAGTCATATGGGCCACCTTTGGGTCAGAGTATTAATTGTTCTTTCTAGATGCTCCAGAGCTCTCTTTCCTGATGGCCTGGTGGCTAGCTGCCATTTGAGAAACTAGTTGTTCCATTAGTCCCTGGAGGACTACAATGAGAGCCCCCTTCAGTCCCATGAAGGATATGCTGATTAAAGCCACTGAGATTTTCAGGATTGTTTGTTATCCCAGCACAAGCTAGCCTACCTGACTGATATAGCTTCCAAATCTTCAACACTTGTGTGGAGGCACTCACAAAAATCCAGACACATAGAATTGGAAAGACTCTCAGAGGCCATATAACCCAATACCCCTGATGTGGACTGAGTCAGGTGAATGTCTAGAACAAGGAACCCCATCCCAGTGAAGAAGACCCCGCTGGGATCTTATTTGGGGGGCACAAAAGCTCCTACCACCTTATCTTTTACCATTAGTGAAATGGTATGGGGCCAAATTCTGCCTCCTTGCCATTTCCACCCATTTGTCTTAGATCTCCCCTTATCACTCTCTCACATAATAATCCTTAGGTAGGGAAGTATGGCAGGCAAAATAATGGTTCTGCAAAAATGTCCTTATCCTCATCCCAGAAACCTGTGACTCTGTTAGCTTACATGACAAAAGGGCTTTTGCAGATGTGATTTACGTTAAAGATCTTGAGATGGAAGACCATCCTAGATTAACTGAATGGGCCTAATGTAGTCACAATGGTCTTTATGGGAGAGAGGCAGGAGGGCCAGAGTCAGAGAAGGAGATGTGATAACAGATGATGTGAAGACAGAAGCAGAGGCTGTAGCCACACAATTACTGGAAGTGAGACTTGGGTCCATCCAAGGAACCCAGGAAGCCTCTAGAAGCTGGAAAAGACAAGGGACAGGTTCTGCCCTGGAGCTCCAGAAGGAGTGCATCCCTGCCAACACTTTGGTTTCAGCCCTGTAAGACCTATTGCATACTTCTAACCTCCAGAATTCTAAGATGCAAATTTGTGTTGTTTTAAGCCACTAAATGTGTGGCAGTGTGTCACAGCAGAAATAGGAAACCAATGAAAATGTAAAGAAATAACTTTTGTTCTAAACCAATTGCTTTTTGGTACACTTAGCTTCAGTTTAAGCATGGTTTCCTGATACTTAAAAATTTTGGCTTCACTCCTCAGTTTGTTAATAAATGGGACTCCCAGAACTTCGGCTTCATTTTTATTCTTGTTGTAACCTGACAAAGGAAATGTACTGAGAAAAATTCATCCTATCTAGAGCTAATCACTGTGTGGACAAAAACAATGTGGACTCTTCAAGCAGCTCATTGAATTTGGGGCCTACACAGACTCTAAATCCTGTCCACAGGTGACATTGGTGACATTTAGATCCATCTCCCCAACCCCACACTTGTACAGTTGATTTTTTTTGGAATTAAATATAGGTTTTACTAATTCCTGCACATTACCAAGTGTGAGTTTGTTAACTCATAAATAGTGTAATCTGGTCAAAACTAACTACATCTAATAGTCTATGCTGTGGTTTTAATAAGAAATCAAGAGGTTGACAGAACTGATCAGATTTGAGAAATGGACTTGATAGCCAAATCATAAATATCTAATTTTTCTTTACTGATTGGTATGTTCCAACCCTTTGCTAAAAACCAAGCAGTTATTGCCTTATTTATTTCTCAAAACAGTCATATGAAGAAGTCATATGAATATTATTATTGCTGTTTCATAGTGGGGAAAATGGCATTAAGGGATGGTTAAGCAACTTGCCCAATTTTCACAGCTAAGGGATGAGAGAGTTGGGCTGAAACCCAGGCAGTCTGAGTCTGCAGATGGTGCCTTAAGTCCGTGCTACGGCATACCCTTGAAGACATCTGTATGGCCCTCACTTGCCTCTAACTTGGATTTGATTCCAGCTCCAGAGGCAGCCTGGACTGTGTGGACACTGTCCTTGGAAATGAAAGGACTTGACAGCTCATTTTGATGGATCACATTTCTTAGAATAAGCACAAAATAAATATTTTCCATTTGCTGAGTGATTTTATCGAGCCTCTCCGGGTTGAGGAGAGAGAGGAAACAGGTTTCATGGTTAGAGCCTGAGAAATACCTCTCAGGCAGTCAAGGGTGAGGGGCTAGTAATGGGTGACTTCAGCTCCTAGTCATGCTCACCTGGCACAGGAAGCTCTGGGTGGTTTGGCCCAAACTCTTCACAATAAGCTCCTCGTTTGCCCTTCTGAGTTGATGGTCTGGTGAAGAGTTTGTCTGTGGGAATTCGTTCCAGGAGAGACCCAGCTGTGTCTGACAGGAAATGGAGAAAAGAGAGACAGAGGCATAAATCTCTGGCCTTCTGCCTCTTTCTTGGGAATCTGTTCTCTCTAGCCCAGAAGTGTGGAAATGAGTAACTAGTGAGTTTCAAAGCCTGGATGAGTGTCATACCACTGGGTAGACATGTGGGGCCCCCTGAGGAGAGAACTGTCCCTTTTGGAGGAAACATCCAGACGCAATATTAAAAACTTACATTAGCCATTAAGCACATGAAAAAAAAATGCTCAGCCTCATTAGTCATCAGGGAAATGCAAATCAAAACCACAATGAAATACTACCTAATGCCCAGTATAATAAAAAAGACAGACAATAACAAGTGTTGGTGAGAATGTAGAAAAATAAGAACCCTCATGCTTTGCTGGTGGATATGTAAAACGGTACAGCTGTTTTGGAAAACAGTATGGGAGTTCCACAAAATGGTAACCATGGATTTATGACAAAACTCAGCAATTCTACTCCCAGGAATATACTAATGAGAACTGAAAGAGGATAGTGAGGTGTAGTCTCTTGGGAGGTCTCAACCATCCTGGCAATCAGTGTCCCCCATAACGTCCAGCCCTACCCTGGTTTATCTTGTGCCATATTCTCCAATGGTAAATGTCTGTCTAAGATGAACTACCAGATGCCTACCTCCCACCCCCTTTCCACTCAGGCTGCATCATCCAGTTATTCTGTAGGTTTGACCCCCTGAAGGTATTTAAATTCATGACTGACTCCTCCAGCCAGAGAAAAGCATTTTGTGGGACATCACAGAGGAAGAGGGGACACTGGCTAAAGCAAATAAATTTATAATCGGCAGCTACCGAAGATGTGACATGGTCTGCAAGAGAAAGTGAAAAGTCACAAGGTAGAAATGGTGGGTGAAACATTGAGAAACAGATTTCAGAGAGCAATAGTGGAGGCAAAAGGAAAACTAACATTTTCAGCATAACAGAGAGAAGCGTCTAACCCCATGGGCCTGATCAACAATGGAGACTTGATGGAAGATCAAGTGGAAGATCGGTGTTGGAACCTGATCCCTGGGACCTCTGAAGGCTTTTGGTTCCTTGGAGGCCCTTAGGAAAAGCAACAATTCTCTTTAAGGGTTTTCTCTGTTTGCAATTATTACCTTCAAGCAGAATGTTTATAGTCAGCTGAGAGTCAGTTCTAAGCAATTCCTCAGACATGTCTGCAAGAGTCTGAACTTTATTCACAGGCAGCACTAACATTCTGAGCCATGGGAGTGCTGGGTCCCATGTTCATGAACTTGAAAGTATCAGGGAGGAGACTGTGAGTATCCTCTCACTCCACATGTTGATGTATTTGGCTGATAGAATTCTTTCTAGTTGTTTTATTCCTCCAAGCTTTTGTTTTCTTTGATCAACCTCCTCTCAAAACCAAAGGCAATTAGCATTCCACAATTGTTTATCCTTCCTGACCATTTAATAACATTTCTAAGATTTTTTACATATGTTGCTTATTTGTGTGTAGTGTGTAAATTTTAAGTTTCTATCAATCAACAAGATTTGAACCTGTTCCTACTGTGTTTTCTATTTACCATGCATTCTCTTTCTGTGTCCCTGTCTTATTTCATTTCCTGTTATCTCTCAGAATGTTCTAAGAAGTTCCATGTTTTGTTTTGTTTTGCTTTCCCTTTTTTTCTCTTTTTCCCTCCCTGGAAGTTATATATTGCCTATTATTTTCATAGGCACCCTTAAAGTTGTTACCATGTATTATTACCTTAACAAAGTCTCAAGTTAGGCAACTTGTCTCCTTTCCTAGAATTAAAAAACAAACAAACCCCCAAAACTTTGAAATTCTTTAGCTTGGGTCTTTCTACCCTCCACCTTCGTCTTTTTTATAATTTTATTTATTTTTTTGACAGAGAGAGAGCGCAAGAAACAGGGGGAGTCATAGGCAGAAGGAAAGGAAGAAGAAGGGGGCTTGATCCCAAGACCTCAGGATCATGACCTGAGCCAAAGGCAGACACTTAACCAAATGAGGCACCCAGCTGCCCCCTACTCTTCATCTTTTATATTATTAGTTTCCAGTATTTTAATTTCCTCCATTCTCAGCTATCTCCTAAGTAAGACGTTATCATTACAATTATTACATTTTAAGAAAAAGATCTTTTAAAAAGATTTACTATTATGTTTACCCCTGTCTTTCTTAACATTCCTTCTTGTATTCCACTTCTTCCCTCAATTTTTTTTTTCTGAATCATATCCTGGTAGAATAAAGAAACTATATATGATCTTTGCTAAACTCATAATATCCATCATCTCCTGTAATCATATCAGCAATTCTTCAAAATACTGATTATTATTCCCATTTTACAGATGAAAAAAGAAAGACACGGAAAGGAAAGTGGCATGCTTAATCAAAATCACAGAGCTGGTACATTTCAGATGCCACTGTATGTTCTGTTCAAAACATCAAGAGAGCAAATACTTATAGTCATATAGAAATATCTTGGGCTAATCAAGAAGAAATTAGGGGGTTATGGAGTGCTTGTAGGCAGGTCATGGTGCTTAAACTCAAGTGATATTTATAAGAGACTTATTGGCAAACCATCCATTATCCCAAAACAACTAGAGAGTTTTCCAAGCCTGAGGGTTAGATTTGGCCAATAATTAATCTAGAGCAGAGAAGGATGCTGTGATGGGGGGAAGGTAATAGTATCAAATTGTCAGTTTGGCTTTACCATTCCTAAGTATCTGAATCGTACAGTTTAAGAGAAAATGTCTGGAGGTACCATTTAAAATTGTTAGCTATATAGGTATTTTTTTAAAGAGCAGTTTTGGCTTTACAATAAAATTAAGAGGAAGGTACAGAGATTTCCCATATATCACCTGTTCCTCCACATACATGCACTGCCTCATTAACAGTATCACTCACCAGAATGATCCTTTTTTTTTTTTTTTCCTAAGGAAGAACCTGCATTGACACATCATAATTACCCAAAGTTCATAGTTTAGGGTTCTTTGGGTTTGGACATTCTTTGGGTTTGGACAAATGTACAATGATATGTATCCATAATTATAATATTAAACAGTATTTTCACTGTCCTAAAATCTTTTGTGCTTTGCCTATTCATCTCTATTCCCCCATTGCTAGATAGGTTTTTATTTTACTTTTTTAAAAACATCTGAGGCAGAGCCTGGGCAAAACATATTACACCAAAGTTCATTCAGGGTAGATGGCTGGTGATGTTTATGAAGATAACATTATGATATTAGTAAAGAACAGAAATGAGACGTTAGCAATTTGTTGTTGTCAGCCATTGCCTTTGGTGATGTTTGTGGTTGTGACTTGAAGCCCTTTGGGGATAATTTTAAAAATTCACCCAAAGTCGATGTTAAACAAGTGGTTCACAAGCAAAACACCAATTGTTGGACATGCAGCATTCAATATAACACACCCAATCTGTCCATGGAGTCTACATTTCTCACAAGCATGAAATTCACTTTCACAACTAAAGCTAGATCATTAAAACTGTAGCCTGTTGGCGGTGACACATTTTGCAGCTCAAATCTTCCTTAAAACAAAACTTGTAGTCCTTAGAGTGGTGACAATGTGCTGAAAACACCCACACACACCCTCCCTTGGCGTCCTGTCCTTTTTGGCTTGCTTGCACTTCAGAAAGTTGACACCCTGGCTTTCTAGGCAATTTTAGCAGTCTGTTGACTCTAGGGACCACCCATCCTCAGGTGAGCTCAAGCAGAGGTTTTTTTCCACAAACAAAACACATCTTATCAATACAAGTGACTCTTGTATGAAATTTTCAATGGTCAGGGAACCTACGCCCACAAGCTCTTAGATGGTGTGTAACCGTCAGAATCAGGAGGATTTCCATCACTGAAATGCCAAACCACATTCTGGTTCTAATGCTGCCTAGCTGTATGACCTTGGTTACATGACTCAATCTTTCCTTGTCTTAGTTTTTCAATCTGTAAGATGGAATTGTAATACCTACCCTATGAGAATGTTAAAATGGTTCAATGAAGGCAAGTGAAGTTCTTACTGAATGATCATTAAATGTTAAGTATCACCAGTTTATAGAAGTGGATTAGCCCAGACGCTTGGGTGGCTCAGTGGTCGAATGTCTGCCTTAGCTCAGGGCATGATCCCAGGATCCAGGATTGAGTCCCACATCGGGTTCCCTGTGAGGAGCCTGCTTCTTCCTCTGCCTATGTCTCTGCCTCTCTCTTTCTGTGTCTCTCATGAATAAATAAATAAATCTTTTTTTTTTTTTTTAAAGAAGCTGATTAACCAAGGATTGAGATCAGTGTAGGTTAGGTCAAGGTCAAGGCAAGGTCAGGGCAAATGGTAGATGTTTTTAATACTAGAAATCCTTTCACTTGAGCATTTTTGAACAGAACTGACTTACTCTCATAATACTATTACTCTTTTATCATTACTGCTAATGGCGATTGATAATATTAATTCTAAAAATTACACACAAAAGGAACAACCAACCAGTTGTACTATTATAATTTTTTATACCATGTTAGAAGTAAATGTGCCCTCCTGCTCATCCGGTTTCACCCCTCCATAGTACCATGCTTAAAAAGTTTTGTATCTTAGCATTGTGACTTTACCATTACAGCCATGTCTTCATTACATTTTCAAATACATATTTTGCCAAGGATCATGCAATACATAATGACCTGGGATTTTTTTTTTTAATCTGGTAACATCATGAACATCTTAACCTATCAGCAGACACAGATCTTCCTCAATATTGCTAATGATTATATATGAGTCTTTTCTTAGTAATCTGAGCTTTCACTTGGAAATTTTTATTTTCTGTGGTTTAGTTCATTTATATAGTGGCCACAAAAAAGCTGCAACTGGAATCAGCCTCAAAAAATCTATTTCTTGAATAAAATGCATTCATCATCCTTACTAAGGGGGGGAAATTAAGCTGCTTTAGATGGTGGTTTCTGAGTGCCCTGACATCTCTTTCCAATATTGGGCTTATATGCCTTGGTCTGCTGGGCCAAGATGGACAACTCTGCTGGGTTTGGGAATGATCTCTGTGAATGTAGTCTCTGAAGTGCAAGCCTGGCTAGGCCAATATTAGAGGCTGTCTAAATCAAAGCTTTGTGAGACCTCAGTGAGGTAGAGCTTAAACTTCTTCTCTGTAGACCCCAAATAACAATTGACTTCATGTTCCAGAGTTTTCAGGATATGTGTAAGTTAAAAACTTCAGTCTTATTTTCCCTTGAAATTCACTGACCCTGACCTCAAATTTGGGAGTTGACAAATATGGCTTAGTACTCATCATGGTTAATTCTAACTGAGGATTCCAGATAAAAAGGAGAATGTATGCACCAAAGTGAATATATGTCACTTTGTAAACAGATGAACAACAGAAACCAAAATATTTAGGGGCACCTAGGTGGCTCAGTGTTTGAGTGTCTGCCTTTGGCTCAGGGCGTGATCCTGGGGTCCTGGGATCGAGTCCCACATCGGGGTCCCTGTGGGAAGCCTTCTTCTCCCTCTGCCTATGTCTCTGCCTCTCTCTGTGTCTCTTATGAATAAATAAAATCTTAAAAAAGAGAAACAAAAAGATCTATAATACTGATATCTCATGAAGTAATAAGGAGGATGAAAACAGAAGGAAGAAAATGGGAAAGGGGATGGAAACTTCTAGAGCACTGTGGTAGTCACTAGTCATATGTGGCTAGTAAGCACTTGAAATGTGGCTAGCCTGAATTAAAGTGTGCTACAAATGTACAAAGCATATCAGATTTTAAAGACTTAGTACGAGAAAAGGAATGCCAAAGATGTCACTAATAGTTTTTATAATGGTTTCATGTTGACATGATATTTTGCATATATTCGGTTAAATAGATTATACTATTAAAGTTCATTTCATCTGCTATTTTCACTTTTCAAATGTGGCTCTTATAGTATTTGAAATGACATGTGTGGCTTACATTATATTTCTATTGGACAGCCCTGCTCAACAGCTTTCTTCCATGAATAGATAAGGATAATTTCCTGTTTATTGTATGTAAATAGCATTTCTAGCAGAGTAAGAACAGTTTATATATTATTTATTTAAGTAGGTCTACTAAAATATCAATTTATCCAAAAAGCTTTTCTCACTAGCCCTGAGGTATATCTAAGCCTTGCCCCTGCTACACATGTACAAATTATAAATTAGTGGATTCTAAATGAGAGCAGGCTCTCCACATAGAGCACATGAGATAAAAAGACATTTTTAAAAAAGATTATTTATTTATTTATTCATGAGAGACACACACACAGAGAGGCAGAGACACAGGCAGAGGGAGAAGCAGGCTCCATGTAGGGAGCCCGATGTGGGACTTGATCCCGGGACCTCAGGATCACGCCTCGGGGCAAAGGCAGGTGCTAAACTGCTGAGCCACTCAGGGATCCCCAAGAGAAAAAGAAATTATTGTGACTCATCTGTAAGCCTAAGTTTGATTTAGAAAACCAATGATTAACATGACAGCCTCACTCTCTAAATAGACAAAGCAGAAAATCAGAGATGAAACAACCTGAGTGGATTTAACACATCACCCAGAGAAGCCTCAGAATTTGCTACCCTGCTACCTTTCTGGCACCTGAAATTGTATCCAGGTGTTATGGCATTTATGGTTCCATCATAAATACTTCCTTCACCCCCATGAGATGTTTCATTGGGGAAGGGCTGGAGGAGCTCTCCCCATTCATAGCTGCAGGAGCAGAGAGACTGTCCAGGTGACAGGATTCCTTGGGTCAGGACCAATTAAATCTCCTGCCTTTGTGCTCCCCATCTCCCCAGTCCACTGAGGACCTCTGCCAGAGGACATTTCTCCACCCATCCTGTGGCATCCTGAGCTTATACTGTGGGTTCTTTTCATGCCTACATCTCCACTCAAGTAACAGTGACCAAGAAACCTGGCTGTGCAGTGTTTGGGGAGGGAAGCATTTGGCTCAATGACATCTGCAGCCTGCTGCCAGTGGCTGAGTTGTGGTGCCATGGGCCAAAATGAAAATACCTGTTCCAGTAAGACCTCTTAACAAGAGAAGGCATGCCAGAGACATAGCTCTTGTCAGAAACTATTACCAGAGGCAAGACAATAGTGATAGTATGGGGGAAGGTTCCAGGGCTTCAAAGATGGGGTATTATTGCAAGCCTTATCTTTAAATGTTCAGAAAAGTACCGGGAAATGTTCCAGAAAGCAGAACTATTAGGGCCCAAGGGGTCAGGAGGCGGAGATTGGAAAGGAGTGGAGCAGCACATATTCTGGTGGGGTGATGAAGTGAGTCTTGAGTGGGGCAGAGCACTGCTCCAGCAAGGGAGGGAAGGTGGGGGGAGAGGCAGTGATCCCAACAATCACATGGACAGCAACCACGGGTTTATTAAGTCTTGATTTTGCATCAAACACTGTAAGTGCTTCACAAGTATTGACTTATTTTAAAACTCTTTTAGAACCACCTGCTGTTCACTTCATTTAATATATGAGAAAGCTGTGGCCACAGGGGCTCGGGTAAGTTGCCCAGTATCACACAGCAGTTTGTAGATAGTCCCGCGATGTAGACACACGCCTGTCTGATTCCAATTCTCTGAATCTTCCATTGTGCCAGGAGGCCAAATCATGAACACATTCTGTTCTCTTATTCTTCCCAAGGTTGAGAATTTTGTGGATGTAGTTTGATCCCTGGCTCATGGAAAGTTGATTTTCACTTTGTAACTCTGGATGGCTCTCAATTTGGAAATGTCGGGAGACAGTTTTGATGGCCACCACTGAAGTATGGGGTGCTACTATCACGGAGTGAGTAGAAGCCTGGGAAGCTGTCAAGCAACCTACAATGCATGGAATAGCCATCACGTGAAAGGGAATTAGCCAGCCCCAAATGTCAATAGCACAGGAGGTCAGAAACTCTGTGGCAGAGGAAGGGCATGGCTCTCTGCTTCATCCTGTCCTACTCAGTCCACTTTACAGCAAGTGACTCAGTTGGTCATTTATTCATTCAGCGTACATATATAATGCACCAACTAAGTGACCATGTTAGGGTGTGTGGACACAACATTAAAACACCAAATGACTTCATTCATTATTTGTCAAAAGTATAGTTGAAACCCAGGGGCCACCCGTCAAAGTGGGGTGTAATGGAGGAAGCTCCTAGGAAGAGGTAGTTGGCATAAGAATATTTTTGAGAACTCAACACACTGGGTCAGCCGTTACATGTTTTGGGAAAGATAAAGCAGAAGATCAAAGAATGTTTACGTATCAGTTACTAACCCTGCATTTGAAGTTAAATCCATACTTACTCTCTAACTTGTCACTCTAATGCTATGTTTTTCTGCCTAAGACAATTTACTAAAAAGTACAGAAATCTTTCTGAAAATATTGAGGGGTTTGTTTTAAATATATCTGCAAAGAATATTGACTTGTAACATCAGACGTATATGCTGGTTATTGAAAGTTATATTTGTTGTAGAGAATTATATGTATTCCCTTATGATTTAATCACTGTTAGAAGAGTTGAAACGTGTTCACTTACCATTATTTCATAACCCAGTGACGAAGACGTCACTAAGTTTGTGAAGAACAGTGATACTTAAGCCGGCAACATTTCCAAAGGCCTTCCTCCTTGCCTGAATTAATGTAAGCAAAAATGCAAACGTACCTCAAAGAGAATATGTAAGACATCTTGCAAATTTCCACAGCACTAGGAGTTGGATGGTTAGGGGAAATCAGAGGTAGTTCCTAACCTCAGGAGCTAACTCTATAACTAGCAAGGGAGACAAAAATCAAAGAAATAATCACACCAGGAATATCACTACAACTGCCGTTGCTACAGAGCCAGAGCCAGAGAGCACAGAGAGTTACAGGGTAAACAGTTGGGAGCATGGCCTCATCCCGGGAGCCAGGCACCGCTTCTCTGTAGAAGCGATGTGGGAGCTGGGACTTCACCAAAGTGGGCAGTAGTTACTCCAGGCCGACAAGAGCTGGCGTGAAGGCCTGGAGTCAGAGAGAGTTTGGGTGGGCGCTGTGCCCGGAGCCCTGGAGCTAAGGGTGTTTGATGGAGTCGGAAGGGCAGGCAGGAGTTGCACATTCCAGGTCCAGGCAGACTGCGTTATCCAGTTTACGTTTTCATCTCGCTGTCATTGGAGTCACAAAAATGTCAAAATTAATAGCACAAAGTGCAAAGTGTGCATTTTAAGAAGCCTGCTCTGGTGACCGGATGGGGAGTGGATCATTGTAGGAGAAGAGCGAAGGCAGAAAGAGCAGCAGGGAGACGGCGGCATCAGGAGGACAGAGATGCTGGGCTGAGACTGGGGAAATGGGGAAGAGTAGGTGAAGTCAAGAAAGGAAGGTAAGATCCCCAGGGCTTTACATTACCACAGATGGTCTCTGATGGAAGTAGATGAGGCAGGCAGAGGTGCAGAGGATTGACTCCTGGATTTGGGGCTTTTCCCATACACTGGGAATAGCAGAAACTCTGGCTGATGATTCAGTAGAAGAAGTTCCATGATGCACCTACACTGTCCTCTATGAATGAGAAAGGGAGCAGGACCTGCCTCCCCATGATGGAATACAGTATTGCCAGGTGCTTGGTAATGGCTTTTAACTCAGGAAAACAGTCATCAGCTCTGAAATAGGAGGGAAAGTCTGGGCCATCTGAACATTTAACTCAAGGATTCAAGCGCTGCCAAGTCCTCATCACAACACAAACCTTTAAGTTCCCATTTCCTTCTGTGCCAGTAATGACATTTGAGACAGGAAGGAGACATCTACTGAGAAGCAAGATCCTCCTCAGTGAGCACACCGGTCAGTCCTTGCTGGTTGTCGGCTTCAGCTGTTAATTTGCCCAGAAACAGTTTCTGAGCTGATTCTATGACGGGTCTGTTGCCAAGATCAGCCATTTAAAGCTTACTTGCATTTCTGCTTTCTGCACATGACATATCACAGGGCCAGGAAAGAGTGAATAGGTGCAGAAACCATGGCCTGAGGAGGAAGGATATGGGACAATTGCCAAAAGCCAAGGAAAAAAGCAGGGGTGACTACAAGAGGAATGGTAGGAGGACAAACGGAAGTCCTGCATGATGCAGGCAAGGTCTCAGCTTGAGCCCGGGCAAAGGGCAGCCCCTCTCCGAGGGGCATCGGCAATGAGTCTCTAAAAGAAGGTTGGAGTCTGATTTGGGTTCAAATCCCAGCTCTGCAAATTGTTAGCCTTCAGATAAGTCGCTTCATCCCTCTGAACTTGTTTCTTTTGAAAAATAAAAATGATGTCTACTCTAGATGACTATGAGGATGAAATGATTTTCTTAGGTGTTCAGAAAATCTTCACTTGACTCTTGTTGGGCAAACACCTAACTTCAAGGAATGCATATGAGAATTTGCCTCTAAGTCTTTCTTCATCCCCTCCACTCTCCAGACCAAAACTGAGACATCCACAGTCTTTGGTACAATGCATCGGCTGATTTAGTGAGTTTCCCCATTGGCCAAAGGCAAAGTAGCTGAGGTAGACATTTAGATTAACCTTCCTGTGTAGCATGCACTCATCTCTCTGAATCAGCTGGGTGAGGTAATGGGTGTTAGTCACATGCACACTGAGTAGTTAGGGGATTTTAAACTACATCACTCCAATTGTTATTATTTCATCTGTTAAAATTAGGTTTTTGCTTGAAATTGCTCACTGACAATACTCCTGGACTTTCTTCCAAAAGCCATAAAGATGGCCTCTCAAATTTAGAAAATGCTGAAATTGTTGGAAAGTTTTATTAAGCTGTTTAGAATTTAAAACAGCAGCTTACAGCAAAACAGTTAAGAAATAAACAGCATCTCAGTGTGTTTTCTAGTTCCCTCATGAAGCCATAACTCAAATCTTATCACATTTGGAAAAGAGACAGATCAACTATCTAAATGTCCCAAGCATCTTCAAGGAAAACACTCCTCCCTCTTGAACAGTGGATCTACCATTAACAACTCGGCTGCTTGGTGAGTTATATCATAGTATCTTAGACCTGGGGAACCCATTATAAGCCACTCCTTGGTCTTTTTCCCAAGTCAAGAAAAGTTTCCTTTATAAAGGAGGGTTAAAATGTTCCTCCTAAAAACTTAAAGGCTTATTGCTCCATTGCAAGCAAGCTCTAATCTGTGTTTCATTTCCAGCCCTCACTTCTGTCTATATCTCTCCCACCCAGGTATCTGAAGAGAATCACTCTCTCATTTGAGAGAATCCTCTCCTCTTTCTGACATCATTAGGTGCCCGCTTCTCCCAAAGCTTTGCTTATAACGTCCTCTGTGAGAACCTTTCCTCACCTTTGGAGAAACCATACTCCTGTTTTGAGTAACAGTGTCCATTCTTTCTCTCCCTAGTGCATTTCCCCTTGAATAAGTTCTTTAGCCTAAGGACATATTTTGGGGGGCTTCAAGTGGACAGTCAATGCTGACCATTGACGCCATAGAGCTGTAAATTACCAAAGAGATTATTAAAGCATCCTCACTTTACAGGTAATATAATCAAGGTCCAGAGAGGAGATACCATTTATTGAAGAATGTGTAGGTACATAATGGCATGACTGGAGTCCAAACCAGACCTCATGACTCTCAGCCCAGCTTTTCTTCATTAATGATGAC
The DNA here is from genome assembly GCF_048164855.1 of Canis lupus baileyi. Taxonomy (NCBI): domain Eukaryota; kingdom Metazoa; phylum Chordata; class Mammalia; order Carnivora; family Canidae; genus Canis; species Canis lupus. The sequence goes on from NC_132863.1 coordinate 30,086,136, forward strand.
ATATCAACAAGTCTGAATTTGACTCCTTTTTGTAGAAGAATATATTCAATGAATTTGTATGAGTGAGTGAATTGATACTGAATGAGAAAATAAGAATATTTTCTTAAAAATTTGGTTTTAAATAAAACATTCATGCCATGTCACATGGCAGTGCTCATGATCACCAGCCCTTGGCTGGTCATATATGAACTTTTGTGGAAGATCTCAGTGATGAAAAAGAGGGTGTCATCCTGGAACTGACTAGAGCTAGGTCAGTGAAAATCAGTAAGCATCTGATGCAGTTTTGATTCCAAATCTTATTTGCCAAGTCGTCTAAGTTGGGAATTTAGAAGTCAATTAATTTACTAACTCAGTCAGAGCCAATGAATCTGGAAAAAGTAAAACAGCATATTGGATTGAAGAAAAGATATAACCCAAATTCTCCTGCTCTTAGTGGCTCAAGCTTTCCATGGGTTTCCTATACCTGCCCAGTTAGCAACATCTTGGGAAACCTTCTTTGTCAGTTCCCAAAGTGTCTATCCTCCTTTGGATTCTGAATATCCATTGCTCATCCTGATAGGGGTGCTAATGTTCCCTTATCTCTGTGTATTCAGTAGAAGGGTTTGGACTTATTTACATAGATATTTGTTTCAATATCTAGCAGGTATATGTTTCTCTTCCTAGGGAACAGTGGGCACATTTCTGGATTTGCTAGAACAGAGTTAAGTGAGGTTCAGAACTTTCCATTGAAACCTGATCCTATGGTGCACCTCAAAACTATTAACAGAGGTGAACTCTTTAAAATAGTTAGATCTCTGTTAGTGAGAAAAAGTCAGTGTTGCTGTAACTTGGGTATAGATAGTAAAATTACTTAACTGGGGTTCACGATCTGGGAGAGCCAAGGATGGATAAGTAGCTATGTTACTGGGTGGATGAATGAAGGAACAATTGGATAAAGTGACCTATGAACCAACCCCTTCCTTATATTTACATAGAGTAACAGACTTAACTTCTCAGAATGATGAGCCTAAATATTTTCCCTAAGGGCTTAGGAAGGCAGTAAGTTTGCCTAACTCAAACTTAGTGTCTTTACTGAAAAAATGCCTATTGTCTTTAACTTCTAGAAATTATATCCCATCACCTGTGTCCTTAAAATAGCCTATAGCTTACTAAACTATGTTCATCTTTTCATGATAATTTACCCAAGAAAATTATCTCTTTGTGTCCCCATGAGGCTATTAGAAGCTTGATAACAGAGATCATATCTTCTTTTTAAAGCTTTCTGTTTTTGTTATTTTTCACTTTATATTGTGAAATAATCTCAAACTTAGCAAAAAGTTTCAAAAATGTATGAATAATTTTTATATATTTTTCACCTAGATTCTTTGCAAATGCTAAAAATTGACCACATTTGCTTTATCATTCTGTATACACACACACTTTGTTCTCAAATATTTGAATGAAGGTTCAACACATGATACCTCCTTCACTTCAGTGTGAATTTTCTAAAATAAAAGGCATTTTCTTCTATAACCATAACTAAATCATCAAAATTAGGAAGTTACCACCGATTCATTACCAGTATGTAATCTTCAGGCTTTATTCAAATTTACTAGTTGTCCACTAAATCCAGGCATTGGTCCAGGATCTAATCTGGGATCACATTGTTGCATTTAGTTGTCACATCCCTTTAAGCTATGATATCCCTTTGTTTTCCTTTAATTTGGAACAGGTCCTAAGCTTTTCTTTGTTTTTCATCATCTTAACATTTTGGAATAATACAGATTAGTTATTTAGTAGAATCTCCCTTAATTTGGGTTTGTCTGAGGTTTCCCCATAATTAGATTCAGACTATGCAATTTGGGCAGAAGAACCATAAAAGTGATGTTATGTCCTTCTCAGTGCATAATATCAGGAGGCACATGATGTTGATTTGTCTCATTTTTTTGTGTGTGTGATGTTTACTTTAATTGCTTCATGTAAGTTATATCTGCCAGGCTTCTCTGCTGCAAAGTTACTATTATTCTTTTTGTAATTAATTAGAATCTCATGGGGCAATACTTTGAGACTATGTAAATATTTTGTTTCTCATAGTACTTTCACTAATTTTAGCAACTATTAGTGATCCTTGCCCGAAACAATTATGCTGTGGTGATTGCCAAGAGGTGATTTTCTAATTCCATTTTCCTTCTATATTTATTAATTGGAATCCTGGCATGTCTTTTCCATCTGTGTCCTCTTTGTGTCATAAATCTGATCCAAAAAAGGCATTATTTATTTGTGTGCATTATTTTACTTAGTTATTTACTTGGTGTTATCATGAAAACATCTGAAGTAAGAGCACTGTTTTAAAAAAGAAGTTATGCCTACATAATAGGATGTGTTGTTCAGTAAACTTTAAGTGGATTATGGTTTAAGTGGGTCTTAAAAACATTAGCATGGATAAAGGCATTTTGTAAAGCTTGTCAGAAAAGATAAACTGGCCTAAGATCCCTTTAGTGAGCTGAGAAAAGGCTTCAGAGTGAAGTTTCCTATCCTCTTGTCTCTCAAGTGGGAGAGTGTTGGCTGTCTCAGAGATGGAGGACTGAGTCACACCAGGCATCATCTTTTGCTTGTGGGTCAGAAAATTACTCACATGAAGCTTGACATCAGGTGACACAGTTGAGAAAGAAAGCAACAATCTTCATAGACAGTTTCTAATTATTTTCTCTGCTCTTCTTTTTTGTTTCCCCCTTATCCATACACAATAGAACTGATCTTTGTGCTGTCCCATTATCCTTGACTCTCAGGAGATGGACATATTGTCACATGTAGATATGCATGGTAGAGCCACAAGAAGCGTTAAAGTCATTATATAGATGATACAAGTAACTCCCCAGGGTCCCACAAACACCTTCTTCCCTGCCCTCTCTCTCTTTTCTCAAGTTCCCTGGGCAGTGTTTTGCTGTCCTGAACTTGACCCAAGCTGCTGACCAGTTTATCCCATGAGTCAGCCAAAACACTGCCCAAGTCTTTACCTTCACCCCTCTGGGGTTTAGCATCTGGGCAAGTCGCTCTCATTCCTGGCCAGCCTCTGATCTTTCTTCCTGGAATCCTCCACTGCCACATCTGTCAGTTTGAGGTCACTGACCCCATCTGGCTTCTCTTTTGGGCCACTGGCCCACTCCCAAGGACAGCCAGAACTCCCGCATTAATGATCTAGGGTCACATTGCTTCCTTGTCTATCCTGACTTAATAGGGGGAAAAAATCCATTTCCCTTTTGGTTCTCCAAAAGAGGTCAGAATTTTTCAAAAAGAATTTCCACTGAGAAATAAGAATAATACAGAGATCAGAAGGTTAACCAAGTAAATAGTTTAAAGAGACCCCAAGTTTCATATAAAATTTAATTTTGAGCATAGGTTGTATTAAACGGTCCAAGGAAGAATACAGGGAACCGCAGCATAGATGACTACACCATCCATCATTTTTGTCTTTTAGGGAAATCCCTTGGTGGGGTCATCTTTTTGAATTACCAAATGTTTCCTGGTCCCACCTTTTCGGGATGGGACCAAAGTATCATTCCATAATCTCGCAGGATGCCCAACTCAATGAGGACCAAGGACATGACTACGGTGGTCACAGACAAATCACTTGGAATTTGTACCAAGTCTGGAATGGAGTAGGTGACCGAATCAACATTCACTTGAATTTTCTCAGAACATCCTCCTTAAAACTTTGTCATATCCCTGAATTTCCAATATTTAACCCTAAAACCATAGCTTCCAAACCAGAAGGCTAGAAACTTAAGTTATACACATATGGGCCATTTTCACTTGGCATTAGAAACTCATGCTTGTCATAGCAACCCACACAAGGCAGGGTAAACAGCCTGGTCTCTACCCAGTATGTTCCTTTCCTCATGTTTGGAAGGACTCAGGGTACTTTAGTGCTTGTTGCACATAAAAATCTTTAGTGCTTGTTGCACATAAGACCTGAGATCACCAAAGTATTCAGAAAAGACAACTGGAAATACAAAAACAGGGTTAATATGGTAAACAGTGATCTCTAAGAAGCTTGCCAGTTGCCACATAATTTTCCATGAAAGAAAAGTCTTGAATTACTGTCTTCTATTTGTATTCAATGTGCATTTTCTCTTATTTTCAAAGAAAAATTTGGAGTCATGAATTAGACTTATTGAGAGCTTGAGAAAGTTGCTCAATGGATGAAGAATTTCTTCATCTATAAAATGGGGGCATGACTTAGCATATAATGTTGTCATGAGGCTTAAGTAGAAAGTATGGGACCTTGCATAGAACCATCCTGAAATAACTTGGAAATGGTTTCCTTCTCAGAGCCTCCAGATAACAACCCAGCCCAGCAGACATGTTCACTCCAGCCTTGTGAGATGCTCAGCAGAGAAACCAGTAGGGTCCACTTGGGCTTCTGAACTTATAGAACTATGAAATAAAGAGTCTTATTTTAAGGCATTCAAGTTTGTGGCAATTTGTTAGGCAGCAATTTAAGACTAATACTCATTCCTTCCTTCCTTCCTCTTGTGTTAATAAACATTTATGCTTGGCACAGCATGTTCTGGGTACTGCTTCCGACACCCTATAAAAATCAGGGCATTTAATTCACAAAACATTGCTAAGAAGTAAATTTTACTATCCTCATGTTCACAAGCACGAGCTTAGGGCTCTAGAATTTTTGAAACTGATCTCTAGCCTAAATTTTTCTGCAACCCTGTGTCATCTCCATTTCCCTCTCTTGCATATTGGATTTGGATTTTCCTCTACCCATATGGTTGAATGGCATAGAAGAATCTGGGGGATGGGGAGCAGTGAGAAACATCACTTCTGAGGTTGCCATGAAGATAGCCACAAAGTAGAAACCAAACTTCATGAGGTGGGAACAGCGTTTGGGGACTTGCTTTCCCCCATCTACCTCTCAATTCCTCAGAATTGTATTTGGCACAGTCAGCTAGAAGTCCTGGTTCTGCTTTGGAGCTCACGAGAAGGAATTGTGATAATCGTGATAGCAACTAATATTTAATAAATATTTATCTTGTTCTAGACATTAATTAATCTTCAAACCTACCCTCTGCCTCACCCAGGGGAATGTTATATCAAATCATATGGGAACCTGAGACAGAAAGAAACATGTGCTTTGGGTTTAATGGAAGCAAACACATCAACAATACTTTCAAAATCTGCTTTATTGCTTATCTCATTTTCAACTGAGAGAGTGTCATGTTGACAATTGCTCTTCACCCAGTGACAGTCTTAAGCAATTTTTAATTAACTTAAGCTGAAGTAAAATGATCATAAATTGTATTTTGTTATAAATAAAATGCTTAAGTTGAAAATAATGTCAGTTTTTATATACTTACATTTCAATTTTCAATATTTTCCCAACTATAATCTTTTGCAACCTCCTCCCCTGTAAAACACCAATAAGATACAAAAAAAAAAAAAAATGCATATGGGGCACATATCTTTCCTTTTGCCTCGGGCTCAACGTGGCTCAACAGAGCAATGGTCTTTATTTAAAATTTTCATATTTTGCTCTAAATTAATTTTGATTTCTAGAAAACACATTGCATTAAATCATTATTTATCTTAATTATTGAGTTTCTCTACACCCTCTGAAATTTTACACCTGAAGTGAGTGCCTCACTTACCTTGCCTTAGTCCTGGCTCTTGCTTGGGGCAAACATTCAGCTTCTAGAAAAGCACCTCTAGACTCTTCTGTACCTTAAGGAAAATCCTGATACTGCTGCCTTCTTCTCCAGACATGAACTGGCAGATTTTAATATTTCAAAAGTCTAAGTATCTAATTGTCTTGGTAACTAAAACACACAAGACTTTGCAAAGCTTTGGTTTGAAAAAAAAAAAATATCTGACAAAAGCCAGAGTTGCACTAGTGTAGCAGGAGCTGTAATTTTAGTCTGAGAAATATCCTAAAAGAAGGCTGCTGAGGGCCGGTTTATGCAGTATAAAGGAGCCTCCTGGGAAAGAGAGAAGGCAGGTGTGCAATTTTCCGCAAAGAAAAAGTGTTAATTATTTGACCAACAGTGTCTTTATTGTTTTGATAATAATAGGAAAAAAGCATACATGCAAATATATTCTGGGTCACAGAGATGACTACTCTAAAACTAGATACTGCTAGATACCTTTATTTCCCTATTCTTTCTTTTACTTTTTTTTTTTTTTAAGGATGAAAGGCAGTCATACTGCATCAGTGAAGTGTCCATTCCCAGTGAGGGTCAATTAATGTCCCCAAACCATTTATACAAACAAAGCTTTAGGAATAGTTCAACTAGGCAAACGAGATGAGAGAATGGGGGTGGATCCGATGCATTGGAGTATCAGCTTGCCAGACAGATAAGATACTGTAGAAACATAGCAATCAGCGTCATGTGCAGATTTCAAATAGCAATTTAGTTTCAGGAACACAATACAAGACGCCACATTAAATTAATATTTTAATTCAAATGTAATGGGTATTGTTTTGTTTCTATTCAAGTCATGAATGTGTTTTGTATTATAGTGGGATGTGAACCATGGTGATGAACAGTTAAGACAGCTTTTTACCTTTGTAGCCATTGAAGTGATACAATGATGGAAATTATATCAATGCTGAGGAGGGCGCTTGACAGGAGGAGCACTGGGTGTTATGCTATATGTTGGCAAATTGAACTCCAATAAAAAAATGTTAAAAATGCCGAGCATACATGTAATTTTTTTTCCTTCAGAAAGGATCATCGTGTTACCCAAGTTGAAAATCCTGGGACTCTAAACAGCTATAGAGAGAATATTTGGGAAGGAGAGAGCAGGTGGTATTTCACTCAAACAGACTAATAGCTTGTGGCATATTGTCTTCTCTCTGATGGAAGAGAGATTTGGGAATCTAAACCTTCTAGACACCTTCAACCATAACTGTAGCTTTTGCTTAATGATGCAACGGGTCTGAACAGCTCTGTACTTTGTTCACAAAGTGTTAGAGCAAAGTTAGAAGGGCTCTTGCTTCCTTCTCACACCAAACAGCCTAATGAGATTGTTAGCAGCATTGTGAGAATTTGTTATCATCGCTACATTTAGCAAGAAGGTGTGTATGTGCGGGTGGGCATGCCCACGTATGGACGAGGTGTAGAATTGTCACTGCTGCTACACTTCCAAATTTCAGGAGCTGTGAATTTGGCTGGGCAGGGTCTGGGCTTCCCGCCAGCTGCTAAGCTGTCCAGGTAGATGACAAACTAATTAGGAGAATTGCAAACCAATTAGCACTTGGGCTGGATTGGCTGATGTGTCTTGGAGACTTCTTTGTTGAGGGTTTTGTGGTAAGATCTGGCCCAGTTCCCCCCTTCCACCATTTAGTTGGGTCATCCAGTCTGTCCTGGACATGGGGTGCTCTAGCCATAGGGACATTGTTAATTTTCCAAGGGAGGTTTCAATCCTTAGATGTTATCCGTCCTTTAGAATATAACAGTTCTCCCCTGAGAGATGACTGTTATGCTCTGAGTCTACTATGGAGTAGGCCATCCCCTCCATGGTGAAGAGAAACAAAACAAAGAAAACTTGTCCAAAAAACTAGAAGGTAAATATCTCCCTGACCAACACATTGATCCATACAAATTATTGCCACTTCTTTTTTTTTAAGCATTTTATTTATTTATTCATGAGAGACACACAGGGAGAGGCAGAGACACAGGCAGAGGGAGAAGCAGACTTCCTGGTGGGAGCCGGATGTGGAACTCGATCCCAGGACCCCGGGATCATGACCTGAGCCGAAGGCAGACACTCAACCACTGAGCCACCCAGGTGTCCCAATTATTGCCACTTCTGACGTGGATTCCAGAATTGGATGGATTTTCTTTATTTCTGAAGCATTCTTGCCCTTACTTCCTGCAGATTGCAGACACCTAACCTTGCTGCTGTCCTCCCTGTTAGCTCTGCCTCTTGCTTTCACTGGTGTGGTGTGGGTCCCCTACACCAATCCTGCCCTGTTGACTTCTGCTGGCCTTGTGGCTGAGGAGGACAGTGAGGGCTGGAGCCCAGAGAAGAGAGGAACTGCCCAGAGGAGCATCTTCTGTTTAATTAACTGCTCTTTTATATTTGAGAATCCTATTAGTGCATTTGTGAAAATTGTTTACTTCTCAATGACAACAATAGAGTCAGGAAACACATTTCTCCTTTCTTTGCAATGAGGTTAGTTTCTTAGTATATCACAACTTCTGAGTGGCAATAACAATTGGAGAAAAGGAACAAGGGACTGTGTCCTAGAATCCTTACCACTAACATCTTTCCTAGGAATGTGTGATTAACAGGAATCACTGCTGAGTGTCTGATTCTGGAGTTTCCCGTGTGTACATTGTGTGCATCTGTGTAAGACACAGGACCCTAGTCTTAATTCTGGCAAGTCAGCCATTTCATCCTAACCAGAGTCTTGTTCCATGCTTCCATAAGGGACACCTGGGTGACTCAGTGGTTGAGCGTCTGCCTTTGGCTCAGGTTGTGGTCCTGGGGTCCTGGGATTGAGTCCCTCATCAGGCTTCCCACTGGGAGCCTGCTTCTCCCTCTGCCTATGTCTCTGCCTTTCATGAATGGATAAATAAAATCCTTAAAAAATAATAAAAAGGCTTCCTCTTTGAGAATAGATTAATCATAGATCTGAGGACAATGTGTCTTTAGTTCATGGTTTGTGTGCAAGGTTATACCTGTTTGGCCTCCCTTACTCTAGAAGAAAAAGAAACAAAACTTACGTGTATAATTCAAGTGGTAATGCTCACATGCCTCTGTATCAGCAGCCTCTGCTCTTCTCTTAGCACTTTGACACATGGTGTTTGCAAGCCTGGAGATCTTAGCATGTTTGGGGTCCGGACTTTGGATTAAGGACCTAGAAGGCCTCTTGAGACAGATGGTTTATTTCATTTTCCAGATCCAATCAGTTTACTGTGGAGCACAGCATTGAGAAAAGTCTGGGAGTGTGTCCCAGATCATTCATAAAGCATGCTGGAATCCATCCACCATAACTGACAAGGAGGTAGGCACAAGGATAGTGCCATTTGTAATCTTTGCCTTAAAGGCAAGAGAAGGTCAAAATACCAAAAACTGACTCGTCAGTTAGACAATGTTATTACTTCTTTTTTTCAACCCTTCCCTGCATTCCCACACATGTGTTGGCCTCATCATAGTTGTAGTGCATTTCCCTGACCCTTGACTTCAGACTTGACCAAAGGGTTTGCTTTGACCAATGGCATGTGGGTAGAAATGACAGTGGGCAGATTTAGAGATCAGGACTTAAGAGGCCTCGCCTATTTTTACTCACAGATAATTACATATCTGCAACCAATAGGAGTGAAACCTGCCCTGGTGAGCCCCCTGGTCCCAGGGGGTGGTTGAGAGATAGCAGAGCTGCCCCAAGTAAGCTCTGCTAGCCAAGCCCAACCTTGTTAAGCTGAACTCCAGCCCCTCTGCAGACCTGTGAGTCTGACCATGATTTGCCACACTCAGTAGTTAACCATATAGTCCACAAACAAGAATCTCATGGAATGAGAGTCATGAAATGAAAGCATGATTCTGAGTGTAGAAGAGTGTCATTCTCTCAGTCTAGCACCTAGCGACTTATGTCTGAGTCCCAGGACAAGGGGACTGCAAACAAACACTGCCAATAAATACAATGACAGGAGGTATTTCATTAATAAATCATAACAAAGACCAAGGGCCTGCTAAAGCCAGGTTTTTAGCCCATGTTGCAGAATGTAATACTTATGGGCTTGGGTATAAGGATGTGTGTTGTGGTTTCAAAATATGTCTGTAAATTCTTGACACTCTTACCACCAAAAGGTGGAGTCTAATTCCCTTCCTCTTGATTATGTGCCAGTCTTTGAGGTTAGAAGAGACTTGCGTCTGATAATTATTATTATTAATTATCAGATACTGTGTAGCTTCCGAGTCTAGGTCATAAAAGATGATACAGCTTTTAATCAAACTCTCTCTCTATCTCAATTTCTTGTGCCTGCATCCCTGCCCCTGGAGCCCAGACACTATGCTATGAGGAGGTCAACCAGCTACATGTAAAGGTCCGTAAAGGTGTACCAAGCCCCAATTCCTGCTAAGGTTCCATATAACCATCAGCATTGTCAGAGATAGATGTGAAGAAGCTTCTAGGTGATTCTAGTCCTCTGTCTTTGATGCTGAGTAGAACTGAGAAGACCTGTCCAATGAGTCCTGCTCAAACTGCAGATTCATGAGTGTCATAAACATTGCCTTTGCTTAAATAACTAGGTTTGTGGGGTGATTTTTTTATGCACGGATAACCAGAATGAGGCATTTTCTTTTTAAGGGATGATATTGGCATGGGGGGAGACATGGCTGTATGGACTAGTAAGCTCTGGGGCCAGACTAAAAAGAAATTGCTTTCCAGGGCTGGAGGTGGAGGTGGCTCTGGCAGCTTCGGCATGAGCAAGAGATGCACCCACACTACCCCCATGAATTGAGAGCTGCAGGAACCACAGCATTATGGACAGAAGCAGAAATGAAGAACATAAAGAACACTATATAATAAGAGAGAAGCCCCCCATGTATGCAAGGATCCAAAGACACCCTGTGGGGACACCCTGAATAGCTGAGGAAACATATAATGAGGGCTTGCGCTCCCACGCTCCCAGCTGAGGCCAATGGGGATCGGTGTGTGTGACCTGCTTTTCCTCTCAGGGCCGCTGTGGCCTGGAAAGCCGAGCTTGCACATTTGTTACAGCACTCTGGCTTCCCGAAGCCCTCCCATACATCATCTGTTTCAGTGCTCACATTAACACCTGTGAGGTAGGCATTATTATTCCCAGGTCTCACAGCCCATAAATGGCAGCTCTGCCAGGAAATCAAGCCCTGGTTTGTTCCATGTACCACAGCTGCCCTGGCAAATGAAATCTTATTTTTTAATATAAGTCTACAGAGAACTTCTTAAATTAACCCCGGGGTAAATTCTATCCCTCACCCTAAACTCCTACTGATTTATCTATTCTGTGAATTCAGAGCTCTGCATAATAAAATCTCATTAATTCAATCTTTATGAATGTAGAATGTGAGGTAGGAACCAGACAGAAGGTCTCCCCTTGAAACAGGAATCCTTGTGCATTGTTGGTGGGAATTCAAACTGGTGCAGCCACTGTGGAACATGGTATGGAGTTTCCTTAAAAAGTTAAAAAAACAGAACTACCCTATGATCCAGCAATTACACTGCTGGATATTTACCCAAAGAAATACAAAACCACTAATTCAGAGGGATAAATGTACCCTGATGTTCACTGCAGCATTATTTACAACAGCCAAGATATGGATACAGGCCAAGTGACCACTGACAGCTGAATGGATAAGAAGATGTGGTATACAAAGAGGTAAAGGATCTATACCCTAAAAACTATAGAACACTTCTGAAAGAAATTGAGGAAGACACAAAGAGATGGAAAAATATTCCATGCTCATGGATTGGCATAATTAATATTGTGAAAATGTCAATGTTACCCAGGGCAATTTACACGTTTAATGCAATCCCTATCAAAATACCATGGACTTTCTTCAGAGAGTTAGAACAAATTATTTTAAGATTTGTGTGGAATCAGAAAAGACCCCGAATAGCCAGGGGAATTTTAAAAAAGAAAACCATAGCTGGGGGCATCACAATGCCAGATTTCAGGTTGTACCACAAAGCTGTGGTCATCAAGACAGTGTGGTACTGGCACAAAAACAGACACATAGATCAATGGAACAGAATAGAGAATCCAGGAGTGGACCCTCAACTTTATGATCAACTAATATTCGATAAAGGAGGAAAGACTATCCACGGGAAGAAAGACAGTCTCTTCAATAAATGGTGCTGAGAAAATTGGACATCCACATGCAGAAGAATGAAACTAGACCACTCTCTTTCATACACAAAGATAAACTCAAAATGGATGAAAGATCTAAATGTGAGACAAGATTCCATCAAAATCCTAGAGGAGAACACAGGCAAAACCCTTTTTGAACTCGGCCACGGTAACTTCTTGCAAGATACATCCACGAAGGCAAAAGAAACAAAAGCAAAAATGAACTATTGGGACTTCATCGAGATAAGAAGCTTTTGCACAGCAAAGGATACAGTCAACAAAACTAAAAGACAACCTACAGAATGGGAGAAGATAGTTGCAAATGACGTATCAGATAAAGGGCTAGTATCCAAGATCTATAAAGAACTTATTAAACTCAACAGCAAAGAAACAAACAATCCAATCAGGAAATGGGCAAAAGACATGAAGAGAAATCTCACAGAGGAAGACATAGACATGGCCAACACGCACATGAGAAAATGCTCTGCATCACTGGCCATCAGGGAAATACAAATCAAAACCACAATGAGATACCACCTCACACCAGTGAGAATGGGGAAAATTAACAAGGCAGGAAACCAAAAATGTTGGAGAGGATGCGGAGAAAGGGGAACCCTCTTACACTGTTGGTGGGAATGTGAACTGGTGCAGCCACTCTGGAAAACTGTGTGGAGGTTCCTCAAAGAGTTAAAAATAGATCTGCCCTACGACCCAGCAATTGCACTGCTGGGGATTTACCCCAAAGATGCAGATGCAATGAAACGCCGAGACACCTGCACCCCGAAGTTTATAGCAGCAATGTCCACAATAGCCAAACTGTGGAAGGAGCCTCGGTGTCCATCGAAAGATGAATGGATAAAGAAGATGTGGTTTATGTATACAATGGAATATTACTCAGCCATTAGAAACGACAAATACTCACCATTTGCTTCAACGTGGATGGAACTGGAGGGTATTATGTTGAGTGAAATAAGTCAATCGGAGAAGGACAACCATATATGTTCTCATTCATTTGGGGAGTATAAATAATAGTGAAAGGGAATAGAAGGGAAGGGAGAAGAAATGGGTAGGAAATATCAGAAAGGGAGACAGAACATAAAGACTCCTAACTCTGGGAAACGAACTAGGGGTGGTGGAAGGGGAGGAGAGCAGGGGGTGGGGGTGAATGGGTGACGGGCACTGAGGGGGGCACTTGATGGGATGAGCACTGGGTGTTATTCTGTATGTTGGCAAATTGAACACCAATAAAAAATAAATTTATTATTAAAAAAAGAAGATGTGGTAAATATACACAATGAAATATTATTCAGCTACAAAAAAGAATGATATCTTGCCATTTGCAACAACATGGATGGAGTTAGAGTGTATAATGCTAAGTGAAATAATTTAGAGAAAGACAACTACCAAATGATTTCACTCATAGGTTGAATTTAAGAAACAAAACAACGAGCAAAGGGAAAAAAAAGAGAGACAGAGACAAACTGAGAAACAGACTCTTAACTACAGAGAATAAGCTGATGGGTCCCAGATGGGAGATGGGTGGGGGAGGACAAGTGAAATAGGTGATGAGGATTAAAGAGGAAACTTATCTTGCTGAGCATTGAGAAATGTATAGAATTGTTGAATTACTGTATTATACACCTGAAACTAACGGAATACTATGTTAACTATATTGGAATTTAAATAAAAATTGAGTAATAAAAAGGGTCTCTCCTTGATAATGTAGACATAGTTGGTTTGGCCCATTGACTCAAAGGTTTTGTGGTAAGGCCTTTCTTTAAAAGATCTCAAAGGCAGGCACTTTATAGAGACCAGGGCCATATAAACCTAAGGCTTGGCAGTTTGGTCTGCCTTGGTCTTACAGGCATGGTTTCTGTACCTGCCTGAGGAGCAGGACTACCCACAGGGACTTAAGGTCATTCCAGCTTGACCCCTTGACTCTATGTACTGTACTGTATGGAGGGTCAGAACTTGAGAACTGACTTTGCTCACTAGTCTTACCCACCATGGAATCTGGCTTCAGAGGCACATCAGCACCACGGCTGATTCAGATTCTCCCTCTGATGTTCAGAAGATCTTACACCATACTTTAATGGCATTGACCTAGACATAGGCCCCAAATATCTGCTGGGCAGCATGGGCTGACCAAAATAAGGACACAGCTGACCTCTGGTAGGCCTCCTTCAGAGAGCTTACCCAGTCATCCTGTAACTAGGATTCATTATGGAATAATCACTGTTCCACTGACAAGGGTGGTACCTCCGTGGAACTTGAACTCCTGGCTGGTTAAAGCACACCCCCATGCCAGACATTGCAATCCTTCTTCCTTAGCTCAAGTATAATCATTTGGAATTGATGATGCATAGTGCTGGGGAGGGTGGAGGGAAATGGACCCCTCCTCAACTATTTAGAGTGTTCATTGGAGGCCAGATTGTCAATGTCTATCAATTTTTTAAATTCACATAAATGTTGCTCCAGTGATCTGATTTTCAGGAATTTATCCTAAATCTGGATGTCACAAAACATCTGAGGAGGCCTCTTGTAGCTTCACTTACAATGACAAAGTATCAGTAAGAACCCAAACACCCATCACTGGAGACTGGTTAAATAATGTTTCATCTACATGTAGAAAAGTGCCCTGTCTTTATCGAGAATGAGTTAAATATTCACAAGCTACATATTTCCAAGTATAAAAACAAACACATATTTTCAAGTATAAGAACACACAGATGAAAACAGCAATGACATGATCCAGAGGAGTGTGTACAATAAACCACAAAGGGCCCGCTCACATCCCTGTCAGTCTGATGGAGAAAATTTCCGAAGGATGAAACAATTACAGTGGGCACATCTGGCATTCTGGTATGGGAAGAAAATTTACTTCCATGGTACTCTTTTTGCCATTGGAAATTTTTGTTTTATTTTAATTTCTTTCTTTCTTTTTCTTTTGTTTTCTCTCTTTTGCCATGTACCTGTATTAGTTTTTTGAATTAAAATAAATCAAAAGCTAAAAGCAACATTGATACAGAAAAGTAGTTCAGGAAGGTCTGCCAATACATAAAAAATGAAAGCAGAGGTTTTTCAAAACTGGATCACAGAAAGGTCAAGTAGTGGAAGTCCCCTACTTTGGAAAGCCAATGGCGTCCTAGTCCAGGGAATATTCCTTAAAAGAACTAGGTGTTTGGTTGGAAGACTTGAGGCCTGGAGAATTTTCATAAAGAATTGTTTTTTATACTCTACAGAGCATGCACATGGTCCTTGGGTTGACTATATCCAGTTTTTTGTCAGTTCACCTCCTCTTACATTATAGAGTGATACTCTGTGAAACTATTGCTAAATTAAATTCAAGCCACTTTGCATCAGCTGGTGGAAGCCAATTTCAAAGTGGCACAATATGGTCAATAGTTCTTGTTTCAGCAAGTTTCCATCTCCCACAAAAGAACGCCATCCTTGTTTTTATTTACTTTTTAAATGAGACTGTTATTGGAATTCTGTGGCCCAAAGCTTCCCTAGGAGGAAATTTAGTGTAGTCCAGAGGAAGGGAGCAGCTCTCAAGACCCTCACATCCTCCCCTCCCCGACTCCTCCTTCTTCCTACTCACCTCGCTTTAGTTGGAAGAGCTCAACTTTTTATTTATCTTGGGATTCAGGGTAAAATTTTATTTGAAAGATTGAATTCTGCTACTAAAACACATTTGGAAAATAGTTTCTTATTGCAGTTTGCACATAATATTATTTCGAGATAAATAGAAAACAGACGAATTCAATGGGTAATGCTAGTGTTGAGAAATGAGACTTTCCTAAATGTAATATAACAAAGATAAAGATGACAACTGTTATTCTTGCAAAGGGGTGACTAGTTAAACAGAAGAAGTAGGGTTGAGCATATTACTTTCTGAGCCAAAATGCTGGGATATAGACCCTAGAGCTGGCTAATTACTACTTGTGGGAACTCGGGCAATCAATTACCCTTTCTCTGCTTGTTCCCTAATATACAACACAGAAATTAGGATGGCGGTAGTGGTATCTCATACCTGAAGGGTTTAGACCATGCCCAGTAAATGTTATATAAACAATAACTATTGTCATTACTTTTAATCAAATGCTCTTCATTGGGCTCAACTCTGTGTTCAAATGTAAATGTGTGTGAAGTACCGAAAGCATAATAAAATCATTCAAAATTTTATAATATGATTGGGCTTTGGGGGAATTTAATCACTTGTGTGATTTGGAAATCAGTGAATCAACTTTTAAATATTTTGGAATCCATACATATCTTCAGAAACACACTAAACAAGACTGTGGAAGCCCAGGCGTCTTGGCCATTTATGAGACACAATCGACATATAGTAAAGTCCGCAAATCAACTCTACAAGCTTATGAACTTTTACAATGCAGGCACCTGTGAAACCTCCACTCAGACCACAATGGAGAACATTTCTAGTAGCCCACAAGGCTCCCACCTGCTCCTTCCATATAAGGGAGTCTCCGAGCTCTGATCCTGTAATGAGTTCTCCTGTTCTTAAGCTTCATCTAATTGAACTCATTTTCAGTGTGCTGTCTCTGTGTCTGGCTCTTTTCTCTCAGCACATCTGGGAGGCTCATCTATGTTTGTGTGTGTGCCAGTATCCCCTGGTATAGATATACCACAATAACTTCATCTCTTTTTTGGGTGGACCTTTGGACCGTTAACAGTTTTGGGGCTGTTTGAATGAAGCATTTTTTTGAGCATCCTTTCAGTGAACATTGCACTCATCTTTCTCGGATATATTATTAATAGGAATGGAATTGTGAGGCCATCGGGAAGGGTTAGCACATACAGCCGTGTCCCACCATGCTTGTCCCAGATTGGAGCCAGCCTTCTGGCAACATCATGGTGGGATGGCCCATACTGTGGGCAAGTTCACTGAGCAAGGAATTCTTTTTTTTTTTTTTTTTAAGATTTTATTTATTTATTCATGAGAGACACCGAGAGAGAGAGAGAGGGGAAGAGACACAGGCAGAGGGAGAAACAGGCTCCATGCAGGGAGCCGGACGTGGGACTCGATCCCTGGTCTCCAGGATCACACCCTGGGCCGGAGGCGGCGCTAAACCACTGAGCCACCCGGGCTGCCCCTGAGCAAGGAATTCTTAAGCACCCAGGGGAGCCCTGCAACAGCAGAGGGAGGTGTCCAAGAATAGACACATGGGCTAGGATACCCTCAGACCTTGGGCTTCACATCTACAGTTGCTGTGGAGGAAGGTTTCTGGCAGGACCCTGCCTTCAGGGATGCCTCGGGCCATGAGGGTGCATCTTTTCCTCCTGGCAAGGTCAAGTCCCACATTTCTGAGGCAGGCAGACAGAATCACTTGTGAATTTATGACAGAGAAAATATTCTTTAAACAGAATCTTCCCTGGTTATTGGAGCAAACTTAGCTGCTAGAAACTGCTTCTCTCCATTAGCTCTTTGGTGACAGAGGCAAGAGTTTGTCATTCTGTTTAACCCCCTATGGCCCTGTTCTTTGCTCTACAGCAAGGAAGGGATCGGACAAACTCACGGTGAGTTAAATAGAAAGGATTGCTCCTCTTTTTATATGTCTCATCAATACTGCCCATCACCCATGTAGCACAAAGCTTCACAGTCATCCTGTTCTCTCCTCCTCATTAACCCTTGTGTCTTTTCCTCCATCCACTTGTCCCATCTCGTTTGGGACTAGACATATGATATAGAATATAACAATAGTTAAAGCCCAGATTCAGCAACAAATATGCTCATATCCCAAACCCTGTTCTGCTCCTGAATAGCCATGGATCTTCATCACCTACCTGCAGTATGTCTCAGTTTCCTTGTGAATGAATGAGTTAATACATAAAAAGTGCATAGTATCACGCTGGGCCAAGCCCTACAAAAGTGTGAGCTATTAGGGGGGTGGGGAGGGACAGAGGGACAGCCTCTGTTTTGCCAGGATTCCTTATCTACAGAGAGGGCTTCTACTCTGGAACCACTACTCCTCTATCACTCCCAAGACAGTCTCAATATTTAGGACCATTGAGCCCTCATGTCTGATTGTATTAAAGTGTGCAAGCACCTCATACTCAGAATACGTTTGGATCCTTATGAAAACTTGGACAAAGGATCCCCATTTGCAGAAAAAAGAAGCTAATGTGTTCAGGCTTTCTCTCATCTGTCCATGTGAACAACCGTCCACCAACCCATCAATCCACCCACCCATTAAAAGTTTCTGCAGATTGTATTAAGCTGCATCCCTGTGTGCTTCATCCTTTGCTCCTACAGAATGGATTAGAACCATGGTCTGGTTACCAGTCAGCACTGGTCCCATTGCCAGACCCTTCCTCTCATCCTGAGTTTTCATTCCACACCCCATCGCTCTACCTCTGTTTCCTACCTTTTCCTCATCTAAACTTCATTTGACTGTCACATGCACAGCATTTAAGTTAAATGACTCTCACTTAAATGAATATTATATATTTCATCATATGCAATCTATTAAATATTTAAAAGAATGAAAGAAAGAAAAGAAGGAATGAATGAGAGTAAATATGATTATACAAAATAACAAAAAATAAGGTTCATAAGTTTGCCACTCATAAATAACTACTAAAAAGCCTATAAATACCCTGGTATTTGTCTATGTTGGCCTCAGCATTTTTATCTGGAGAATACGTGAGATATATTTAAATGTATAAATTTATATTTATAAATATGAAAGACTAGACATATATATTTAAAATTTAACTAAAATAGTGTTGTAATGTACATAATATATTAAAACATGCTTATGTTTTTAAACTGTACAATATCTATCTTTCCATCTCAATAAATATTTATCGACCACATCAATTTTAATTGACTGAATAGTGTCATACCATATATGTATCCCTTCCATAATTTTACCCGTTATTGAACATTATATTATTTCCTTTTATAGGAATGTTTTCTGAGGCACCTGGCTGACTTAGTCAGAAGAACCTGTGACTCTTAGTCATGGTTGTAAGTCTGAGACCCACATTGGGTATGGAGATTACTTACATAAACAACAACAACAACAACAAAAGGAATGCTGGGATAAACATCCTTGTATGTACATTTCAGATCATACCTTACTTATGTTCTTCAGATAAATTCCTTTTTTAAAAAGCATTATATTTATTTGTTCATGAGAGACACGCAGAGAGAGGCAGAGACATAGGCAGAGGGAGAAGCAGGTTCCCTGCAGGGACATTGATGTGGGACTTAATCCTGGGACCCCGAGATCACGACCTGAGCTAAAGGCAGATGCCTAACCACTGAGCCACACAGGCATCTCTACTTCAGATAAATTCCAGGCCTATTTTGAAAACTTGTGACAGCTACTGCACCACTGTCCTTAGGAAAGACTGTGCTAATATGAGAGCTCCCACCACAAGCCAGCACTGGTAAGTATTATTGTTAAATAAACAAAAATAAAAATAACAAAAATTCTTTGTCATTCTGACTGAATTCTTATAATCTACTTCAGTTTGCATTCCTTTTTTAACAATAAGATTAAAAATATGTTCACAATCTTATTGTCTATTATTTCTCAGGTTTTCTTGGCGATTTCTTCACAACTTTAAAAAAAATTGAGGTCTCTTTTAATACTGAAGATATCAAACATTTGCTTCCAACTATGTGGCTAATATTTTCTCCATTTTCTTTTTTTTAAATTTTAGATGTTTAGTTGTTTAGTTGTGAAGAGAATTGTCCATTTTAAGACCTCGGCAAAGCAGATCTAGAGGGAATATATCTCAACATAATAAAGGCCTTGTATGAAAAACGCATAACCAAAATAATACTCAATGGTGAAAAACTGAGAGCCTTTCTCCTAAGGTCAGGAATAAGACTGGGATGTCCGCTCTTACCACTTCAATTCAACATGGTAGTAGAAGTCCTCGCTACAGCAACCAGACAACGTTAAGAAATAAAAGGCATCCAAATTGCTAAGGAAGAAGTAAAACTCTTACTATTTTCAGATGACATGACACTGTATGTGGAAAACCCTAAAGACTCCACCAAAAAATTACTAGAACTAGTAAATACATAATCAATGTATGGAAATCTGCTGCATTTCTATACACTGATAATGAAGCAGCAGAAAGTGAAAATAAGAAAACAATCACATTTACAACTGCATCAAAAACAATGAAATGTCTAGGAATAAACATAACTAAAGGGGTAAAAGACCTATACTCTGAACTCTATGAAACACTGATTAAAGAAATTCAAGACAACAGAAAGAAATGGAAGAATATTTCATATTCATAGGTTAGAAGAACAAATATTGTAAAAGTCTATACTATCTATAGCCACCTACAGATTTAATGCAGTTGAATCAGTTTCCACAGAACTAGGACAAACAATCCTAAAATTTGTATGGAATCACAAAAGATCTCAAATGGCCAACGGAATCTTGAAATAGGAAAACAAAACTGGAGGTATCACAATTCCAGATTTCAAGTTATGTTGCAAAGTGGTGGTAATTAAAACAGTATGGTAGTGACATTAAAAAATGGACATATAGATCAATGGACTAGAACAGAAAACCCAAAAATAAACCCACAATTATATGAACAATAAACCTTCAACAAAGGAGGTAAGAATATACAATGGGAAAAAGATAGTCTCTTCAATAAATGGTTTTGGGAAAACTGGACAGCCACATGAAAGAGAATGCAACTGGACCACTTTCTTTCACCATACACAAAAATAAACTCAAAATGGATTAAAGACCTAAATTTGAGACCTGAAATCATAAAAATCCATGAAAAGCACAGGCAGTAATTTCTCTGACATTGGCCATAGCAGTATTTTTCTAGATATGTCTCCTGAGGCAAGGGAAATAAAAGCAAAAATAAACTATTGGGACTACATCAAAATAAAGAGTTTCTGCACAGTAAACAATCAACAAAACTAAAAGGCAACCTACTAAATGAGAGAAGATATTTGCACATGACATACCTGAAAAAAGGGCTAATATCCAAAATATATAAAGAACATGGGACACCTAGGTGGCTCAGTCAGTTAAGTGTCTGCCTTTGGCTCAGGTCATGATCTTAGGGTCCTGGGGTCAAGCCCTGCATTGGGCTTTCTGCCCAGTGAGGAGTCTGCTTCTCCCTCTGCCCCTCCCGCTGCTCATGCTCTCTCTCTCTCTCTCTCTCTCTCTCTCAAATAAATCAATAAAATCTTGAAATATATATATCTTTATATTTTATATATGTACATATATATATATATATAAAGAACTGATACAACTCAAGACCCAAAACCCAAATAATCCAATTAAAGAATTGGCAGAAGACATGAACAGACATTTCTCCAAAGACATGCAGATGGCCAACAGGCACATGAAAAGATGCTCAACATCATGCATCATCAAGGAAATACAAATCAAAGCTATAAAGCAATATCACCTCATAACTGTCAGAATGGCTAAAATCAACCACAAAAGAAACAGCAAGTGTTGGGAAGGATGTGGAAAAAAGGAACCTTCCTGCACTGTTGGTGGGAATGCAAACTGGTGCAGCCATTGTGGAAAATGGTATGGAGGTCCCTCAAAAATTTGAATAGAACCCCCCTACTATTCACCAATCACACTATGAGATATTTACCCAAAGAATATAAAAACAATAATTCAAAGGAATACATACACCATATACATACATAAAGGATGTTTATTGTAGCGTATTTACAACAGTCAAATTATAGACCCAGCCCAAGTGTTTATTGATAGTTATATAAAGAAGATATATATATATATATATATATATATATACATATACAATGCAATAATATTCAGCCACAAAAAAGAATGAAATCTTGTCATTTGCAACAACCTGGATGGAGCTAGAAAGTATTATGCTGAGTGTAATAAGCCAGTCAGAGAGATGAATACCATATGATCCCACTCAAATGTGGAATTTAAGAAACAAAACAAAAGAGCAAAGGGAAAAAGAGAGAGAGAGAAACTGAGAAGCAGACTCTTAACTCTAGAAAATAAACTGAAGGTTCCCAGAGGGCAAGGGGTGGAGGGTATGGGTGAAATAGGTGATAGGGATTAAAGAGTACACTTATCATGATGAAAAAAAATGACAATCAACCACAGGGATGGAAATGTTGGCCTAGGGAATATAAGAAATAATATCATAATGATGTTGTATGGTGACAGATAGTAGCTACACTTATAGTGGTGAGCATTTTATAATGCACATAATTGTTGAATCACTATGTTGCACACCTGAAACTAATATAATACTGCACGTCAACCATACTTCAATTAAAAAAAATGAATAAAGAGAACAAGATAGAGTCCAAGTATCTATGCCTTAGTTTTAGTTATTACACTTTCCAGTTTTTGCGAAATACTTAGTAATATCTTTCCTTGACGAGAAGTATTTTGCATGTTTTTCACTTTTTTAAGTTTAACTTTTTAAGCCATATGCTATTTATATTCCTTGATGGCCAAAGTTAAGCAAGCAGTTACTTCCTTCTGAATTGTTTGGCCAATTCTCTCTGGTCTGTGGTTAATTTCCACTGAAAGTACCACCAGGTCCTTGAGCCGGGGTGCCTCTAGCCAACAAGACATGGCCCTCCTTGTGTCCCTCCTTCCTTCTTACAATTCTCATCCCTCCCTCCTGGGCTCTATCTTAAGGGAACTTTCCACCGTTGTTGGACTTGCCCTGCTTGTTCATCAGGCCTTGATGGCATTATACATGCCTACAATGTCTTCCCTCCACTCCCTAGTCTCACCCGACACTTTCTGCCGAGAAAATCAGACATCGCTTAAGATCCAGAGAAAATGCCACCTCTGTGATGTATTGTTTAAACAGAAAATAATCTCCTCTTTGGGCTGTGAGTGCTCATTAATAGTTGTTTATCATATTCATCTCTGCATCCTCAGCTCCTTTGGTATATGGTAGATGCTAGAATAAAGTCCTTTCAATGAACAAACTAATGATTGGCCTCTCTATGCAAACCACCAGGACCTTTAGGCAGGCTATCACAAGAACATCCCTTGGTTCTCTTCCCAGTGCTCATTCCTGGCTTCTCTTCCAATAGTGTGCTGATTTCCGATTGGGATTCACTCTTCTCCCTTCTTCCCACCATGCATTTGCAATGGGGTTGACTGTTAGCCCAGAGTCTCTGGTTGACCTAGGGCAAACAGCGCATTCCATCCAGACTTCAGTGATGACCCAGCATGCAAACCACCAGAATCCTCAGCCTGAGGCGACATTTTCTGAGGTTGTAAGGGGAGGATAGCCTATTTCTTCAGAGGATGAAGCCAGAAGCTCCCTGCGTGCACCACCCACACACACACACTGGTTGTGAATGAGAAAGAATATGAACCTTAGAAACTGTTGGTGGTTCTCAAGAGACCTGAGAAGAGCTTTTCAGAAACTGGTGCCCACAATGAACAAGCATAGCCAAGAAAAGCCTAGATAGAAGCAAATTCCATAATATAGTTAAATCCTAGATCATACTGCATAGAGTAGATACGCCTGAAATAATTTAGTTACATGAGCCATTGAGTTGTTATCATTTTAGCCAGCTTGAGTTGAAGTTTCTCTTCATTGTCACCACAAAAAGCAAGAGATGGTAAATTAATGTTGCAAAGACTAAAAGTAACAATCAATAAACCATGGAAACTAATTTCTAGATAGCCTTCTAGATGCCGAATCACTGTTAGTGAGGCAGTCCCATGACTTTCCCTGGTTGCTTCTATAGATTAAAAGTTTGTGACTCCCCCCAAATTCACATGTTGAAACCTAACCCCTAAGGTGATAGGCTTTGGAAGTGGGGCTTTAGAAGTGATTAGGTCACAAGGATGGAGTCTTTATAAATGGGATTAGTGTCCTTCTGAGGAGAGGCCAAAGAGCTAGCTAGTTCTCTTTCTGCCACGTGAAGATAGAATGAGAAGTCAGTGGTTTGGGATCAGGAAGAGGGTTCTCACCAGAACCTGACTGTACTGGCGCCCTGCTATTGGGCCTCCAGCCTCCAGAACTGTGAAAAAGAGATTGCTATTTAAATGCAACACAAGTTTATGGTATTTTGTTATAGCAGCCCAAATTGTCTAAGACTACGTGTGGTTTTGAAGTATGTAAAGATCCTTGCCCGATGCAGAGCACAGAGTATCCCATAATCAATAATTTCCATAACTCCACCTTTACCCAGTCCTCTTCAGTCATAACAATCAACAGTTCATCTTAGGGTAATAAAATAACCACACACATATAGGAGCTATTGTCCTCAGCATGAGAGTATTTGTGAAGTCTAACAAGGTGTCAGAAGGACAAAGATAGAAAGTTGAAGTCATTCCACAGCTGAATGCAAAACTGAAACACTAAATGATTCTTTTTGGAGAAATATGAATGGTCATAGCCCAGGAAAGAGAGTACAGTGCAGAGGAACTATATCCATATCTCACCAAAAGTGACCTACCAGACCCATATGGTGAAAAGTCAGGCATTATACCTGGCCTTGTGGCTTTGCAGTCCAGTGGAGAAACCAAACGACAAAACTAAATATAGTCATTTCACTTGTAATATAAACTGTGTGCTTAGGGATGCTTTGGTAGAGAATGGTCATGGGAAGTCTCAGGATGGATGGCTTGCCAGTTTAGATATAAAGTAAGAAAGAGCCAGCCAGGCAGTGGGGTTGAGTATCGGGGCCAACATGTATAAAGCCTTCAACAGAAAAATGGAAGAAAGAGAAGCACAAAGACCAGAGGCATCCAAAGAGGGCAGACGTGGCAGTTTATAACTTGCAATAACCGGGATGTGGTTGTGGAGAGAGTCGTGTAGAGGATCAAAGGTGTGGGCCCCTAAGGATGGGGGTGTGGCTGGGACTGACTAATGCCTTTCAACCTGGTCCAGCAGTGACCACAGAGAAGGCGGAGGCCACTGACACCGGCATGGTCCAGGCCAGGCAGATGCTGACATCCCTTTACTAGGTGGTCCCACAGGGCTGGGGCTTCTCAGCAGAAGCAAGCATTATTAGTGGCCAGACTCAGGGGAGAGGAGAAGACACAGGTGCAGAGAGTGAGGAGGAGGAAAAGTAGGGAAAATGAGAGGACAGACCACAACATGGTGCAAGGGACTCAGGCTAAGGGTGCATGGCTTTCAGGCTGGGAAATATCAGGTTACACCATGGGTACTTGAACCTCTGGCCCCACTGTCTTTTCTGAAAGGGCAAATGTCAGAATATTGGGGTAGGAGACATTGAGCTGGGGGCATTTCTGCTTGTCAGAGCCCCCCTTGCCTCCTCAGAGAAGCACAGGCTGTGTTTAGAGGGTACTGCCTCAGCCTGGGCATCATACTGCTCCCCAGAGAACTAAGTATCTTTCAAATAACTAATACTAACATGAAGCTATTATGTTCCATGCACTAGAGCAAATGATGCCTCTATATTGAGTGATAATGTTATGTGCCCTGTAAATAGGGATTTTTGAGAATATCAGAGAGTGGGAAACTTTCTGAACTCACTGTAGTACTGAGACCACTGGGACTAACTGGGTAAACTGGGATGAATCATGGCCTCACGTATACCTTCCTGCCCTCAGGAAGCTGGTTGTTGATTGACTGAACATGTAACGGTGCTTAAAAATTATACTCTCATCTTGTCCTTTAAAAAGTGAGCAAATAGAAGGAAGAATCAAGAATATCCTGGGGGCTCGGCACTGAAGCAATGTCAGATACCAGGTAGTGTGTGAGGCTAGGTTTGGAGACTTCTTGATTCCTGTTCCACCACCACTGTTTACTCTGAGTCTTGTTATAAAGGCGTAATAGCAGGGTGCCTGGTACATAACATACAGCAATAAATCTTAGTTGATGGGATTAACTCTCAGGAGTGGAGAGAGGCAATTCAATGTTGCATCATGACTATGTTAAACACATCTCCAACAGCAAGGTGTCATCCATCCCCAGGGCCTGGTAGTTGCTTCTCCTTTTCCAGGAACACACACACACATCTCCCCAAAGCATGTTTTCCCTTGTTCCCCAAAAGGGAATGTCCTAATCCATTTTCTCTACTAACAGGCTGAGTGGAGAAGGCAAGGGGAGACATGTGGTCATTGGCCCAATGATACGTAAGTTCCATTTTAGTCCTACCAGGGAATTGCTCTGGATTTACTCACCACAAAGTGATAGATGAGAACGACTTAGTAATTTGAAGGCCTGGGGAAAGAACACATATTCTAAGATGTTTCCAGTGCTGGTTTGGGATTATAAAGCATTTCTCCTTTCAGCATTCATTGAATGGTGCTTCCCTGAGCCAGGGCTGGAAAGTCTGGATTCTAGGAAAGTCAAGAGATTAATCCAGAAGCTGAGATTCAATTGTAGGGATTTGCCTCTCATTTGAGGCTTTAGCCGGTGTTCAGATCATGCCTGTTGGCTTCTCACTTCTCCATTTAATCAGTCTCTACCTTATTTCCTGTCTACAATACTTTGCATAGTTTCTTTTTTAAGATATAGCCACCGAATGAAATAAATGTGATAAGACAGCAATGCAGGAAGTACACAAAACACTACAAGGGGCACAGACTATCTTCCCAGGTGCTGGTAGATTATATGAATAGGGCCTTGAAGGATGAATATGAGTAGGGAGTTTAAGAAAGAGGAACGGAAGGGTGTTGACAACATGGGAATAATATGAACACATGTTTAGAGACTGGTGTGTCTGGCAGGTAGACGAGTGTGCATACATAAGTAACAGCTGGGAACAGTCTGAGATAATGAAGTTGCCTCAATTTTCTCTTCCTTACAGATTAGATTGGTGTCTATCTTGGTCACAGATTGTGGTATCTAAGGCTCCAAGATAACTCTCAACTGCTTTTCTTGCTCAGGACCGTCACCTCTCCCTGAATAGGGCTGGCCTAGGTAACCAATAGGATATGGTCAAATTTAAGGTGGTCCTTCCATAGCTAAGTTATAAAATTGTTTCTACTTTGCTCTTTCTTGGGTCACCAGCTATAGAAAAGCTAACTGCCATTACCATGAGGATATGCAGACCTACGGAGAGGTTCGTCTATAGAGGAATGAGGCTTCTAAACCCATAGCACTGGTTTTAGTGATATTAAAAACCAGTACTATTTTGCCAGGCAGGTAAGTGAGATACTGAGGAAGTGGATCTTCTAGCCTCATCAAGTCTTCAGACAAAGACAGACCTGGCCAATAGCCAAATTGCTGCTTTAGGAGGCAAGATCACTCAGCCAAGCTGCTCCTAGATTCTGGACTCAGGGAAACTGGGTGAGATAATAAGTGTTTGTTGTTTGGTAGTGCTATGTTCTGGGATAATTTGTTATGCAGCATAGGTAACTAATACACAGACCACCGGTTATCTCTACTTTGAACCCTAAATCAGAATAGTCCTATGCTATGCATTTTCGATTGGAGCTTCCACACAAAAGGATCTTCATCATGGACAGCGTTGTTGCATAAATAGAAGACCTCCCAGAGTAGCATATTAAAGGGAAGTGTGTCATTATTCAACCTGATGTTAGATGTCTTTGCTTTCCCTGCACACAGACTACATTCTGTTCTGCGCGGCGCACTTCATTTATAAGGCTGTACATTTCCACTTCCCTATAACTTTGGTTAGCATATGGTTTGTGGGAGCATCACTGGTTCTAGCCCTTATATAACCTTATCAATCCAGAGTCAATCCCAATCTTACAGCTCATTTTGCAAGGCTTAGTTTATATTCTCAAGAGTAAAGCTGATTGGCTCCACCTCAGTTGGGTACCTTCCCATGCATTTTTCAGGTAGGACCAAAAAGCAAAGTCACCCAGTGTAAAATATGGCTGCCCTAGCCTCTCCTTTAGGATGGAATGGGAGAAGCATTTCCAAATCAGGGGTTATCGATCTAGCAAATACTTCAAATGTGTCTAGCAAATGTAGCACCAACTCAGAGCTTCCCAGAAAGCCTGCTCAAGATCACGATCACACACTCACTCCATTTTTATTAACTGACTGGGGTGTGAAACGTTCTCTTCTGAATAGGAAGAGACATGAAACATCCTTCTCAGCATGACAAAAGCCTGTTGGCAGCAAGACATTAGGATTCATGACTCAAGTCCTATATTTCTACAAAAGCAATTCCAAACTCTCAAAAGAAATTATACATCATATTATATCATCAGAATAAAATAAATATAAATCCCTGGATTAATATGAAGGCATAAACAACTGCTGACAGCCTATAAATTGTATTAAGAATATTTTGATAACCTCCCAGTTTTCCATACTTCCCTTAACCTCGTGATAATAGCTGTTTAGATTCAGTACACATCAGGGGCATATGTGGGAAGTGTCTTGGTGGCAGCAGGGAGCAAGCAGGGTTGGAAATAAAGAGTAAGAGTTGGTTACCTACCAAAGCAAGAGAAATGGGTGGATGAATAATGACTTTAAGGGGTGGGGAAGCCAGAAGAAATTCATCTGGGAACACAGGGAATACCCTTTTTCCCTAATGACTTCTCTATAAGAGGAGGTGGCTGGTGGTACTCTTTATGACTTTGCTCTTCATGCTTCTCCTCTAGCCCTTAGCAAAAAGGAGGTAATTCCGAATGGGTTATTATTTATTCAAGAAACATTCACTGAGCATCCACAGGTTTAAGGAATAGATAGGGTCATGATATCATACAACTTATAAACAAGTGTAGGACATATTTGAACCAACAGTTGAAGCTCAATGAGATCACTGCTATATTGTGGCCATTGGAAAATTAAATGTGTGCCCAGGGAGGTAGGGGGAGCTCCCAACTCTATTGACTCATGGAATGAACACTGTTAAGGGTGTTGAATTGTGTCCCTCTTAAATTTGGAAATAAGGTCATTGAAGATATAATTAGTTAAGGTGAGGTCATTAGGGTGGGCCAACATGACTGATATCCTTATATACAGGGGGGAGTTTGCACATAGTGACATACACACAGGGAGAATGCCATGTGAAGATGAAGGCAGAGATTGGGGTGATGCTTCTAAAAGCCAAGGAATTCCGAAGACTGCCAGCAAACCACTGGAAGCAAGGGGAGAGGCATGGGTCAGATTCTCCCTTAACCTTCAGGAGGAACCAACCCTCCTGAAAGACATCTTTTTTTTTTTTTTTAAGATTTTGTTTATTTATTCATTAGAGACACACACATAGAGAGAGGCAGAGACACAGGCAGAGGGAGAAGCAGGCTCCATGGGGAGCCCGATGCGGGACTCGATCCCGGGACTCCAGGATCACAGCCAGGGCCGAAGGCAGGCACTGAGCCACCCAGGGATTCCCCTCCTGAAAGACATCTTGATTTTGGATTTCCAGTCTCCAGAACTGTGAGAAAATGAATTTCTGTAGTTAAGCCACTCAACCTGTGCTATGTTGTTATGACAGCCTTAACAAATTAATGTACGTATTTTAGATTAGAGATTAAGAGCTTAAGTTAAAGATTAAAAGAAAGGAAGTTCCCCTAGACTGAAGGGGTAGAAGAGAGACTCAGTTGCATGAAGAAAATGAACTTAGGGGAACATTGCAAGATGACTTGGGGTTTTTTTTGGGAGTTCATACTTGAGAGTGATTAGGAAGTGTGGCTAGAAAGACAGGGCAATTATAGAGAGATGCTTTCTGAGGTTGCAACGTCTAATTATAATTACTGGTGAAAGAGAGGGCATCAAGGCATTGAAATAGCACGAGGGCCACCCTGTGATGTGCCCATGGAATGCTATTTGTTAAATGAATAGACAAGAATTGACTACTTCAGTGCAAATACACAAGATTTGGGACCCCTGGTATATCCAGCATTAGTCTCTACTTCTTGTATGAATGTTCCAGTGCCTTCCTTATCCCCAAATGAAGAAAGAGTCCCAAAGGAATGAAGCTACAATGATTTCTGGAATGAAAAGGCCAGTGCTAGCCTTCATCTGTCCTCTCCATGTTCTCTGCCTTTCAACCTAACTCATTCATCATGTGTAGCTTGGAACCATGGGTTGCCAAAGTTCACCTTAAACTCAGTTATATATTTTGGCATCTAGAGAAAAGTGTAGGATGTGTTGAGAAGCCAAGGGTGGTAACTAGAAGGTGAGGAAAGAGTGAGCAGCTCCTGAGACCATGACCTTGACTTGCCCGAATTCTGAACTGCTCTGTCTTAAACATACTTGATTTCTCCACAAATCACATTGTGGTGGGAGCCAGAGGGGGGCAGCCTTGTAGCAAAATGCCCAGAGGCTGCATTAACTTCTTTCCCTGGCAACTTGGAAGGCAGCTAATTTACACGCTACCTCCTATTAGTTTGGGGAAAAAAATATAGCTAACAATAAGGAAGAGAATGCCATCTATTTCTTCGACTTAAACACGCCTGCTTCAGTGGTGAATGGTTGATCTCCAAGCTTGCTGTTTTCAGGCTATAAAAGCTGTTTATTTCACTCTATAAAAGAACATTTGAACTTATATAGCTCTCTGAGTTTAAATGTTTGGGGGGAAAGAAAAACGCAAGGGGAATGAGCAAATTGAAGCTGAAACCTGATCTGTATGGGCTGCAGGGTTTGCATAGAAACTTCCTTCATTGAGAATCCCTCCTCCCTGGCCCCGGCGCACCCACAGCAGCCCAGTGCACAGGAAATACATCCAGTTAAGTATGATTCCACCATCAGCGGGCATTTCGGCGAAGCTCTCTGAGTCAGTCATTTCTTGTGCCCTGGTGTGATTCACACTTACTGGGGACTCTCTGGCTCTTTTTTTTTTTTTTTAATTTTTTTTTAAAGATTTTATTTATTTATTCATGAGAGACAGAGAGAGAGAGAGAGAGAGAGAGAGAAAGAGAGAGAGAGGCAGAGACACAGGCAGAGGGAGAAGCAGGCTTCATGCAGGGAGCCCGACGTGGGACTCGATCCCTAGTCTCCAGGATCACGCCCTGGGCCGCAGGCAGCACTCAGCGCGCTAAACTGCTGTGCCACTGGGGCTGCCCCCGACTCTCTGGCTCTTAAAAAGGTGCAGGCTGCCCAAAGGAGATGACAGACATTGACAAATCTGTTTTTGTGTGTTTGTTTGTTTGTTTTTTTCCTAAAAACGGTGAGTTTGTGCAAGTGCTCTAGGTAGAAATGAACTTCCTCTGCGTGCAATGAGCTGCTGTTCTGGGAATGTGAGGCCCCGAGGTTCTGACAGATGACCTAAGTGCCCATGCTGCCTTCTCCTGAGGCCTGCTCACAGCCCCCTTGCCAGCCCCCAGAACTCTGGCCTGGACATTCTATTGGAAGGCTGACCATGTTTGCCAACACAGTTATGGTTTATGTCTTGTCCTCTTGGCATACTTTCACATGAAGGGGGCATTCCTGGTCCCCTTCACTTTCCACATTGCCCTGGTTTAGATCATACATTATATAACCAATCTATTTCTAGAAGTCTGTCATTTGGAGGCCACATTTTGTACCCGACGAGGTGGGGGATGAGATATGGGAACTTAGGGACACAAGATGCCTTTGAGAAAAGTTCTCTTGGTTTCAGCTCTCAGAAGAGTAGATCTGAGTCAAAGAGATGGTGCAGATAGTTTATTTGGATGGTACAACACCTGTAGGGGAATGGGGAAGTGAGACAAAGGGACAACAACCAAAAAAGGTGTGCTAGCAAACTGTACTGTGGGCACCTAGAGCCAGATTCTACTGAGAAAACCCTGGCAGACAGTGAATGGCCCAGAAACATTCCCTGTGTTGGGGAAGACTGCTCCCACGGGTGTTATTTCTAGCACTTCCTATCTGCCTGCAGCGGGGCACAGCAGCCTTTAGCTGTTTCAGAGAAAGGCTATAAGCGAAGACGTATAGACCCTGGTGCATATTCTGAGCAAATTGAAGGGATATGGCCCAAGAAATGTGGGCAGGGGCTGCTATGGGCTGCTATGAGAGGGAGAGACAGCATAGAGAAAGAAAACATGAACATTCTTGGGTACCCACCTTCTTCTTGACTCTGTGGCTTTGCTTAATTGACATGTACCCTCTTTCAGTAGGTTCAGCATCATAATAGCAAAATTAATTGATGCAAAATGTTTAAGTATGTCTCTCTTGCAAAACTATGATCTCCATAGGGCAGACTGCGTTCACCTTCTTTACTGTGTTCTTTCAATGAAGTGTAATATTTGCTAAATGAAGCAATGAATGAATGAATTGAGTCAATTTTTGTCATATCCTTTATCTATATTCTCCAGTCTATCTATAAGGTGTAGACTATTATCTCCAACTTTTAGACAAGGAAACAAAAAGAAACTTTCCCCAGGGTGCATAAGTGGCTCAGTCAGTTAAGCGTCTGCCTTCGGCTCGGGTCATGATCCAGGGTCTTGGAATTTGAGCCCCACGTCCGGCTCCCTGCTCAGCTGGGGTCTGCTTCTCTCTCCCTCTGCTCCTCCCCCCAATTCCACTCCTGCTCTCTCTATCTCTCTCTCAAACAAATAAATAAAATCTTAAAAAAAAGAAGAAACTTTCTCCAGTATCAGCACATTGCTGAAAAATTCAAATCCAGGTCTGCCTAACTTCTACATTCACCCTCTTTCAGCATAAACTTCTGATAAAGGAGAAATATGGGTACATAAGGATCTTTTGCATATATATGTATATATACACAATTTATATATGTAACATATATATGTGTGTGTATATATATATATATACACACACATATATATATACATACAAGAGTTGTGTAACAAAACCCCAGGCACTGGCTAATTGCTAGCTCTCATCACTTCCTACTCCTTTGGCATTTCTCCAATGTACCCTCTTAGTTCAGGGTATGTCAGACTCAAGCCTTCTCTAACTACTTGAAGTCTTGGCATGGAAAAAGACAATTTTTTGTTTATTTAAATCTTCAGGCAAGGGGAAAAAAGCCAAGGTGTCAGAAACTAGTGTCTGCTTTCCCTTAAATGACTTTTCTCATCAAAGAGGTAAAGGCATTTAAGGATTCATGACATCATTATTTTTTATTCTTCATTTTTCCAAGTCTGGTCAAGTTTCAGTGGGGAGGGGAGACTCCCTGGTAAAAGCTGGTAAATGTCAACAACTAGTTCTCTTGGGAAAACAACAATAACAACAACAACAATAACAAAAACCCCAAACAACCGACCTTGATTTGTGGCATATGCAAATTCCCATAATGTAAATATTCCCATTAGGGGCAATTTCAAAATATCAATGTGAAATCACTGAATGTGGATATTAAGAATAGGCTGACAGTAGCACTCTATTCAATGGTGTTTCCACCACATGAACACAATAGGTGTAAATAACCTCACAAACATAGGTAATAATAACATGTAGTAAACATTAGAAAGCAATGAATTTTGAGTATATATTACCTTTGCTCTTAATGCAACTTATTTGTGAGTTTATTAAATTAATTTTTAATAATGGCTATGATAGGGACACCTGGGTGGCTGAGTTGGTTAAGTTGGGATCAGGTCATGATCCCAGGGTCCTGGGATCAGGCTCACATTGGGCTCTGTGCTCAGTGGGGAGTTTGCTTCTCTCTTGCCCTCTGCCCCTCCCCCTGCTCACATTCTCTCTCTAAAATAAATACATCTTTAAAAAAATAATGGCTTTGACAACAATTGGCACCAAAGATTTCTGGAAATTTAACAATCACTCTTGTGACCTGGTACAAGCTGATTCTACCACCCCATTTTGGAGACCATCTCTTTGAAGACTCTATCCAAACCTTTATCTTTAGTCCAAAAAAGGAAGATCTTCAGGTAAAATTGATCAATGACATATGGTTCAAGATTCTGGCTGGACAGCTAGAGCATGAACTAACTTCTTGGTTATCAGCCAACTATCAAATCATTAAAAGTCTGAGACCCTCTGGGAGCTGTTTTGTTTGCTACTACCCTCATCCCTGCTCAACTATCTGTCCTTCCAGAGGTTGACACCTAAGGGCTCCATTATTCAGGCTCCTTTGACAGCTTGCCTCTGGTTAAGCTCAGACAAAAGGAAATGTTGGCTGGAGATAGGAAGGTAGTAGAAGAGGAACTTCCACAGGGCTCCGGGCTCCTGTAAAACTGTTTTCTTCTTTTGTCCCTCTAGCCTGAGATGAGGCAGTGGCTTTCTACAGTTGCTAATCTCTGGATTGCCTCTTCTTTTGTTGTTTTAGCTTTTCTTATATCTTGAGGTGAATTCTGTACATTATATTCTCTGTATTGAAACACCTAGCATGGGATTTGCTTTCCTGGCTGCACCTTCACTGAAATGCTCCTCCACCCTTTGTCCTCCGCACTCATACCTCTGAGTGTGTGTATAATGTTTTTAATTTATTGAAAGCATGCTTTAATACAGCTACCTGTTCCTTTTATAGCACATATAAACCAATTACTATATACAGCAATATATCTAGCAATCACTACCGTTACTAGTTACAGTAATAACTACTTGTTTCCTTTTTCTCATTTATTTTTTCCCATTTCTTTATTTATTATCTGTGTTCTCTGATGGCCTATAAGCTTTACCAAGGCAAGTATCTTACACATTGTATTCATTGCTGATTTTCTAGCACTTTAGTAGTTGTCTGGCTCATGGACACTCATATTCAATAAATGAAGAAATGAATGAATCTTCATTTTCCATAAAAGACATTTGAACTTAGAGAGATGAATTAATTTTTCAGACCACTTGATTTTGTGCTGCCAACCTCCCTCATGCCAATTGCTTTTTTCTATGGAATTTAGAATCGTGGTCCACATTCCTCATGGCAACAGCCATCATACTTCATCTTAGAAGTCTCACCTTATCCTGATTTCCCTGTCAAGTGTGTGCCAGCTTTCCCTGCAGTGTATTGTTGTATGAACCTTTCATGAACCAAGCCTTTGGTCCTCCCTCACACAGTATTGTGGCCCCTGTTTTCCAATGTTGCTCCCATTCCATAGGTGGGCCAAATTTCATTCCAGCTTTGATCCCTGACCCCATGAAACTGAATTCCAAGATTCCTCAATAGTGTAGAGTGTCTGGAAGAACTGAAGTATTCAGGTGGCTCCCCCAAATGGCTAAGTATCAGAACTTCCTGAAGAGATTTTAGAAAACAGAATCTTAGGTCTGATCCCAGATCTACTTATTAGGTGAGGCCTAGGAATCTGTATCTTTAGGAACATCCCTCATGTTCAGTGAATCAGCCAGGCTTTAGAATGACTCTCAAAGTTCCCACAATAACATAAGTGATAAGGAAATCACTGAAATGCAGGTAGAAATGAAAACAAAACAAAAGAAAAAAAAAAAAAAGAGTTGTAGGTCAATGTCAGGAATGGGGCTATCGTTTCTCAATTAGGACTCTCTGAGGCAGAAGAGAGGGACCACCTGTGCCCAGAACTGTTGACTGATCATGGCCTGGGACCATTTCCTGTTCCTGGTCTCCATGCTTGCCTCCTCAGCACTCTGTGGGACAGAGTCACCGACAGAAACCAAGCAACTCTGGGGTCTGGCTTGAGCTCTCTGCTAGGGTTGCCAGATTAAACATAGAATATCCAAGTTGAATTTGAATTTCAGATGAACAATGAACAACAGATACTTTTTAAACATATATGTTACATATATATAATATGTATATGCACCTATGTGTATATACACACACATATATACACATATGCATATATATATATGTTCTGAAATTGAAACTTAACTATTTTTTATTACTACACCTGACAACCCTAGTCCCTACAGTTATCTAACCTCAGTAGACTTAAGCACTAACCAAGACCATGGAGCCAGTGATGATAAGGAGGTCCCTCTTTAATAAATATGGCCTTCTGCAAGGCTTAGCATTGGTAGATTTCATTTTGTATGCATGTATTTAGTACCCATAGCTTGCTGTCCTGTGGACCCCAAATCCATCCCCTGGTGGCAAATGCTCGGTGCTCTGGGAGGACTTGGGGATAAAGCTACAACTTCCAACTATTTCAGAAGGGCAACATCATTCAACTAAACCAGCACCCCCATTTCAGGTGTCCAATTTGTCTTTTCCGATTTTGGTTAATTGGAAAGATGTCTACCACATTTGTCTAAAGGCAGATCCTACTTTCTCTGCATTTCTCATAAATATATATCAAACATGCGGCTTTTTCATAAGTGATGGGTTATCTTCTATTTGGAGAAGCTCTGCATTTGTCACTTATCTGTACACTCAATAAATCTTTTCTTGAGCATATATTATGTACCACGTGCTGTTCTAGGTGTTGGGGATGCTGAAGTGGAAAAAAAAATATACAGCCTTAAGGAACGTGTGCTATGGAGAAAATAAGAAAGGAAGGGGCATAGGGTGTGCTTTTGGGGAGAAAATGAAGTTCCAATTTTAAAATATTTAGAAAAGATTGCACTGAAAAGGTGACATTTAAGCAACAGTTTGAAGGAGAGCTATTTTTAGGACTTTAAGAACTCTGTAGTAAGTTTGTTTACTTTCCATTTTTTGTAAAACACCTACATTTACCCAAAAGGTAAATACAAATGCTATCATTTATCAAGATATTAAATTTGTAAGATGATATCAGAATTCGAAGCACTTAATGTAAATATCCATTTCTCTGTCTCAGATGGACCAACTCAGGAATACGTAACTGCATTACAGTTGTTTCTAATTAATATTTGCCCAGACAGGTAACCCTTAAAGTGAAGGCTCTGGAGTGTGACTTTCAAATCCTATCCCCACCATTTAATAATGATACTATATATGACAAGTAGTTTTAGTTTTCTGTGCCTCATTTCCTAATATTAAATTGGAGTAATGATGTTAGTTACCTCAGAGTATTGTGAGGATTAAATGATAATGTACAATCTTTACCACATGGAACGTTCTTAATGGTGTGATGATAAACTGGCTCTCCAAACAAAACAAAACAATCCCCCCCCCCAAGCCTTGATATGCAGTATTTGCCAATTTTTATGGTGTAAATATTCCCACCATGGTCAAATTCAAGCTACTGACATTGACACTGAAGCTGGCATTGGGAAGTGATGTGTATAGGACGCTGTGATGAGTGTGCACAACCTGCCTCTAACACCACATCAGTGATTCATAATTCCATATTGTCAATGGTATTTGTTTCTCGATATATAAAAATCTACCCAAAGTGTTACATGCATGTATTTGTGACTTTAGAGCAGTTTCTCAACCTTGTTGCTGTTGACCTTTTGTGCTGGATAATTTTTTATTGTGGAGGGTTGCCTTGTGCATTAGAGAACATTGAACAGAATGCTGACCCCTACCCATGAAACACTGGAACTCCCTTCCTGCTCCAGTTCTAAGAACCAAAGAAGAGTATCTCCAGACACTGTCGAATGTTCTCTGGAGGACAAAATGTCCCTGGTGGAGACAGGCTTTAGAAAAATACAAAGGCTAGAAAAATATATTGCTAGAAGACTTATTTTCAAAAGAAGATAAATTTCATAAGAGGCTCATGTGACTGCAAATATACTAGATTGAGAATAGGTATTCTGGTAGCTTCCAGTCAGACTAATCAAGCACCGGGTTCCCATTAGGAGAAAGAGGTGGGCACAGGCATCACATATGGGAAGTGCCAATGCAGGCCAGCCAGGGTATTTGTGGTGGGTGGTTGTGTGGTGTCCATACATCAATAGCCTCTTGTTTTCAGCTAGGCCTCAGCTCCTACCTCGATTCTGCACCTGATCAGCTGTGTGATTCTGAGCAAGTCACTTGATCACTCTGAGCCTCAGAGTCCTCAGCAATGGAAAAATGAAGAAGATTAACTTAAATAGGTTGTAAAGACCTTTACAAATTTTGATTAAAGAGGAAAGAAAAGAGTCCCTGTTAACTCTGGGTTTTGGAGGACTGGTAGGTCTTGGGCAGGGACAGATGATGTAGGAAAGGTAAATGGGTGGGACTGGGGAAAGCGAGTTGATAAAGTGCCTGGCCCGTCACACATGGCTGCAGGTCACTGCTTGGAAATGTGAGAACAAAATAGGACCCCCAATCTAATGACTTTCAGGTGTACTAGCCTGGCCGTCTGGCCACTGGGGAATCATGCGGAGGTCAAGGCTAATGCTCTAGGGCTGCCAAGACAAACATCCAGGCCTGGAATAAACCCATCAGAGCCAGGGACCTGGGGCCTACCACCAGGCTGCATAGGACCCTGTGCCTACTGGTGCCCACACCTGCCCACTGAAGACACCGCAGGCAGTGCCCAACTGCCCTGCTCCCAGCAGCCCCTGTGATCTGTTGCCTGTCCAGCCCAGCCAGCAGTGGTACCAATGTCCCCTCTTTCTCACTTCCCGGGCCCCAGTGGAAGGCCCGCTGGTTGGAGCTAGGTGTGTAGACAGAAAATCTTTCCATCCTCCCTCCCGAGACCCTTTGCTTTGCTCTATTCTTCACACCCTGCATCCTGCTCCGGCTCTCACCAGTGTTCCATAGTCATCCTTTCTTCCTTCTACCACCCAGCTTTGGAGATGGACCCGATATCAGCTGCAGTCTAG
The DNA here is from genome assembly GCF_048164855.1 of Canis lupus baileyi. Classification (NCBI taxonomy): domain Eukaryota; kingdom Metazoa; phylum Chordata; class Mammalia; order Carnivora; family Canidae; genus Canis; species Canis lupus. The sequence goes on from NC_132863.1 coordinate 30,124,397, forward strand.
CTAAGTTCTGCTCTGCTCAAATAACACCCTCTGATGGGCTGCAGGGCAAGCCCAAGGTCATAAATACAGCATTCATTAGTCCTAAGAACATGATGGGAGGTAGCCAGAAAGGTAGGTATGCAGATAGGCAGAGTCAGGCCAGTTCAGGATGCCTGTTTATGGCACAAACTCCACTTTGCAGGTTCATGACCCTAGGCTTCTAGGAGGATCTGTTCTGACTCCACAAGTAAGACTGTTGTGAAAGTCTTTTTGCTCTGGGCCTTAAAGACATGGGTCAGAATCCAGACAACACTGCTCATGTACAAGCTGTGCAAACATGAGCATTATTCAATTTCTCTGTTTCCTCATCTATCAAGTTATAATGATATATTCTTTCATATGATTGTTAGGAGTATTAATAAGAATATTTTTCTTTCAACAAGCATTTATTAAGCATCAACTTATATTCCAAGAGCAGTGGTAGGCCCTGGGGAGATATTTATGAATAAACCGAGGTGCCTGAATTCATTCCAGGGAGAAGGCAAATGAAAAATTATAGCAAGGTTATACATTATGGATATGAAATAGAAATAAGAGAAAAGTCTTCCTAGAATATGCCATTCATGAACCAACTCCAGGGGCTTTGCACTTGCTTTTCTCCTTCTACCCTAAACTCTTCCTGTCAACATCACCAAAGCTTATTCTTTCACATTGTTCAGGTCTCTGCTCACATGTCATTTTGTCATAGACATCTTCCCTATCGCCCTATGTAAAATAACACCCACTCTTTCACATTCTATTTCCCTTATCCTTCGTTTTCTTCCTAGTCTGAAATACACTTTTTTTTTTCTTTCCCTTACCTTCTCTAGAATGTAATCTCCATGAGGGCAGAGATATTATTTTATTCACTCCAGACCTCAGGCTATGTCTGCAATATAATTAAACACACCAATAAATAGTTCTTGATTAAATGAATGAACAGTAAATGAATGAATGAAAACTAGTTAACAGCAAGTAAAAGATATAAATCTTCCTGTGGAAGTCACAAAAAGTAAAGCTTGAGAGAAGCTGAAGGAAGGGTAGAGCCATGTGAATGATGCCGGGGGGCCTAGGGGAGAGCATATACAAAGGACAGCAGAATGTCTGGTCCCCAGACTGCTGGTATTTTTGAGTAACCAGGGAGCTACAGACATGGCCAGAGGCACTGGCCAGAAATGGTGTGTGGAGAGTAGGCTGGAAACCAATCTCCTCAGATTCCTCTGTGCTGAAGGCCTACTGCCAGTGTGCTGAGTTAAGAATATGCAGATTATGACCTGCTGAATGAGGAGCACAAGCCACCCATGAGAGGTCAGCAGGTAGCTTCCTCAGCATCAGAGCTCCCATTTTGGGGAAGTGAAATTCCAGGGTCCTTTTGATTGAAGGCCTAGTTTCCATACACTCAAAGGAAGTAGAGTCATAAGGTTTGTTGCTTACAAGCTCCAGGATGGGGGTGCGGTGAGCTAGGGGAGGCAGTCATCTATCTGTCCCAGGTCACAAGCGGGCAAGAGGTGGAGAGCAGAGCAGCAAGCACTTATGACTTAGGAGATGTTGGGGAAGTGGTTACTAATTTTTCACAGACTCCACTCTAACCAGCTATTTTACAAGGCATCCCAGGAAAAGCCAGCTGGGAACCTACAATAGGAACACTAAGGTCTGATCTTAGGGTCCTTATCTAAATGTCCAGACCCTGGGTGGGAGCAGGTCATCATACTGCGAAATGCCTGGGTAACACTCAGAATGGCTGTTTTCTCAGCATGCTGTCTTAGGAAAATGGGGCTTGGCATGCAACCTAGAACCTAATTTTAGTTTTAAAAAACAGCTCAGTGCCAGGCACACAGACGATGGTCATGCTTTCCCAGGATCTGATCTCACCTACATCACCTCATGAGGGGTACACAGAAACCTCCATGGGAACAGACTCGTTGACAGGCCCCAGCTGGCCCCCCAAACCCCTGAACCCAGAGGTGGGGATGATGGTTGTGTAGGTCAGAATTAGCAGGCGACCCAAGACGATGTCTGCCTCTTCCCAGAATCTGGCCACGGCCAGTCTGCCCCAGTCCAGCCATCCTGTTTTGGAATTCCCCACTCCAAACGTGCTGTTCCTAAAGTGTTGATGAATTAGGGCTTAATTATCCCAGTCCCAGTTCCACTCTGCTCTGGTTACAGTAAATAAACCAGAGCTTGTTTAAATGGATTTGTACCACGGGGTGAGCTCTTGCATGGACTTCTTGCTGAAATAGTATCACTGCTTTGAAGAGGGCCCAAGCCGCAGGGAAGAGGTTTGCGGCAACTTCTCTCCTGCTCTGCAGACGTCCTTGGGGGAAAGAGGAAGCCCAATGTTCCCACTGGACTGAGGGAAGGGAAGCTGAAGGGCTGTGGAGTCAGCAATATTGATCCTTTCTCCAGTTCCTCAGCCACGTCCAGGCTTTTGAAGAGATCATGTTCTCAGAGAAATTAAAGAGGGTCATGGTAACTTCTATAATTTTTGAAATGCATTTTTAAAAGTGATATTTCAGAAGTGAATGAGCAGCCTCTGTGGTGTGGCGGCATAGTGTGGGGGTAGGGGTGTGTGTGTGGGTGTGAGGTAGGGATGTGAGTGTGGGTGGATGTGATTGGGGTGTGTGGGGGCATGTAGGTAGGGGTGTGGTGGGGTATGCAGTAAGGATGTGTGTATGTGGGTGGGTGGGTGTATGGGTGTGTGCATAGGAAATGGAGGGATTATAAACTTTGGGCCTCTTAGGGAAATGGTCATCTCATTTGTTGTTGTTGTTGTTGTTTTAAGATTTTAATTGTTTATTCATGAGAAACACAGAGAGAAAGAGAGGCAGAGGCACAGGCAAAGGGAGAAGCAGGCTCCATGTAGGGAGCTCAATGTGGGACTTGATCCTGGGACTTCAGGATCATGCCCTGGGCCAAAGGCAGACGCTCAACTGCTGAGCCACCCAGGCATCCCAGGTCATCTCATTTGTGATTAATTATTAATAAATTGTATTCCAAGTGCCTCATGATTTTTGGGCTTTGCCACCTCTCACCCAGAGTAACTGTGCCTTAATTAATCCCTGTGCCTCAAAGCTCACACAGGTCCAGTCTCCCTAAATATTTCATATGAAAACTTTTTCTAATACACATTTTATAGAATGTGCTCTCTTGCCCAAAATTCCTTCAATGTAAGCCAATGTCCTACAGAATAAGGTCCAAACTTCTTAACTTGGCATTTATACATTCTGTTCAGTTTGTGTCCACCTGGCATCCTATACCCCCAGCATCCTACATTTCAGGTAGAAGGAATCACCAGGGCCTGCTGTATCATTTATCTTTACTGCTAACATATCTATATGCCAAAGATATACTCATCTTGTTGAGAGGATACCCAGCAAATATTTCTCTACTGAAAAAATAGGGGACAAGGAAGGGTGTACACAAACACAAACATGTTTATGTTCTCTCCTTTTTGCCCTTTGTGTTCCCATGATCCCAACATTTTCAAGAATGTGTAACGTCTCAGATGCAATCTATGAGTATATACGTCAAGGTTAAAGCTAAGACCATTGAAAAGGTAGATAAGGGTGGATAAAAAGTGAATAAACCAAGTTCACTTTCAATTTCAGAACTAGGCACTGTCAGAGTCAATAGTCCATGCCCTGTGAAGAGAGGACTGTGCCGTCTTTGGGAAATGCTGAAATCACTGATCAAGAGACCCAGGCTGAATGAGAGTGACCAAGACCTTGCCTGACCCATCCAAGGAGAGAGGAAGTGTTGCTGGCCCTCTCTTCCCCACAGATCTGCTCCGGGAGCCACCAGGGTCTTGGTCACCCAGCCTTCACAGACCTGCTCCTCCTTCAGAGAAAAACCTCGGTGGCAACTCACTCTTCACAGTAGCTTATGACCAGTGTGCTATGAGTCATTATAAAAAGCCCACTCAAATGACCACCGTCTTTATACTGACAGCAGAGGAAAATGCTGTCATTTCAGAGAACCAGAAGGACAGCAACTGGCGCTAAACTGTCTGCTGATTTCAGAACTTTTTTTTTTTTTTAGCCTATCTCTAGAAGACAAAATAAGTCTTTTATCTATAGTGAATCTTTTGGAAACTATCTGGCCTATGTTCCAATTAGCTTGGATACTGGCAGCCTAAGACTCATGGAAGTGGTTAGATTCAATGGAATGTAGAAAAATCTGAGACCTTCCATGATTCTTAGGGGCCACTAAAGAGATGCCTCCAAAGTCAGCCCTACATGGCTGAGAGCTGTTCCTCTTGTTCCAACACAGGAGCTGGACCTCTGTCAGAGCCAGCTGAACACCAGCAGGTTGACGCCAAGGGGATGAGATCCGTGGGAGGAGACTGGAGCTTCTTCTAATCACTGGGCCAGGCCACTCACTTAAAAACTGGGAAAAAGCAGATCCAGCTATGGGCGTGCAGATAAAGTCAGAGTGTGAACTCAGGTCTTCTTAACTTCAACTCAGCAAGTTCACCATGTGTCTCTCCCTTAATTCCACACTGCTGGTATTCACTATGTAAGGCCGTACCGAAAGGAATCGTTCATGCCCTAAGTCTGGCACACAAGACCCAAGCATGACTCCAGAGGTTGTGTCTCTCTAGCTTTGGTTGATTTTAATATGACATGAGGGCCTGGAAGTCCCTCTTATTCATTTTATTTATTTATTTTAATGGCCTAAATTCAACTCCACTAAGCAAATCAATTTAGCGCCAAGGCTGAAATTTACAATACACCCCCCAACACTATGGCTCAACAGGATGCATTAAGAGGCTAGTTAAACACCAAATGCAGTATAAATCTCAGCCTTATAGGTGGGCTGAAAACGTAAATAGCTTCAAAGAGCTTCGATCAATACCAAGATATATGTGCTGGCTCAAAGTGTGCAAATAATTTAAATTTTAAATGAACCCCTCCTTCGTACCCCTCCCCTCGTTCCTGGGCTCTGCAATTTCTGTTAACGGTACCAAACGTCTAGTATCTGAGTATTGGTCCTTGAATTTCTACTAAGATATCAGAACCGGAACTGAGGTGGCATCAAAGTCTGTGTGTTCGTTGGGATCCAGAGATAGAAATGGGGGAAAACCTGAAAAAGCTGGCAGCACAGGGAATAAGATAAAGGGTGAGACCACAGGATAACTCAGAAGGTACATATAGGAAGCCTAGACAACAAGAGCAGGGCAAGCTGGGACTGAGAAATCCACAAGCAGGTAGAAGTCACAAGGTCACACACACACAAAGGTGTCTTGGCCGTGCCTTAATGGGGCTGGGCTGGACTTGTTCTGGATCCTGATCCTGGGTCCTGGATCCTGAGCACAGGCACCAAGTGAGGGTCTCCCTTTGAGGACACCTCACATAGCTGCGAGACTTCAGTGGTATCAACAGCAGTGCAGACCTGAGACCACTGCCCAGTGATGCAGTAATTGTTTGCCTTGGGGCTGAGCTGGGCTGAGTTCACGGGTGAGTCAGGGATGCAGGGCTGAGGTCATACAGAGAAGCTACAGCCTCTTCTCCAGGAGCAGTGTCTGCAGCCCCTGCACTCCCTGGGTTATGGGGCAGCAGCATTTTTCAGCTTTTCCCCAGAGTCCGGATTCCCTCCGTATACAGACTGGATTGCAAATTCCAGGACATGAAACTGTCCCAAGGATGTTGGCTGCTCAGACTAAAGGAATAGTCCGCAGCCTGCCGGCCCATTTTCCCAGAGGATATTGTCTCTGGGTTGCTCCCATTCCCACTTTGCCCTTTGGTTATTAATTGGGCTGTGGCATCTCCTTTGGGGTGGGGATGGTGAGGCTCAGAACCCAGCAGTTTCAAGGAACCGATGTCCCCTGGAAAGGACTGCAACTCCAGGCCACCTGTGAGTCAGCCTGGCCATCTAGCGAATCGACACCAGCAGACCAGGCAGGAAGATGCTCCATAGATAAGCAGCCCAAGTAGCTCTGCCTTTGGGCCGAAGCCTTCCGTGACAGCAGTGGAAAGTGAGTCCCCAGGTCTCAGCACCAACACGCAGGGACTGAGGATATCGCCTAAGGCTGGACTGACTCTCTGATGACCCGGCAGCACTGACTCCAGGGGAGGAGGACAACCCAGTGCTCCCAGACTCAAGGACTGGAAAGACTGGGGCCGGCCTGCCCACACCACAGCGGGGAAATGCAAGGGACAGGCAAATAAGGGACAGTTAATAAAGAATGAAATGAGGATGGATACCATTTACTGGTCCGAACGTGTGCCAGGCAATGTACCAGTGACAACTGCTTGAGGAAGGGGGCTCCCTGTCCTCATCACCTTTCCCCTCGATAACTGCAAGGAGCTCCCAGGAGGCACCCCCCACCCCAATTTTCACCTTCCCACGGGGGCCTCAGCTACCCTCTAAAACTATAAGTCCCATGGCAGAGCCAACCTTTACAGACTCCTTTGGTCTCCTTCGGAATCAACACCAAGGCCTCATCTTCCTCACTCAGCCCGCTCCCTCCCCTTGAGCCATCCTGCTGCTCCTTGCACCAAAAGCCTCAGGACCTTTGTGTCTCCATGTCCTCTGTGCGGAAACTTCTTCCTGCAAACTTTGTGAAGCTTATTCTCTCACTCCACCCATAGCTGCTCAAATGTCCCCTCTTCAGAAAGGCCTTCTCTGGCTGCTTTAGCTAAAAGAGCACCCCCACTCCACTCTGGGCCCTACTCCGTTGTGTTTTTTCTTTGTAACACGTTACCATGCAGCATGTCCTGAATTCTCTGTTGTTGATAACCGGCCTCCCCACTTAGCAAGTTCCATGAACACTGCCTGGTTGTCCCTCTCCACTGTATTCTCAGCAGCTGGCACCTAGAGGGTGTCCGACAAGCACTTGCGGAATAGAACAGTGGGGAAGTTATCGTGGGCCATGTGAAATGTCTTCAGCTTACTCCATCCTTCCACTCACTGGATGAGGTTGGTTCCACTGGTCATCCTGTCTGACAAATGAGGACATGGGTCCTAGAGTGGCAGTGCTAAGTGCATAGGAGAACAGGGAGCAGAAGTTGGATCTTGGTCTCTGGTCGACTAGGTGAGGTGATGTATGCAAAACATCTGGAAGGAAGTGAAGATAAACAAAGGTCTCCTGCCCCGGATGATCCACTGAACAATCCTCTGAACGATCCACTGTAGTTGTGACCCCTCTGTGGTTATACCTTCCGCCCCTTCGATTTGCCTAAATCTGCCCAGCAGGATGCTCTGCAACCAGTGATACCCAGTGCCCAGTGCCTGGCGGCATAAAGCAGCCACTGAGCTCAGACAGTGCACGCACCAGAGCAAGAGGACGCCGTGTGCACAGACACTTGGAAAATAATTCAGGGAATCTAAAATAAGGGCAGAAAAATGTCTGGGGTACCCAGAGGAGCTTCAGATCACAAGCCAGGCCCATGATCGAGGCTTGCTGCAGTAAGATGGGCTCATCCCACCTCCCTCGAGTTCCTGCGGGGACTGACACCCAGCTGAGGGGGTGCGGACTCAGGGCCATTCTGATGAGTGCCACTGGGTTTGTTTGTTGTGTCAGGAAGCCTTCATCACACAGATGTCTGCTGCTGCTCAACCAGTTTACCAAGCCTTTCCACCTGCCTTCCAAGTATTCCTCTAGCTTTTCCCTCTCTACCCCCAATGTCCTGGTGCAGACAAGCCTCTGTCGTCTCCAGAATGGGCAAATGCACCAGCCTCTTGAATGTTCTATCTGCTATCATTCTTGTCCCTTTCCAATCTAAACCTGAGCAAGTGCCCCTAACATCTTTGATGCTCTAAGGGCCGCAGAAGAAAGCACAACCAATCTTACACCTGTTCTCATGCCACCTATAGGAATTCTCTAGTTTAGCTCGAGTCCTCGGCTCCCTGGGAGGATGCTGTGCCCTCATACACTTCTGTGCCTTCATATATGCCCTCTTTCAAGCATTTTTACGACCCAACATCCACTTCAAAAAGCACTTTTCCCATGAAGTTTTCCATGATTAGCCCAGGTAATGAGATTGCTTGTTCCTCTGGGCACCCTGGACATTTTCCTGCCCTTATTTCAGATTTCCCAAATTGTGTTCCAAATCTGTGCTCACAGCATTCTCTTGCACTGGTGTATCCGCTGTCTGAGGGCAGTGGCTACCTCACGTCATCAGGCACTGGGCACTGGGTATCGCTGGTTGCAGAGCATCCTGCTAAGTAGATTCAGGCAAATCGAATGAGCGGAGGCTACCATGACCGGGGTCCTGGCAAGCCGGGTCTGAGCCCTTTGGTCCCGCACCTCCATCCCCTCCCTTGTCTTTCTTTGGTGTGAACGGGACTTCTTCCCGATGCCCTCTACGGGTGATTTCACAGCTATGACCTCAATCCTCCCAAGCACCCGGGGAGGTACGATCACCCCCATTTACTACATGAGACAAGGTGACAGCAGAGTGTGGACTCCCATCCCGCACGAGTCCCCAAAGCCGCACCCGAGCTCCACCCTCGTCCTGCCTCACCTGCCGCAGGTGGGCCTTAGGTCACAGCCAGACTTTGCTTCTTTGCCCCCCTCACTCTCCACAGAGACAGGCAACCACCACGGTGATCACGTTTTTACACCGACCCGGGGCCCAGACGCTTCAGGCCCCTCCTGCAGCTGCTACTCACCGGGGGGCTTCACACTCCCTCATCTCTCAGTGGCCCCTCGTTGTGCCTGTTGGGTAGCTCTCGTTGCTACGCTAACGTTCTTGCCCTGGGGCAACGTGAGAAGGGCAGCAGAGAGGGGGCAGGAGGCGCGGGCAGCTCTCTGGGCCGCAGGTGCCGGGGCCGCGGCTGGGCCTGTGCCCCGGGCCTGGAGGCCTTGCAGCTGTCAGCAGGGATTCCGCCGGGGAGCCCGCCGCAGCCCTCCCGCCCTCGGGCCTGCACCCCCAGCCAAGGCGCAGGCGTTGCGCTAAGGCTCAGACAGCTCCCGAGCCTCCGCCGGGCGCCGTGCTCCTGACACCTCGGACTTACAAGCCACCATCACTGTCACTCGGCAGCCACCCGCCGGGCACGACGCGGGGGAAAGGGAGAGAAAACGGAAGGGACCCGCGGAGCAAGGGCGGGAGGGGGACCGAGGCTGGCTGAAAGATTTAAGGACCCACTTGTGGGAATCCCTGGGGGCGTGGGGCTGAAAGTCCAGCTGTGTGGGATCAAACGGGGCCCCCAGCAGCCCAGAGCCAGAGGATCAGCGCCTGGCAGGCCCCGTTAGGCCTCGAGTTCTCATCTCCTCTTCCTTTGAGGGCACACGGGGGCCACCGCCTGGGCCACTGTGGCCTCAGGACGTGTGGGTCTCCGATGGGGCCTGAACAGCCTTCTGACAAGGGGTCCCCAATAGGAGGGTCAGACATCTGGATTGTCCCACAGATCACAAGGTAAAATCCCATCAAGAGGAAAAAAAAGGGGGCACTTGGGTGGCTCAGAGGTTGAGCATCTGCCTTGGGCTCAGGTCGTGATTCCGGGGTCCTGGGATCGAGTTCCGCATCGGGCTCCTCGCACGGAGCCTGCTTCTCCCTTGGAGCCTGCTTCTCCCCTGCCTGTGTCTCTGCATCTCTGTCTCTCATGAATAAATCAATAAAACCTAAAAAAAAAAAGAAAGAGAAAAATCATTCCCTCTTCAATTCTCTCTCAATCCCTAGATTATATCAAGGGCAACACATCTGACTAGTTCTAGGAGATCTGGAACCCCTAATTCTTTCCTCAGCTCCCCTTCAGACAAAGAGCCCAATCTTTGGTAGGCGAGAGCATCCAGGTAAAACAAATAGCACTGTCTGGCTTTCATTACAGTTCTATGCTTAACTGCTACTTAGGATAGGAAGTATTGTTGTTTCTCAAGTCATGGTACAAAGTTCTGTTTAAATCCTTGGACCTAAAGTTTTTGGTTTTGTTTTTAAAGTGAAGAGGAAACCAGCCCAACCCTTCGCAGATACTAGGGGTATCCTGAAGAAATTCGGAGCAAACTAAAGGTAGGGAAACAGGGGCCAGTGTGACAAGCCTTTGAGGACTCTGGGAAGGTTCTGGAGACAGGACAGGCAGTCCAGAAGCTGCTGGCCCCTGGCAGTCACGGGAGCCCCCTGAGCAGCAGCCTTTCTTCCAGCAAACATCTGTCTCTCTCCTCTTTGTCCTTAATGACCACAGCCAGGGGGGGGAGCAGCTTTAACTCCCAAGGAGGCTGTTTGTATCCAGTCTGCGAGGAGAGGCCTAAATTGGCATTCCACATCATAATAAAAAAATTCCCAACAATTATTAAAAGATTCTTATCTCTTGCTCCCTACGTGGATAATGAGGTCCTTCTCTGCTGGACTGAGACAGGCTGTCTCTGCTCTCACTTAATGAAACAGGACCAAGTTTGCAAATGAGCCTGCCCCGGCTCTCCCCTTAACCTCTGCTTGTCGAGTTGTACATCAAACCTCCTGGCTTCTGTCTTTCCTTATTAACAGCCCGTAATCTTAGCAGGGCCCTTGCCTTGGCACTTCCTCTTTGCGTGTACAGATCTGGTTTTCCCTGGACATAACGACTCGGGGGAGGGTGTTGTTGCCTTTGTCTTTGGGACTGAGGTTTGAAGGGATCGAGGCACTCCTGGTTTCATCCAACAAGGAGGGCGCAGAACCCTGAGACAGAGGTGAAGAGATAGAATGTGCGCATTTTTGCTGAAGAATCTTGAACATTCTCTGCCTGGGATGATTGGTGCTGGAAGCTGTGTTTTAGTAATGGTTCTGATTGAAAGCCTCTCTCTGCAGCTGTGGGGTCCAGGGGTTCATCTCTTCCCCAGACCCCATCTACTCCTGAGGGCAGGCTCAGGTCAGCTGAGTCATCATCATAGAGGTCACTGCATTATACTTTTCCAAGTCATTCCTCCCGGAGTCCTAGGGACTTTCTTTTATTTTGACCCCCATTTCAACAAAAACCTTTGAAATAGACCTAGTTCTGTGAAGTGGAGTGTTTGACAGCTTCCTCTTAAAGCCCCATCCCCTGCTAGGGGAGCAAGGAGAAGGCAAGCATGTGCTAAAGGGGCAGTCTTAGGAATAGGTTGATACATTTAGTCCCCTGTGTATATAGGGGATCGTCTTAATACTATGGGAGCTGAGGGGCCCTTTGCTTCCAGAAGGTGTTGACTTTCTCTCCCTGGTAGACTGTAGCCAACATTACAGCTCTTGAGATAGATGTTACATGGAATACTAACCACCCTCCATGTAAAGAGGGCTTCACTCAGACTCTGGGATTCTATTCCAACTGTCTGTTGCTATCTAGCAAAGGATCCCTGAACCTAGTGGTTTTGAACAAAACCAATCTTATTATGCCTCATGATTTTGTCATGGGTTAGGAATTCAAGCAAGGCCCGGTAGGGCTATTCTTGTGGCGCTGTCTGGCATCTTGAGTGGTATTCGGCCTGTGACTTGCTCGGTCCAAAAGTCCAAGATGACTTCACTCACACGTTTGGCGGAAGACAGGCACTCTCGGCAGGCTGTCTAGGCTCACCTGGGCTCCTCTTCTTCTTCATGTTTTCTCAGGGACTCTCCAGTGATCTCTCTAGCAGGATATCTGCCTCCTTACATGATTGTCCAGGGATCTAGGAGGCAAGCATTTCTGAAGACAGGAAGTGAAAGTTGTTGGCTTCTTAGAGCCTGGGCCTAGATCTTGGCTCTGCATCATTTTTGCTACATCTGGTTGGTCATAGCCATCACAGTCTGCCCAGATTTTCAGGGGAAGCAATACACCTCAGGATTAAGAGTTGGGTTCCCAGACCAGTGCTTACAGAGGAAGGTACCATCAACACACATGGAAAGGCCTGGAAAAGATGCTGGATGCTTCTTGATAGACTTGACTGAAGGAATAGCTGAAATGGGACCAGACTCTCAGTCCCTATATGAAGTCAAGTTTGGAAAGTGACAATCATCTTCCAATATCCAAGGATGTCAAAGGAATCCAAGTTCTCCAAAGAGATGGAGGTCCTGAGACCTGGGTTTCCACATTGCTGCCCACCAAAGGAACGCAGGGCAAAGACCTTAAGTCAATGCCAGTCTCTGTTGCCAGTTTTCCCCATAGACAACCCCTTGCAGCTGGGAAATTGAGTAATCCATAGTTGAGGATGGCACTCCTACCCAACAACTGGTCTGTATCTTCTGCAGGTGTAAACATTGCTAGACTCTCACCACTTATTCTGGGGGTTTTAGGGAATCCAGAAGCAGTAGCTCCTTCCTTCCTACTAAAGCAGGAATATTAAGTCACATGGATGGCCTGTGCCCATCCATGCCCCTATTATTATCTGTTCCACCAGTCATAAGCACTTCAGAGTGACAAGGTTGAGACAAGTATACCAATTCTTCCATTCTTTTCCTCCAGCTCAGCACATGGAGTCCTCATTCTCCCCTGATTATCCTCGGACTGACACAAGAGAGGAGGCTACTTGCAGTGGTTCTCAAACCTAGCTGTTCATAAGAATTTGCTTCAACACGGATGGAGCTGGAGGGTATTATGCTGAGTGAACTAAGTCAATCGGAGAAGGACAAACATTTTATGTTCTCATTCATTTGGGGAATATAAATAATAGTGAAAGGGAATAGAAGGGAAGGGAGAAGAAATGTGTGGGAAATATCAGACAGGGAGACAGAACATAAAGACTCCTAACTCTGGGAAACGAACTAGGGGTGGTGGAAGGGGAGGAGGGCAGGGGGTGGGGGTGAATGGGTGACGGGCACTGAGGGGGGCACTTGATGGGATGAGCACTGGGTGTTATTCTGTATGTTGGTAAATTGAACACCAATAAAAAATAAATTTATTATAAAAAAAAAGGAATAACCTGGGAAACTTAAGGAAAAAAATGTAGATCCACAGGATTCCCTTAAAGAGATCCTGATTCAGGAAGTCTGGGCTGGGGCTCAGAAGTCTTCAAGTCTCCAAGTCTTCCCTGGTGATTTTGACGGGATCCTGTGCACTTCTAGATGCATTTTATTAACTTCCAGCTATGCTGGGTCCTCATTTCAAAGAGACGGGGCCAATTAGCTCTCTCAGTTGGTGAGACCAGCTTGGTTATTGAGGAGACAAAGACCCAGGGTGTGTTTTCTATAGCTAAAGCCTGACCCGTGACCTTAGCCAGCTGCCTTGCAAATGCCATTGGTCACCAGGGCAACCCAGCCAGAGAGGACTAATGGTTCAGAGCAAATGTATCTTTACTATTGGTGTGGGAGGAGGAGGAAAAACAACTCTCTCCTACCAAGAGGCCATTCTGACTTTGTCATTTCTGAACAGCATCATCATCTTTTACTCCGAAAATATGTGATGGAACTAGATATCTCCTTGACGTGTAAGACTGTCTGCCATTCCAACAAAGAGTCCCATCCCTACTCTTGGTTCAAAGGAAGGTGAAATAATGTATCTATGTGACATACTGGTTAAGACACGGCCTCTAGATTTAAAGGACTTCCGTGGATTCATGGTTTTTTTGTTTGTGAGTTGTCTGTGGACAACTCTGTCTGTGTCTGTCTGTGACTGGGGGCACCTGGGTGGCTCAGTGGTTGACCATCTGCCTTTGGCTCAGGTCATGATCCTGGGGTCTTGGGATCGAGTCCTGCACTGGGCTCCCTGCAGGGAGGCTGCTTGTCCCTCTGTCCATCTCTCTGCTTTTCTCTGTGTCTCTAAAGAATAAATAAATAAATAAAATCTAAAAAAATGAATGAACCTCTGTGCCTCAGTTTCCTCATTCTGCAAAATTCTGGTAAAATTGATGCCTATCTTGTTCTCAGAATAAACACGAGATACTACTTAGAATATATTAAACTTAGCACAGTGTGTACTGTATAGGAAACACTCAAGAAATATTCTCTGCTATTATTGCTGTTATTATTTTTATGAATGATAAGTCCCTTTCAACACTTTTACTTTCATGACCGACATCGCTTGTCTCCCTGTTGACCCAGTCTCCCTGCCAGTAATTTCCCTTCCTGTGATCACTCCCAAACTTTGGTCCAGAGGGGGCCTTCTAAAAGATCAATCTTAACTCATTCTGCTTAAAGAGCTTAACTGGTTTCCATCTCCTATAACACTAAGTTCAAATCATTTACTTGGTACACAAAGTCCTTCATGCCTTGTCCCAGATCTCTCCTCCAGGCCACCCCTTGCTTTCTTCTGTATAGTAGGCACCAACCAGAATTCCATGTCTATAGAAATGCCTTTCCGTGGTTCTCTCTGCAATATTTGTTCGGCTGGCCAAGACATCCATCATCTTCTTTTCTCCATGGTGAGCCTCAAGCCTTCCTTAAAGACCCAATGTCACAGGTCCCTCGTTGATGCTTTTAGGTTGGAACCAGTCTCCTCTGTGTTCTCATATTTCCCCTTATTTATAGCAAAGTAGGAAATCACCTTAAAGGACTTACTTAAGGACTTATCTCAAAGACACGTTGCAAGTGCCTGAGGTTCAGGCTAATGTGATGAGGAGCTCAGGCTCTGAGGGCCCACAGTCCTGGGTTTAACTCATGTCCTAACCTAAGTGTGCCTCCATTTTTTTTTTCTCTATAAAATAGGCAAAAACGTTCTCCTTTCCAGAGCTATTGTAATTACATGAAATAAATGCAAGAATAATTCATATCACAGCATACTAGTACTGAACATGCACTGGCTGTTTTTTGTTTGTTTGTTTGTTTTTCTTTTTTTGTCTGTGGGGTCAGTCTTCCCTGTGAAGATTTTTGGGGCAGAGCCTTGTCTTTTACAGCTCTGTATCATGAGCTGCAGAGGCAAGGTCTAGCACTTGATAACTGCTCGATGAATGTTGAAAAGTCAAAGGATTCACTCTAATCCTGAGTTAAACATTAGTGTATCACCTGCTTATGCTACTATCTGAAATGTGGTAAGAGTTCTAGCCTCAACTACAGGGACTGCTTTCCTCTGTATTCCTTGCTTTTGTTCCTTATTCCTTTTTCTTTTCTCTCTCTCTCTCTCTCTCTCCCTTTCTCTCTCCCTTTTTCCCTTCTTTTTCTTTCTCTTTTCTCTCCTATAGTCCTTCCTTTTCTTCTTATCTATTGGAATGGTGATTGATTAATTTGCAATGAAAAAACAGACTTGTATTAACAGGAAATACTTAGTGACAAGCTATCATGTGACCAATTTGAAGGTGTTTGGGAGCTCAGGTTATAATTAAAATTCACTTGGCTTACTTGGTGAGGAATGAAAACAGCCTGCCTGTTGAACAGCCACGTAAGTAAATTTGGAACTGGATTCTCTAGCCCTACTTCGAAGACTGAAAAGATGGTGATCCTAGTTGACTGCATCAATGAGACTTTAGGGGAGCCAGAATCACCCAGCAAAGTTGCTTCTGGACTTCTAAACCTCAGAAGCTGTGTGGGATAATAAGTCTCTGTTACCAAATTTAAACTAAGCTTGGAGGAGTTTGTCACACAGCAATAGATAACAAATATAGTCCATATCAACAATGTGTTCTCTATTCTCAGACAAGAGGAAAATACATGGAATTTATAAATTATTTAAGAAACATGTATTTAGCATAAAAAGGGAAGTAAGAAAGAATCAAGTGAGCGGCAGGTTGTTTTTAAAAACAGTTAAGTATTGCTAATACGGTTACATTATAAATGTTAGTAGTGCAAATTCAGATACTATAAGTATTATAAAGTAAAATTTAGACTCTCTTCACTCCCCAGTCCTATGCTCCAAGATCAATATTTTGGGGGATCCCTTGGTGGCTCAGCGATTTAGCGCCTGCCTTTGGCCCAGGGCGCGATCCTGGAGTCCTGGGATCGAGTCCCAAGTCAAGCTCTCGTGTGGAGCCTGCTTCTCTACCTGTGTCTCTGCCTGTCTCTCTCTCTCTCTCTCTCTGTCTATCATGAATAAATAAATAAATCTTTAAAAAAATAATATTATTTTCTCCCAGAATGTCTCCATTCATATATAAGCAGACATACAATTTATCATTCACTGATCAATAGATTTCAAAGTGTGGTCCCAGGACCAGCAGCAGCATTACCTGGGAACTTGTTAGAAATGCAAAATTTCAGGTTTTGACCCAGACCTATTGAATCAGAAATCCCAAAAAGTGTCCAGCAATTTCTGTTTTAGCAAAACCCTTAGATGATTGTTGCAAAATAAAGTCTGATTTTACATACAATTCTGTAGCTCACTTCTTTCACTTAACAAACCTTGGGCAACTTTTCATGTATATATATATATATTTTTTTTTAATTTTTATTTATTTGTGATAGTCACAGAGAGAGAGAGAATGAGGCAGAGACACAGGCAGAGGGAGAAGCAGGCTCCATGCACCAGGAGCCCGACGTGGGATTCGATCCCGGGTCTCCAGGATCATGCCCTGGGCCAAAGGCAGGCACCAAACCACTGCGCCACCCAGGGATCCCTCATGTATATATATTTATTTAAATGATGCATTATTTAAACTGCCACCCAAGACTTTGTCATATGTATACATCACACTTCGTTAAACAAATCTGTATCCATGTCTGTACTAAAGTTTCTTCAGTATCATAGCAGAATTAAAATGTAAAAACCTATCTTATATTTATGTGTTATGAGATAGATGGATGGATAGACAGACAGATGATTACAAACTTTATAAAAATTCTCTAAGAGAAATTCCCAGAAGTGGTACAGTCAGGTCAAGAATAAGTGTATTTTGAATCTGGACAAATCTGATAAGTTCTCTTCAAAACTATTGCATCTATGTTTCGAAGGTCTGCTTCTTGAAATCTGCTTCCATACTTGGGCATTAGTATTAATGTTTAAACGTCATTTTGATGAGTTAAAATCACTACTCTCTTTATACTGAATTTCTTTATGAGTAATAAACTATGAAAATACAGAGTTTTTCATAGTTTTATTTACTTTTTCCCTCCTATGAATTTTCCTTCAGATCATTTCTTTCCAAAATGAAGATTTCAGCAAAGAGATTATTCTGACTGGTTTGGGGAGTTGTTACAAAGTTTGAAGGAAAGCTGCATTATTAGCATCCTGCCGATTGCCCTGAATGTTTTACTATGATTCGTGAGAAGTGATTGATCATAATCAAAAAATTAATTACCAATCAGCCCTAGTAATTAAGTCATAATCATATTTGCATATAGGTGATAATTTATGCAATCTTTAGAGAAGGAAATTTAGATGGGAATTATTGACTGTGGAAGAGGTGCCAATGGTGTCAGTTATTGGAATGGTGATTTTTCCTGCAGTGTGGCTGGATTCGTACGTAGTTCACTGGACTAAAGGGGGCAGGCTGGACAGTTGCATAGACCAGTTGGCATTTTTCTACCCTACTAGCTGCATCCTGGTACACCGTTTTACCTGTGGCATATTTTAATTTCAAGGACTATGACAGTAAAAATATGGATTTTTTTCAGGGCATATCCAGCTTCAGTGCTCAAATAGAGCTCACAGTGTACCTGCACAGAATGGATCTGAAAGTTAGACATTAAGAGCTGATTTAAGTCCATTTCAGTCAACATTTTTGGTAAAGGGCAAGATAGTAAATATTTTTGGCTCTGTGGGCCATATGGTCTCTGTTGTAGCTACTCAACTCCAACATCATTTTAAAAGCACCCACAGATAACACAGAAATGAGTGTGCATTGCTGTGTTGCAATAAATCTTTACCTACACAAACAGTGCACCAGATCTGACCCATGGGTCATAGTTTGCTCACCCTTGGCTTAGACATTTTTAGTGGATCAAGAGTTCAGGATCCTACCTCTGATGAAATATCACTTCTTCCTAATTCCCCTCTGTCTCCTCCTGTCCTTTTTATGTATGTGACGTAAAGACAGTTTCTGGACATCTTTGTAGCTCAGTCTTCAAATCTATAAAATGGTAACAATAATAGAACCTTATAAAAAGAGTATTGTGAAGAATAAATTAAATAAAGATTCTGGAAAATTATTTGAGATATTCACATGTCTGTGAGTGTGTGCACACATAAATCCTCAAGAAGGGGAAGAGCCAAAAACAAGAAATCAGTATAATTCTGAAATGACATATTTAGCTTCCAGATTAAGAGCATCCTTTAATGTGTGCCCATTGTAAAATTGCAAGACTCAGATATTGTACCAACTGTGAGGAAGCAGTGAAATGAGGGCATCTCCCTCCTTGTGTTATGGGCGTGCTGGATAGGCAAAGAGTTCTTCAGAGCTCCCTTCTTTTTACCTGAAACCAGAGCATCTTTGACCTATTTCTAT
Organism: Canis lupus baileyi; assembly: GCF_048164855.1. Lineage (NCBI taxonomy): Eukaryota > Metazoa > Chordata > Mammalia > Carnivora > Canidae > Canis > Canis lupus. The sequence goes on from NC_132863.1 coordinate 30,142,587, forward strand.
TCCCTAGCTGGGGCTAAACTTGGATCCATTCATCTAGAATGGTAGAAGTACCCACTGGTCACAGTGTTCTTACTAGGTCTTTCTTTCTCACAGACCTAGTCCACTACACTGGAATGCCTTGGGCAGCTACAGTAATCTGAAGCTGACTTGATTTTGCAACATCATTTTGAGAACCTTCCATTGGACAAATGACCTTCACACTTATTCACTGGGTCTAGCTGCATGTGTTGCACTAACCTGTGATTCTGGCTTTTTCCCTCTTCATCCACCCTTGCTCCTCAGATTCTGTGTTGAAGTCCTAAACCCCAGTGTTTCTGAATGTGACTTTATCTGGAAATAGGATCATGAAAGATATAATTAGTTGAGATGAAAACATACTGGAGTAGGACAAACCTTGGATCCTTCAGAACCCTGATGTTTTTACAATAAAAGGAAATTTGGACATGGGCATGTGCTCAGGAGAATGCCATGTGAAGATGGAGGCAGAGATTAGGTGATGCATCTCTAGGCCGAGGAATGCCAAAGATCACCAGCAAAGCACCGGAAGCTGTGGGGGAGGCCTGAAACAGATTCTTTCTCACAGCCTTCAGAAGGAAGCAAGCTTGAGGACACCTTGATTTAGGAGTTCTAGCCTCCAGAACTTTTGTTATTTAAGCCAAAAATTTTGTGGTATGTTGTGATGGCAGCTCTAGCAAACGAATACACTTGCAACTCTACTCTTGATAATAGTAGTAATAATAAAAACAAAACTATATTGAATGCTAATTATGCAGCAGCTATGTGCTAGGTCCTGCTATGTACATTATTTAACTTTGTCCTTCCAAATACACCTGTGAGGCAGGTGCGGTTAATATTCCTATTACATAGATAAGGAAGTGGAGTCTTATAGCCTAGAGAATTTAAGTATCATTGTCAAGGTGGGAAGAGGTGCAGTAAGGATTTGTATCGGGCCAGCCCAGGGCCCAATCCTGTGGCTTGATTGACCTTGCAGTTCTGGAGAAGCTCAGGGAGAGAAGATCCAGTGGAGTCACTCCGAGGAGCATTCACTTCCCATCAGCCTCGGTAAATGAGAAGCAATGAGAGATATGGAAAGTGGGATGTTGACAATGCAGCAGTTAAGTGGGAGCAAACGGTCCAAATGGACAGGTGGTTATTTGCAGGTGCTGCTGATTCAGATCTCGGGCTTGCTGGTCTGAGTCATCTGTTTGTCCTCCGATGTTCTGTGCTCAGAAGTGGTCGAGGTGCTGGACCAGTATCAGCTTCCCCGAGGCTGAGCTCTTTCCCTGTAATCACTGGCTTATTTTTCCGCACGGAAGCCCTGGTTATGAATCCAGTCAGTCCTTTCCTCACCAGGATCACATGGAAGCTACTAGAAAAACGCTTCTCAAGTTCTGGGGCTTGGGTCTATCATGCTGAGAGTCAGCAGATCGAGAGAGAACTAAGTCCAGAGGTTAATTGGAATCAGAAGTTTGGAACCTGTTAAGTCGTTCAATTAATTATGTGCAACTCCTCCCTTGTCCTCCCCCCTATTTTGCCTTCACACCTGAATGACAGCCAACAAGAGAAGTGCTCTTGTTGCATGCAGATGCTCACCTTTCACCCTGAGAAGTCAGCAGTGCCTGTCTACCACTGCGGTCACCCCAGAAAACACACACACATGTTGTCCCTGCCCTGGGAGATGGCTATTCTGAGATGAGAGGCTGTGACATATCCATCATCCCTCGCTCATCTGGAGGATCTCAGGCTATGGCAGGAAGCTGGAGGTGTCTACAGACAGAAAATCTGATTTACTCCCAGCATGGCTACAAGCAAATGCTTCAAAGGCAGGCTGACTTGGTTTTCTTCCTGGCTCTGCACTCACTGGCTTTGTGCCCTCAAGCAAGTTTTGAATCCTGTGGCCTCACATGCCCAATCCACAACATGGGTATAGACCCAATGGTTGTTGTGCCAATCCAACAAAGGTTTGCATCTGAAGTGCTTAGCACGGTACTTGGAGACACAGCAATTACCGAATTAAGGCTAGTTCTTTGTGGATGTTTTGCTGTTGACAAAACAGGGCTTCTCCTCCCTTCTTCTTGCTCCACTTGGTTGAGACAAACTGGCAGGCATGGCTCCAGGTCCTGACTGATCCCTGATTCCTGAGATAGCCTTCCAGGTTTTGTCAGATTTTGGTGTGAATCGCTGGCTTAGATTTCATTCTTTACAGAAAGACAGGTCCTGTGGGAGACAGATCTCATAGAATTCACCATGGGGCCCTTTCCTGTTCATTTACTAGGTGGGGTCCCCACTGGCCTGAGGGAGCTAATATGTTTCACAGCATGTTTTGTAGATTGCATCTGGCCAGATGTTCCTCTGTGTGGGCTCCCTAAGCAGTGTGGGAGGGAAGAAACAGCCTCGTATACATGGAATCCCAGCCAAGAGGCCTGGGGTAGCACTGCCTTTGCTCCAGATCAACCACCCTCGTGGCTCTCAGGGAAGGAGACTGTATTCCAGACTGAAAGGTCAGATGGTTTTAGGGAGACCACTTTTGATATCTCCCATTCAATACAGGCCCATAACTGCTTCTCTTGATGATACAGGCTTCTTTTAAGACAGGAGCCCAATTACAGATCTGTTACAAACACTGTAATGGGTAATTCCCTAAGGTGGCCATGGAAGGGGTAATATGTAATGGCCAGGGGGACCAGATGTCCTTGTTGGCTAGAGATAATCCCACCCAGCATCCCATCCGGTCCTGCCCCGACCCAACCAGCATCCTTCCCTTCCACCCAGTCTGAATCTGAAAGTATACAAACATCCTAGCTGTTGCTCAGAATTAAGGTATCTTCCCCCAGGGATTCAGTGTAGACACCTGGTCTTCATGGCAAGCCTATGGGAGGTAGCCTCATCCTGAATCACAGGGTGGAAGGAAGCTACGGAAAGGTATCATTAAGATGACAGCTACTTCACCAGGCAGGGCCAATAGATATTCAGAAAATACAGAGAGAAGAATGTGGGTAGAACAGGCTTAGAAAAAAAAATCTTAGAGCAACTGTGCTCTCCCTTGATGGAAGAACTTGGATTGTAAAATCCGGCTCATACGTGTCAAGTGGTGGAAGATCACAGTAAGGTCTCCCCCACCTGCAGGCTTGCTTTGCAAGGAAAAGTGTCCCATTCAAAGCAGGAGGTTTGAATTTCATGGTTTCTTTCCCAGACCACACACGCCAAGAGAGGGTGATCTTACACTGGGGTTGGAAGTATAGGGACAAGGGGTGGCAGCATCACAGTACCACACTGGTGACAATAACATGAAGATTGGGAAAGACAGAATGCTTCCTTTATAGGGATACTCAGCCTCTGATGGTTGTGCTCCGTTATTCACAGGCATTGTCCTATGTCATTGTCACACAGCCAACTGAACTCAGGCCTATTATGATGGAAGAACAAATGACTCAGAGAGAGAATGACTTGTCCAGGGTCACACAGTGAGGAAGTGGAGAAGCCAATTCTTGAATCCGGGTATACCCAAACCTGAGCGCTTAACCATCACATTACTCTGCTTTTTGGGAGTTATCAGTCCCACTCTGCCCCCTCTTTCCAGAGAATAGCTTGCCCAAAGCCAGGTGGACCAAGCAGCCCCGAGCTATCACACTAATTAAAAAGTCTTCATGGTTTTGTTGTAACTGTGTTTTCCCCTCTAAAGCTACATTGTGCCCACCTGTGTGTTTGGCTGCCGTTTTGCTTAAAAGGTACAAAGCACAGGAAAGAAACTCTCTGCCAAAAAATCAAATTAGTTTTATTGTAAAGTCAAATGAGCATAAGTGTATTCCTGATATGAGTGGTGGTGGTGGTAAAATAGTAAGAATGGTAATTATAGTGACCATTTAAAATTTTTTTTAGATTTTAATTAATTTATTCATGAGAGACACACAGAGAGAGAGAGGGAGAGAGAGGCAGAGACACAAGCAGAGAGAGAAGCAGGCTCCACGCAGGGGAGCCCGATGTGGGACTCGATCCCAGGACTCCAGGATCATGCCCTGGGCCAAAGGCAGATGCTCAACCGCTGAGCCGCCCAGGTATCCCTGTGGTAACTATTTTTAAAAGAGAAGAATGGCCATTATTGTAATTACAATGAAATTACAATACTTAGTGTTTATTGAACACTTACTGTGGACTAGTTCCTTCTATGATCCTTTTATGTGCTAACAGCTCAATACAGCTCTCAAGTCTTGGACTAAGATGAGGCAAGGAAGGCTCCCAGGAGAAAAATGCAAGGAGGTGCTCACTGTCAGGGCTTGAAGGAGGAGTTCCCCCTTAAACATGTCACCCTAGGAGTCCCGTGTGCCTCACCTGTGTCCCAACCCCACCCTATGAGTGTAGTGGGGGTAGAATCCTCATAATCATATGAACCTTTATAAACCAATAAACTGGAATATAGAGGGTCGGAGTATGTTTTGGGGGGTCATACAGAGAGTAGGCGACAGAATTAGATTTCGAACCCAGACCTATGACAGCGAATGCTCTTTTACTGAGCCATACTTCCTTTGGGTTCCACCACCCTCTTCACAGGGAGCTTGTAATAGAGTGGTTCTAGGACCTAATAGTGGAGTGTTTGCTCAAAAGCTCAGTCTTGCAGAGAAGAGTCAAAAAATGTTAAAAGCAAGAATAGAGAAAGGAGGAGAGGTAGGGAAGAAGGAAGGGAGAGACAGAGAGGAAGAATAGGAGGGGAAGGGAGGCAGGTAGGGAGGCTGGAGTTAGTACAAGTCTTGTTCAAAAGCCAACATGAAGAGTGACATTGTCTGAATCTGGATATTAGGCAGAGCATTTCTTGTTTACAGGACAGAAATCCAGTTCACACTAGCTCAGGCTGAAGCTGGAATGTATGTTTAAAATGTAGGACTGCATCATATAATAAGGGACTAACTAAAAACCAAACTACAGGTAAGGCGCAGACACAGAAGACTCGAAGAAAACTTGAAAAGAGGGCCCTGAACTTTTTCCCATCATCATCATCACCACCAGCAGTAGCAGCAGCATTTTTTCTACAAGGCTCATGAGTTTTGTTCTCAGGCAGAAACTCGGACAACCTCAGCTGAGATGTCACGCTGGAATTCTCTTGGTAGATATGCAGATGGGGCCTCATTACCTGTGTAGTGACAATCATATTACCAGAAAGAAGATGATAAGGGCACACATTCCTGTGCTGTACTATTTCTAGGAATGGAGAATTAACATCTGGTGATAAATCAGGGGGGAAAATCATGAAAAATATGACATGATAGGATGGGTTGGATCTTGACAAGTGAAAAGTGTAAAACCAGGACTTCAAGGAGGGAAGGGATGGTATTGACAAATGCCTAGAACAAAGAGATTTCAGAGCATGACCAGGCATGGCGTTGGGCTGGAGTGTAGATGATAAATCATGATATCACGGTGGTTGGGCAGAAAGCGGGAAGTTACAACAGTGAGGTAGAGAACTCTGAATATATAGATGAGGAATTGTACGTACCTGATATTATGTATTTGTTTATTCATTTATTCACTTTTGTATTCATCAATAAATATTCATAGGACACTTGTTGGACACCTACTAAATCTCTAGGTGCAGTCACAAAACATGAATGGTTTCCAGTTTAGATATATTTCTCGTGTGAATGGGAGCTGCGAGTGACTGAGGACAGACTTATTGTTCAGATGGTGCTGAATCATCCTTCTTATTTGGGGGCTTCACAGAATATTGCCATGGTGACAAGGTAGCAGCCCCTAACTCCCCCCTGGCTTTTGATGAAAAGACTATTATGTGAAGGAATCTAGGAAGCTCTGAAGATTTTTGATCAGGGGAATGACATGTTAAGACTTTCCCTTAAACAAGTTAGTAGTGGTAGCAAGGGAAGCCTGGAGTTGGAAGATTCTAGAGTAGAACAACTGTGTGTGTGTGTGTGTGTGTGTGTGTGTGTGTGTGTGGTGTTGAGGGGATTATTATAAGAGTTTGCATAAAAGGAAAAAGCTTTTAAATAGTTATAAAGCATGGATTTGGGAGTGGAATGAGAAAATGGAAGGGCATGTGAGGGGACCTAACAGTCCCCCTGGATATGTTGACTATTAAGGGATATTGAGGATTCTGGTGGCCAGATGGATGGTGGTACCACCGACTGAAAGAGAAAGATCAAAATTAGGAGCAAGTGTAAGCAGGGCAAGAAAGGGGGCAGTTTAGGACATGTGGAATCTGTGGTACTAGAGATCTACGAGAGACAGCTGGAAATCAACTCAGCCACACTGAAGTTCAGTTAGGAGGCTGTAAGGATGGAGATATAAATTTGGGGTCTTTAGTTTATAACAGCCTTTCTCAACCAGGGTTCCAAAAGAATTGAACCCAGGTGTCCTGAGGTATCCGTTATGTACAATGAATTGATTTTCCTCCTGTGCATGGAAAATGATATTAGCTATGTACCATCCTTGAGAGAATTGAGAAGAGTCATTCAAGTGATCAAATGGTCCCATTTGAGAAAGGCTACTTTAGAGGTAATAGCTGCTAGAACTGGGGGGTTAGTGAGGCATTGGGAAAAACGATGAACTCATGCAAAAGAGAGCATAAGTAAAAAAGATTAGGTAGATGTAGTATTTAGGAAGCAAGAGAGAAAATAAGGAAACTACTCTATTAGTAAGGAAGGGAGTAGCCAAGGAGTAAGAAAAGAAACCGTCTTCATGCTGTTGTTCAGGCTGCATTCACTGTCCAGAAAACACACTACCCACATCTTTTGCTGTTGACTCCTGTGCATGTTTCAAATGTCAGAACAGGGGCCGTATGTTCTGGGAAACCTAACCTTGAAGCCTCACCTAGGGGACTGCCACAACTTTATCACCCAAGTATGTCAAAATGCTCCCCAGAACACCCAAAGCAACTTCTGCAAATCTTTACTGTCACACTTACTATAGTATTTTGAAATGGGCAGTGTGTATAATCATGTTTCTTGCAGATACTGGAGCAAAACCTATATTACATTTATTTTTTATAGTCCAATTTGTGGACAGAGAGCTGTGCCACTCAGATTACCCTTCACAGAAGGACTTATCTCAGCTGTCAACTCCTAAAGTCTTGCTCAGTTGCAGAAAGCCACCATTCCCAAGGGTATGCCCTTCCCATGGTAGCCCATAACCAATGACTGGAAGAACTCTGATGAATCATACATACTCCAGAACTTCCCCTATGGTAGCCCAAGTCTCTGTCAGCCCTCTACCACAAGTTGACTTCTTCATCTGCCTAATCTTACTTCCTGCCTCCCCCTTCCAAAAGTGTTAATCTCCAACACAACGCTGTATGTCAAACTCTGTCTCAGCATCTGCTTGTGAAGGGTTCAGCCAGTCACTGCCCCGTATCTAGAACAAAATGTGACACATCAAAGGAGACTGATACCTTTTTGTGCAAATAAAGAAGTTGAACACCACCAAAGTTACATATTTTATTCATCCATGCAATGAAAGTTAAATACCTATCTAATCTGTGTCAGGCTCTGTTCTAGGGACTAGATTTTGACATAGGTGGAGTTGGTCTTCAGTGCTTTGAGAGCAGTGAATCAGGTTGGGGAGCTGACTCATAACTGTAAAATGTTAGGAGAATGAGAACTGCTGTTCAGAGGTTAATAACTTTTATTTTTCCTTCAAAAATGATAGAAGGGGAAAAATAGGAAGAGGGGAGGCATGGCTGACACAGATGGTTTTTCATGTTCTCTGGGGTCTCCTCTACCCCTTGGCACTCAACTTGACTACATACTCCAACCTCCCTACATAAGTGGGACAAAATAATTATTTCTGATCAATCTTAGATGAGCATAAGCGATGTGCCTCACTTACAATCTTGGGCCATAAAACTGTTCACTGGAAATCCTCCATTTCCTCTTTCTCCTATTCACTGGAGATCTCCCCAATCGCAGAGAATGAAGAGGAACACAAGGATCTAGAGCAGAACTGCAAGATAAAATAACCCTGGATCCCTGAATGACTGCATGGCACAAGACTCTCGACATTGGCCTGCTGTGTACCCTGATATAAACAAGAAGGAAACTGCTACTGTATAAAATCACTGAGATTTTGGAGTTGTTTGCAGGTTGCCTATCCTAATACACAAGGTGTAGAAGTTAAGGGTGGATAATTGCTAAAGTAAGTTCCCTGTGTCACAGAATTAAACGACCAGAACAGGATCCTCTGCTCTCCTGTGTCTTGTTGTCAAGAATGAGAAGAATATTGGTCATTTTTGTGGTGGTAAACTTCCTACTAATTATTTACTAGAGAAAAATGTTGAGAAAGGAACTGGTTAACAGACACAGGCGAACAAAGGTTCAAGAATCTTTTCATGTTGTTACACATGTGGTATGTTACAGGAAAAAAATAGCAAAGCAAACATGAGCTCAAATCCTGGCTTTGCCATATCTTAACTGTGAAATAGGAAAACAATTTATTTTGAGATTATTCATTCAATTCAGCCATAACATGGGTAATCTGGTAAACACCTCACATGGATTTTTTGTGTGTGTGAGTGTGTGTGAATGTGTGAGAAGATATAATGAGATGTCATATAAGTGCACAGGAAAATGTTTGGAATGTCTTGAAAATCATAACACTAGCTAATAATTATCAGGAAATTTTCTAAGAAAAATATAAGTATTAAATCATTTATTTCTCCTAACAACTCAATGAGGTGTGTTCTCTTATTATCCCCATTTTATGGATAAAGAAATCCATTCAAAAAGCATTAGCTGCCAAGGGGCACTTGAGAGGCTCAGTCAGTTAAGCAGCTGGCTCTTGATTTTGGCTCAGGTCATGAACTCAGGGTCCTGGGATAGAGCCCCACACCAGGCTCCACTTTCAATGGGGAGTCCGCTTGAAGATTCTTTCTCTTTCTTACTCTCTCCCTCTTCTACTCCTTCCCACTCCCACCCCCTCACATGTTCTCTCTCTCTCTAAACTAACTAAATAAATCTTTTTTAAAAAAAAGCATTAACTGCCAGTACTTGTCCTTGGGTTAGAGATTATGGATATATATTTCCTGATATTTTCATTATTTTTCAAATTTTACGAGATGGGCATATTTTACTTTTATAATCAGAAATAAAAGAATGGTATTTTAAAGACAATGAAACTATTCGGTTTTACTCCTTTTGAGGAAACCGGAAGAGTGCTTTTTCTACGTGAGATATACCAAACCCCAAGCCCACTCTTGCAAAGCTTCAAGGTTATCTTTATGGCACATGGGCCTGTATGGAGGAATCAATGAAGTGAGAACAGTCACTGCCTTAGCTCTGTGAACCTCCAATTTTCATGGTATTCAGGCCAGTATGCTTCAAATCGTCTTGGGCTTCTCCCTTTACAATGTGTTAGGGGTGTTTTTTTCACTGGATAGCTGAATGTTCTTGGAACATGCCATGTAATGCCCCTGGTGATCCTGCTGGAGACTGTCTGAAAACCCATACAGAACATATCTCAGAATTATCCTGCTGAGTGGGTGTTTATTGACCAATTTATAGCCCTGATTATCTGGGGGTCACTGTTGGTTCATATAACGCCTTGGCCTTTCTGGCTGTCCAGTACAGCAGGCCAAACTCTTCCTGTGGCCAGAGGACACTCAGGTAAAGAGACTCAGTTCTCTTTAGTATTGATGGTGACCTATGAGATAGGCCCAGACACCAGCAGAATCTGCTCCTGATGTTAAAAAGATACATAAAATGATCCATTTAAGGATTTAGCACTTGCAAGTGCTCAATAAGTGCTCACTGTCATAATTAAAATTATAGAATTAGCATGATCATAGCTACTACGGAATTCATACGAATATCCAAGGTTTGTGAGTCCAAGCCTCAGAATGTTTTAATGAACAAGAGAATCTTCAGGCTTCTGTCTGGTTGTTCTCCTTCTCCCTTCCAACCATGATGGCTGCTTTGGGCTAACCCTTAATTCCTCACGCTCTGGGTAAGGATAATTAAATGGGAGCCATTCGTATGGACTAAATCCTCCATCCCTGAGATTCTGGGCTTTGCTTCAGGAAAACCCCCAAACAAACATTAGTCTCTATTGTTGTTTTATTTCTTCAAGCTATGCCACTTATGGCTCTGGGGTCAGGAGATAGACATCTTGTTTGTATGAAGGTTTCCCAAGGGGTGAACTACAGTCAAACTATGTTACTCTGGAAGACTTTAAGCCATTTTAGCCACTCAATGGAGAGCACATCCCAGAATGCAGGCGGGTTTCCAAGACAACTGGGGTTTGATGGGTCATTGAAGGCTGGCCAAAGCAGCTGCATATTGGTGCTCTGGAAGCCTCAAACTATTCTGCAAGAGCTTTTGGTTCAGAAAATCCAAAACATATTTGCTGCAAACATTTTTCTCCTCCATTTTTAATCACATATATATTGCAAGGGAAATGTATCCCATCTGGGGTTTCTTTTTGTTGTTGTTGTTTGTTGTTTTTTTGTTTGTTTGTTTTGTTTTGTTTTACCCATTTATACTAATGTCATCCAAATAAAATTTTGAAGTTTATTTGATGTTTCACACTTACAAAAAATACCGTAATGGAAGAACACATTCGGTAAAAGGCAGTGTTTCTGCTCCTCACGTTGCCAGTGACTGTGGGTCACTGAAGTGGCCTCCAAGTCCACACAGTGAATTGGCCACGTCCTGGATTCCTTTGAGAGATGGTTCCAGCTGTCTTGGTGGCAGATACAATGGGCAACAAAGAGCTCATCTAATTCTATTAATCACAGAAACTTGGCAAAAAGAAGAGCATGGTCAAAAGAGGTTAAAGGACCTCGGATATCAACGAGTCCAACCTCACTGTTATTTTACAGCTGAGGAAACTGAGCCCCAGAGGGAAGAAATTCTTTGCCTAATGACACATGGTTAATTAAAGGCAGATTTGGAGTCAAAAACTCAGGTCTTCCGAGCCAAGGAGCAGTGTAGCAGTGTTCTTTCTACTCTCTGTTGGAAAGCATCAAAGCACAAATGCGAAATCAGACCGCAAAAGCAAAGGCATGAGTGTGTGAAGAGTCACAGACCGTTATGAATTTGGGGGCAAAAGGGATCACAGAGATTTTAAAAACAGGCATCCTCCCTCAAGGAGCATAGGCACTGGGTCTAGCCAGGTTGGCTTCATGCTACAGTGAAGCCAACTACTTTCTGGATGATAATAATAACCTTGGGAATGTCCCTCAAGAGCTCTGAGCCTGTTTCCTGATCCATTTGCAAAATGGGTTAAAATTAGCACCTGTTGTGCATTGGATTTTTCTGAAAATTATATAAAAACCTGCATGCAAAAGCCCTTGGTGTGGTGGCTACCACAGGGCAAATGCTCAAAAAACAAGTTTTTCTTAGCATTACTATTTTCATTATTACTCAAAGGTCTTTTCTTCCTTCCTTCCTTCCTTCCTTCCTTCCTTCCTTCCTTTCTTTCTTCCTTTCTTTCTTTCTTTCTTTCTTTCTTTCTTTCTTTCTTTCTTTTCTTTCTTTCTTTCTTTCAGATTTTATTTATTTATTTGACAGAGAGACCAGAAGCAGGGGGAGTGGCAGAGGGAGAGGGAGAAGCAGGCTCTTTGCTGAGTAGGGAGCCCAATGCGGTGCTAGATCCCAGGCCTCTGGGATCATGACCTGAACTGAAGGCAGACACTTAATGGACTGAACCACCCATCCAAGCACCCCAAGGTCTTACTTTCTAAGGGAGGGTTTCCTAAACTGTGTTTTGTGGAACACTATTTCCGGGAGATGTGAACTGATCTTACAAAAAAAAATAAATGTGAGGAAAATTTCCCATATTACCATATGTTTTGAAAACATCATACACTCCACCTTTCTCTCACAGATTCCGAATGCATAAAAAACAGAATTGGTAAGCTCTCTGAGAAGCCATGAAGGAGAAAAAAAAAAAACTGTCAAATTTTGTTGAATGAAAACTGTTCTAAAGGTCGCTGATTTTTTTTCTTCCAAGCACATACATAATGAATCCTCTGCGGACCAGCCTGCTATTGAACACGAGTTTGGGGAATGAAGGTAGGGGAGAGATAAAGGTAGATGCAAATCTGTAAAGTACAGCAGACAGTGATCTATCAGGAGAAGGCGTGCAAAAGTAAGTGCTTAGGAGCATTCCTCTTTGAAAGGGATGCCCATGGTTGGTTATAGGGGGAAGAGATATTAAAGCAAGAGAGGACTGGTTGGAGATGGAAATGAGGAAGTTCCTGGACACAGAATCACAAGGAAGTTCTGGAGAACAGCAGAAATCCACCTTCATACCTTTAGCAGTGGCGTGAGTGGGAAGAAACACTGGTTGGAGATTTGGGGACCAGCTTCTCTTCTTTTCTTCCCCCAAGGGCAGGAAGCATCCTGGGTTCAGTTTTACACTTACAATGCCTAGCGCAGGGGCTGGGACTAAGCAGGACTCAATAAATGTGCACTGAGTTGAGACCAGATCTAAGTGGATGTGAAAAGCCATGATAAGGAATCTGGACGTTATTTGGCAGACAATGGGGAGCGTCGAAGCTTGTTGCTCAAGGGAGTGACATGTTCAGAAGTGCACTTAAGGGAGATTGGTTTGGCAGCATGTGGGGGCTGGAACCAAAGAGGGACAAACTGGAGGCAAGAATCCACCAAGAATCCATACGCTATTTTAAACACGAAGCAACTGCACTCAGGGATGGGCAGAGGAATGGTGATGAGAAAAGCAGCTGCAGGCACTGAAATTTAATGAAAATTAATTAATTTTTTTTAAGTTAAAAAGAGGAAAATTGACAAGGATTCATAAGTGATTTCATGTCGTGCAGAGAGAGAGAGAGAGAGAGAAGAGAGAGGAGAGAGAGCCATCTGGAGCCTCTGAGACTCGAGCCCCTGGAAACAGAATGACAGTGGTGTGGGCAGAAGAGAGGAAGCAGGAAGGTGGTGTAGGCTGAGCTGGACAAAGATGGCCTCCCTTGGGGCCTTGCTGGAGGCTTGAGCTGACAACACCAGAAGGCATTTGGGAGCGTGCAGTGGAAACCTGAAGAATAAATTAGGAGAGGAGACCACCTGCATGGGATCCACCTGCATGGAGCTGGGACCTGCAGCTTGTGATGCATGAGTGTGGGCTTGGAGATTAGAGACAGAGAGAAAGAAAGAGGTCTAAGGCACGTGCGCCAAGACTACCACATCCACCAGTGTCACAGCCTGGTGCCTGCCCACTGGTGAAGGAAGGTGCTGTCCCCAGGCCCACCTCTGTCCAGTCCCTGCAGCCACCCTGCAGGGCTGCTTTAGTTCCACCCCAACAGGTGGAGTCCGGAATGACTCTTGCCTCTTTTGTCTGGGCGGAGCCCTAGACAACTGAACTCTTCCCCTGCCCCGGTAACTGTCTTCAGAATGCCACCTCGGGAATTAGACTGCTGGGATTTGAATCTTAGCACCCAGAAAGTGGAAGGTTTTTTAACCTCCATCTTTGTTTCTGTTTTTCTGCAAATTTGAATAAATGCAGTGTGTATGTCACAGTTCTCAGCTACGAAGAGTAAATGTAAAGTATTTAGAAAGTTCTTAACAGGGGATTCCTGGGTGGCTCAGCCGTTTAGTGCCTGCCTTTGACCCCGGGCGTGATCCTGGGTCCCGGGATCGAGTCCCACATCAGGTTCCCTGCATGGAGCCTGCTTCTCCCTCTGCCTGTGTCTCTGCCTCTCTCTGTGTGTGTCTCTCATGAATAAATAAAAATCTTTTAAAAAAAAAAAGAAAGCTCTTGACATGTAGTAGCTCAGTATATTTTGGCCATTATTATTATTAGTTCTTTTATCATCCCAGCCATTTGTAACCAGTCCTGATGACTGGGTTTGTGCCTCAGTTTCTCTACAATGATTAAAAACCAGCCCTGAAGTCCTGTTCCTCTCGCAGAATCTAAAGTACTTAATTTAAGTTGTGCTAAGCATCTCCTTGGGTGTAGCTCTTGCCCACCTTACATCTTCTCTCTGGATAGCACTATGTACACCATCACTGTCTGGGAACATCAGAGGCTACAACTCTCCCACCACCCACTCATTCGTTTATTTATAGGATCTTCCATTTAGTCAATATTTATGGACCATTCGCTTTTATGCAAGGTACTCTCTACAGCCACCAGATAGCACTACTAGAACTGAGTTATCCACAACTTTTTCTAGATGTTATGACCTGTGACTTCCCACTGCAGCTACCAGGACAGCAGGAAGAATGGAACCCCGCCTTCACAGGAATCTCTTGCACGCTTTGAGGCTAAGCCACCGCACTCCTCCATCAAGTAACCCTGCTTGATTGTGTCTCCCCAGGCTCATCAACACAGGGTGGGCACAGGCCAAAAGCCCAGTAAATGCCTGCTGATGACTTGGGGAGATATACAAAAAGGTCAGCATTGCTTTTACCCCATCATGACGCCAGGCTAGAAGACAATTTGTTTCTCTCATATCTGTTCACATCTGCCCTAATACCTCATAAAACCTTCCTCCAGATAGTCATTAATGAGGTGGCAACACGGATGCAGAGGCCTGGGAGACATTTTGTCTGATGTTTGGATGGAAGGGAACACAGGATTGCTCTTTGTGGAAGCACGGGAGAGCCCCCGCCGGAGCTCTGCTTGACATTCTCTCCCTGCAAACTCAGGACATGGAGTCAGAGTACAACTGTATGAGAAAGAAGAGCAGCAGAGTGTTGGATGGGAGATTAGGAGGCTCAAGGACAGCAGTGACGAGTAAAAACAGATACAAGAGTCTGTGTATGGCTAACATGAGACGGTTCGTCAGATCTACATCAACAGAATGCTCCCCTCTCTGTATCTTGTGCTGTTTTTGTGTGTTCATCCCAGCTTCTCTGTACATATCCAGACTTTGGACTTACCCCCTGGGAAGGGGCTGGGCACCATTCCTGCAGTAAATTTACATCCACGTGTCACTGTAGGTGTCTTTTCTCCTCTCTGTTCATGTGAAGCACTTAACACCATGCCTGGTATGTGGTGAATGTTAAGAAAATTTGAAAAGGTGGATGGATGGATGATGAGTGGATGGATTGATGGATGGATGGATGGATGGATGGATGGATGGATGGATGGGATGAGTAGTTGGATGGATGGTTGAATGGATGGGTGGCTGGATGAATGAATGAATAATCAAAGAATGGGATCACTTAGCAGGGAGAAGGTACTTACTAACTTTTGTTTTCTCCTTTGTGTCCATGACACCAGACTTAAGCAAAGGATAGAGAAGAGGCACTGGGAAACCCCATTCTAGCAGTCTTGTGGACTCCAGGGTATTGATGGGCCTGACTCCTGTTGCCAAAAATGGAAAAGACCCAGGCACAGAGATGTAAGGAAGTCAGACCTCACTTCTCAGACCAGGTATGGCAAGCCTTTCTCTGACCCTCCCTTTCCAGTCCCTTTACACACACATATTCAGGGGTAGGAAGCAAACCCTGCTTTAGAGGGAAGGCCACTTCATCTCACCCAGCAGGGACCCTCTAAATCACATCAACTGCCGCCTAGCTGGGATATCCACACATACCTTAGGATTTTTCTGTATGTATTGAAAAACCAAGCATTTTTCTATGCTCTAAAAACCAACTGCAGTTCAGTAGAAAGATCACTGATGTTCCAATACCATGAACAAATACCTTATTTGCAAGGGTCACTTCTCTTTTAAACCAGGCCACTAGTTATTTTGTGGTTTTAGTTCTGTTACATGCATAACACTATAGTTTTCTCACCTATAAAATGAGAAAAAAAAATGTATGCCCTAAGCTGGCAGGGGGAGGTGTGCAGAGCACCTAGCTGGCACAGTGTCTGGCATATAGGTCACTTCTCTCCCCACCATCTTGGTCCCTAAGACTAGCTCATATTGCAAGCTCTACCAAGTCTAGCTCTCCCTGGATCTGAGAATCCCTTCCCCTGGCATGGCAAGGGCTGTTGGAAAGCTGTTGCCTCTCAGGATGAGGGAGAGGGCACCCTCAAGGTATGCCCAGGCCAAGTTCAGTAATAAAACAAACATTTTTGGCACTGTAGCAAAAGGCTGGGAGGCAGCAATAACCCAGCATCGGGACCTGGGCAGAGGGCTCCTTAGGAGCTGAAGCCCCCCCTGGAGGTGGGCAGGGAGTGGAGATGGAGGGGACAGCAGTGCAAAGGCCAGCTTGCTCTCCAGCAGCAAAGTCAACATCGCCCCAGATGTCTGCCTCCGGGGTTGGGGCCATTAGCTCCAGTTTACCTGCTCGCTTCATTTTTCAAAATTAGCCACAAAAGCCTCCCATGGAAACACAACACACAGCATTTCTCACTGTGTGTCGCGGGGGGAGGAACAAAGTATATCTTTTCCATACACTTGTTTGGAGTTTCTGAACGTCTCCCAGAGCCCGGAGCCTTGGCAGGCCTGTTCCTGATTGCTCCCACATGAATGGCTATGTGAGCCCCACTTTTCTTTCTGTCCCCAGATGCTCCTCAGCTAAGACCAGGCTGCTGTCCCCTCCCTGTCGCCAGCTTGGCCTGGGCACCCCAATGCTGAGCCCAGCAAGGCACTGACTTTCTCATTTTCTTGCTCCTTTTCCTGGGGGATAAAATTACAGTCGAAATTCCTAGGTTCGCTTTGAGGGTTGCTTAGAGACGGTGTTAGCTTTCAACCACCTGATTTAATCTCTTTGCTCACTCCCAGCTTCCCCTGTTGCTGCTCAGACAAGGCAGAGGGCGAAGGGGAGAGGTGAGAAGGTGAAGCGCTTGTCTGCAGTGACATGTTTTCATCGGGTTGTGCTGAGAGCAGGGCCAGACAGGAGAGGCTGCAGTGTTGGTGGGGCTGGGACAGGTTGTCTGTCTGTCTCTCGGCAGCCTGTACAGAGCTTAAATGGGAGAATGGGAGTGGGGTGGGGGTGGTGATGCACCAATGCAAGGACAGATGAACAAAAGTATAAACACTAGGATGCAAAGCTGTGCAGTTGGAGCTGTCAGGCGCAGAGTACATTTTTGCCCTTGGAAAGTCATTCCCACCTACAAATCAGTAGGAAATTATGCAACAACCTACTAGGTGCTGAAAAAAATCCACCCCAAGTAAAAACAAACCGAAAACACTTCTAAGAGAAAAACCAAATGCAGCCCGAGTGATGAGAGCATGTCCAGCAATGACTTATTGGCTTTTACTTTTAATCTTTGGGGAGTCAAGGAAACAGGAGAGATGCCAGAAGATTGGAAACTGGAATGTTCTTATTTATACTTAATTTAGTCATTAATGAAGTGTATTAAGTGTCAGTCCCACTGCAAGGACCGGGACTCTTGCTTTCATCTGCTCCCTTGATGTATCCCAGCACATAGAGCAGAGTCTGATTCACAGCAGGTGCTGAATAATAGTGGTTGAGTGAGTAAATAAAAGGGGGGAATTTGGAGATGAGCCTGCAACTCCCCCTACAATGATGTTCCTCAGGGCTTCAGTCTGCAAACCAGGTAACTGTGTGGGAGTCTGCTTGGCTCGAGCACCTACTGAGAGTTTCTGAATCTCTCTCCTCACTGTGTGTGCATGTCTGTGCATGTGTAAAATATATCTTCTTATCGTCACTGAAGAAGTTAATGAAAGATCATAGTAGCCCTAACTCACCATTCTCCCCATTTTGACAGCCCCTTCCTCCTGCATAATCTTTGGCTCTGGATCTGCTCCCGCCATCTTGGGTGTTGTACAAGGCTGAAGAGTGGTCCCCAAAGAGATCAGGTTCTAATCCCTGGGGCTGTAAACAGACCTGTAAACATTACCTTGTAAGGGTCTTTGCAGATGTGATTAAGTTCAAGATCTTGACTTGGGAAGAATATGCTGTATTATCCAAGAGGGCTCTAAATCTAACCACCTGTTGTTATAAGAGGGAAGGAGAGGAGATCTGATAAATACTGAGAAAACAATGTGAAGATGGAGGCAGAGATATGAGTTCTGAGCCAAGGAAGGGTGGAAGCCACGGGAAACTGGAAGAGGCAAGTCCTTCTCTGTTCCATGAGAGGCTTGGCCATCTTGACTATATAATTTCTGAGATTGCTTGGGCATCTACATTCAGATGTCAGTCGGAGAGAATGGAGAATTACAGTTGGGGCATTTTTACAAGTTGTGATTATAAATGATGCATTTCACTTCTACCCATATCCCATTATATAAGTAACTTAGTCATATTACCCAAAAAGGGCTAGGAAGTTTATTTAGTTCCTGATCAGGTAACCACATTCCCACCACAGCACCATTATGGTGAGGGAGCATGGATTCTTAGTGGACAGCTAGCCAACAAAAGGGAGAAAAATACCTACAGAAGCAAAGGGATTAAAATGACAACTAGGTAATTTATCTCAAAATATGAAACCTTCTCATTTCCACCTTAAAACTGACACTAAATTTTATGCATATACAAGATTCATATTAATTTTTAACATGAAATAAAAGATATAAAGCAAACTTGCCTTTATTCTGCATTTTGGAGAGGGCTTCTGATCCAGTAGGCTCCTCTCCAACTTGTATTCTTGGGAAAATAAACACAGACCCTGGAATCAGAAGGAATAATGTTCAAATTCTAGCTCTTTTATTTACTTAAGTGACCTTGAAAAATTACTTCATTGTTCTGACCCTTAGTTTCCATATATATGGAAACAGAGGAATAGATTTCTTACCATCCATCCGTGGGAATGATGGTAGGAAGAAGCACTTGGAGTCTGGTGAGCACCCCCTGGAGGATGTACTGGGGAAGAGTGTCTGGTGCACACCAAGGAATGAGACCATGATTTCTGTTTATAACAATTAACTTGAGGCTGTATGCTCTAAAGAGTTTCTAGACCAGAGGAATTGTGGCATTGTAAAATGAAAGATTCCTTGCTTATTATGGGAAGGCTGCCTTGGAACTGGAAGGATCTAGGTTGTCTGCTGTCTGTACATATATTGCTTTTTGTCTCCTTATTACCACCCAGAGAGGATGTGTTCTCCTCCTCCTCCTCCTCCTCTTCCTTCTTCTTCTTCTTCTTCTTCTTCTTCTTCTTCTTCTTCTTCTTCTTCTTCTTCTTCTTCTTCTTCTTCTTTTTTGTAAGATTTATTTATTTGAATGAGAGACAGACAGACAGACAGAGAGAATAAGAACATGAGGACAGGAGAGGGGCAGAGGGAGAGGAGAGGGAGAATACCAAGCAGACTCTACACTGAGCACAAAGCCTGATGTGGGGCTTGATCCCATGACCCAGAGATCATGGCCTGAGCCAAAACCAAGAGTCAGATGCTTAACCAACTGAGCCACCCAGGTGCCCCAGATGTGTTTTTCATATGGGATACCCAGAGCAGGGGAAGAACCAGGAGTCAGCCTGAAAATTCATAAGGGAGAGTCAATGAGTCAACATACACACGTAACTCTAAGGTTTGAAAGGACTATGATAATTTGAAATATTCTATAAAATAATGTTAAATGCAATTAAAGATTAAATGGCATAATAGAAAACACAATGAAAATGTGGTATAAAAATTAGGATATTTGTAAAAGGACCAAATAGTGCTTCTCAAAAAAATAAAGCAAACTCATTTTTTTTTTAATGGCTTAGTGAACAAATAAACCCCAGAATAGACATGGCTGAAGAGAGAATCCATGAACTGGAAAACAGATCTAAATGCAGCAAGTGAAAGAAAAAAGGTCATTAGTGCCTAAAGTCAAGTCCAAACTGCAAAAGGTAACTAATACTGGTGAAAAAGCAATCTGCTAAGAAGCCTGAAAGGTGCACTGAGTAAAATATGAAGCATGATTTGGGACAAGATGTTCATAATTAGAACTGAACATGTGAATGAGAGCTGGAGATTTATTTATATGTTGCTGCAATGTGATGGCATTCTTTAACCTTGATTCTGTGTAACCATGATATTTTTCTTCTGTATTATATAGTCTCTCATAGAATCACTTTGACTGGTGTTGTTATTGAGAGAGATTGAAATTGGAGTTGCTTATTCATTTTATTTTTCTTTAAACATAGATCTGTGTATTGTTTTAAAACAAAACAATGTGGATAATAAGATCATATTTTAAATGCTTCCCTGACAGGTGTTTAGCAATGTCAGACTTAGGATAAAATATTTAAGACTGAGTAGCAACCTAGTGAAAATCATAATTTAGCTACAATTACAATGGAAGCTTCATACATCTCTCCTTTTCCCTCCTGCAGCTGGCAAGGCCTCTTAGGGAGCTCCAGGGGACAGAGAAAGGGGACCAAATAAGTTTATCTCTAGGAGCATGTCCCAGAAAAGAAGGCAAGATAGAGTCCCAGTGACCTCCTGGTAGGCATTTCCTTGCATATAAAAAGACCAGTATGTAAAAGAAAAACTCTTGGCCACCAGGGCATCAGTAGACACTTCCTGCTGAGACACCTCAGAAGCCCCTCATCCCCACCTCACACTATCAGGGCTGCTATTTCCAGCCTTCCCTCTGCTCTATTTGCCTTCATGCCTCAGAAGGCAGGGAAATCATAGCCAAAGCTTGAGCTGACAAATGGTAATAAAACCAAAGAACTCCCAGGCAGGATTTTGAGCTTGACCTCAGAACTGCTGGTCAAGCTGGAGATATATTTTTAATGTAAATATTCCTGGTAACATGAGCTTGGGACTCTTGCCAGCAAAGCTTCTGAGGGGCCTTTGCTCACTCTGTGTTCTGTGAACAAGTTCCCCTTCTTACAGAGTCTTTTCCTCTGTTTAGGAGCAAACTTTGTTTTATGATCGCCAAAGCAGTTAGCAACCTGATGACTTTTCTAAAACTAAGGCTGAAAGACCGTAAAACAGGTTTCAGAGATTGAGCTGAGGCCCTTAGGAAACAGCTTCTGGTCTAGATTTACAAATGTTTATGAACATTTGGTTCTAGACTGTTGTCAAGCGTTAAAAAAGGCCCATTTGCTTATGCATGACTTGAGGTGGCTAAATCATATGGCATGTGAGAAAGAGCATTAGAGGTGTATTCACAGGGATCCAGAATCTTTGGAGAATTCAATAAATATGCTAAATTTAAGAGCAATGCAGTTGTTATGATGGGAAATATATTTGAGCTTCCTGGTGGTCAGGGTTAAAAAAAAAAGTCTGTCAAAAAGGACTCAGATTGATTCCTAGTGAGAAATAATAGATTCCATTTCATTCTCTGTATTTTGCTATATTTTAAAAGAAACGTGTTACATGACAACTTCTAATGGGAGTATTGATAGGTAAAATGGAAAATACCCTTATAGCAACATTGAAACCAAGACAAGAGTGGTTTTTAAGGTATTATTTGATAAAATATCTTTGATAAATATCAAAGGTAAAATCTTGAAGCAGGATTTGGTGAAGAATGTCTTCGAAGGGACTGAACTCACATATACCTAGTATACAAATCTCCCAGTGATGCATCTTATAAAATACAGAATTTAGTTTATTCACAGTGATGAATGAGTGGCTTGCCTATTGGTTTTCATTCCTTCAATGTTTGTTTTCCTCTTAGATACTTACACTACAAAGTAAAGTGTCCAAAATGCTGGACAATATGAATCCAAACTCTTAACTTACAAAAAAAAAAAACTTCATTGCCCTTCTGTTTTCCCTTCTCCTTTTCTTTCATCTCTCCTCTTCATCATATCTAAGATTTACTGATCTATTCAATACACCAATAACTAAGCTTTGTGCTTTTCATCTATCATCTTGATCACTCTTCAAAACAATCTTTTGAAATAAATACCACTATATCCCATTTATTGGATGCAAAAATTGAGGCATAGAGACATTAAGAAACTTGTCAAAGTTCCCAGAGCTAACAAAGCCCTGGGATTTTTACTTTGAACTATTTCACATCGATCTATCACCTCCATAATACTCTGCAACAAGCCACCCCCCAAACTTTTTTTAAAAGATTATTTATTTATTTATTTATTTATTCAGAGAGAGAGAGAGAGAGGGTGAGAGAGAGAGAGAGAGAGGCAGAGACACAGGCAGAGGGAGAAGCAGACTCCATGCACGGAGCCCGACGTGGGACTCAATCCTGGGTCTCCGGGATCACACCCCGGGCTGCAGGTGGCGCTAAACCGCTGCACCACCTGGGCTGCCCACCACCCCCAAGCTTAATGGCTCAAAACAATAATAATTTATCATTAATAAGACTCAAGTAGACAACATTCTTCTGGTCTTGCCTGGCTCATTCATGCCTTTGAAGTCAACTGGGAGCTAGAAAGGTGGCTCTGCTAATCTTGGCTGGTCTCCCTCTCTCTCTTTTTCTCTCTCCCTCTTTCTCTTTTTCCGGTGAGGGAGTCATCTGGCTGTCAGGTCATCTAAGATGACCTTGACTTTTGTCCATGCATCTCTCACATTTCTCTAGGAGCTTAGAATAGCACATTCTTATGGCAAGGAGGAAGTATGAGAATGAAGAAGCCCACTTAGGCAAGAGGAAGGAGAAAGGAGAAACGTAAGTGTGCTTTCCAAGATGCTTCTTGCATCAGGTTTGCAAACAACTCCATAACCAAGGAAGTCACATGGTTGAACCCAGAGTTGACAAGGGAAAGGACTACAAAGTAAAGGACAAAGAATATGCATACAGTTAGGCCATAATGCAGTAAGTCAACTTTTGAAAGATTCTCAAGTCCTAACTTTTAACCACTATGTCTACTGCCCACCAAAATTAACAATCCTTTGAATCTTGAGGTTGCTGCAAGGACTATAATCCAATTGGCCTTCCAAGTGAACTCTTTTAGCCACTCCATCTCCATATAGGGGTATGGAAAGTCAAAAAAAAATCTGCTTGAATAGAAAGTGAAATGGTTTGGGGATGAGGACATAGGTGGGTGCTTATTTCTTAATTTGTTGTTTGAGGCATTATAACAAGTGATACTAACTGCAGTACAAATAAGCTCCACATCTCACAGGCTTAATCTAATGAAATTTGTTTCTTGATCATCAAAAGTTCAAGTGGGTATCTTCCATGCAGTTCTAGGGCCTCAGAGGCCCACACTAGATCTCCTGCATCCTGCCAGAAGACAAGGGAAGAGAGAATGTGCTTGGAAGATTGCATGGGGCCAGATCTGAACCATTTACATTCCACTGATGAGACCTCAGTCATAGGGCTCTATACCGTAGATGAAGAAGAAACAGGACATTATAAACACACAGGAGTATTTATTTATTTATTTATTTATTTATTTATTTATTTATGATAGTCACACAGAGAGAGAGAGAGAGGCAGAGACACAGGCAGAGAGAGAAGCAGGCTCCATGCACCGGGAGCCCGACGTGGGATTCGATCCCGGGTCCCCAGGATCGCGCCCTGGGCCAAAGGCAGGCACTAAACCGTTGCACCACCCAGGGATCCCCACAGGAGTCTTTATTATAGTCTTTCTACCTTGGATTCATCTACCTTCTTGTGACAGTGGCAAGCTGATCCTGCTTTGGATGTAACTCACCTCTTCTTTATCCCATATATTTTTAGTGAAGCAAATTCTATCCCTGCTTCTAGGGGATGAGGGACTCTCTAAAGAGAAGATATTTAAGCCAAAACCTTAAGAGTTAGCCAGGTGAAAATCTTGGATAAGAGAATTTCAACAAGCGAAAAGATCACATAGCACAATCCTGATGTTGAAGTGAGTGCTATCTTTGCAAGGAAATGAGGAGAGGCTGGTTCATAGAATGGAAGCCAGGAGTAATAATGGGAACGTAAGTATGGGTGAGATCCTATGGCATATGGGTGCAGTGTTAAAAATATTGGATTTAATATAAATCCTTGGGTTCTAAGAACAATGGAAAACTGCTGGAGAATTCTGACATGCAAGTAACATTGATAATTTCTGTTTATAAAAATGTATATTGGTAACACTGGAAGAATGTATTTAGCTGCCAAAGTATAGAGAGGACAGTTGAGAGCTTCACTGTGATTGGAAAGACCAGGTAGACAGATATAATAATCTGGAAAGAAAGGAAGGAATTCTCAAATATGGATTAAAGGCTAATGATGGAATGAGTATAAATTTAAAAAGATTTTGGCACTAATTAGACTTCAGAAAAGAGGCCAGTTATGGACAGAGAAGGATCCAGTCTTTATGCCTGAAGATTATGCAATTTGGGGGAACATATTTTAGAAATAAATGAACAGAATTGGAAGCACAAACATAGGTATAAAAGGTAGTATTTATTTATAGTGAGAAAAGAAGTTATTACAAATTACTCTAATCATACTCAGTTTCTTTCCTTCTAAAATTTCTTTAGATGATTTGCCAGGAATGCTTCCAAGGAAATGCTCCTTGGTTGTAACTCCTCTTTCACTCCACATCTGAGACATTGTACAATCAATCCCTGGAAACTTGCAACACTCACAGAAGTCCATGAAGAGAGTGGCCTGGCACAACCACAACAACCTCCTTAGATTTACAATAAACCCATCTCTGGGGTTTGATTCATCAGTTTTAGCATCACTGGGATCTAGTGGTGGTTGAAACAATAAGGAATATTTTTTAAAAATTCATCTAGGAATAAAATAGAATATACACAAGCGAGGGCCAAATAAATGAATGAAAAGAATACAAAAAAAGCAATTAAAGCAAAATCCTGAAGGACTTCAACCTGAAGTAACCAACAAAAAGGGGGGGAAAAAGGTTGACAAAGAGGACTGAAGAAAAAAAAATCAACCAGATTGGGAAGAAGAGAAGCAAGAGTGTTGGATCACCAAAGCCAAGAGTGTCCGAAGCAGGAAATGGTCAAGTTAATTGAAGTCTGGTGAGTGATCCCTCACTGATACAGAATATGCACCTTTACTTCTTAAATTTATTATCTGTGACCTTCATTCCAATGGTGAAGTCCAAAAGAACAGGAGTTCTTGTCAGCTTTCTTCACTGCTGTATCTCCAATACCTGGAACAAACAACAACAGACAACAGACACAACAGACAGTCAATAAATGCATGAATGAGTAAACAAATGAAAAAGAGATTGAAAGTATCCATCTTATTTAGTGGTGTGGTACCTCCCATGGTATTGAAAAGAGACATTTTCCCGGACAGATAAGAATGAAAGCCAAATTTGGAGTAAGTTTGGAGAAATGAGTAGTTTTAGAAACTGGATGTCAGTAGAGTAGACAACTTTTTGAGAAATGTTGCTGTTAACAGAGGGCAGACAGCAAAAGAGTTAAGGGGGAAGTAAAATCAAGGAAGATTCTTTTTTTTCTTTTTTTTTAAGAATAGAGAGAGTTGAGCAAATGATATTCTGGAAAGATCCATATTCAGAGAGGGCAAAGTTATTGAAAAAGCAGAAATGAATGTAATCCAGGGCACAGGTGAAGGAACACCTTCAGGTGGAAATCGAGAAATTCTTAGAATCTGGACTTGGTGCAATTACTATTGTTGCACACTAATGTGTGGACAATTATAGGATTTTGGGGAGATAGGAGTTATCCTGAACTCTGCTCTGGGATGCCATGGAAGCAACTGGATTTAATATAAATCCTTGGATTCTAAGAACAATGGAAAACTGCTGGAGAATTCTGACATGCAAGTAGCATTGATAATTCCATTGATAATTAATAGCTAACAGCTATTTCTCTACCCTCATTGCAATAGGACTGTTTTCTATTTCTCTCTAATAGTCAAATGACTTATAATGAATATATTTTATTCTGAGTAAAAATAAATCATAGTAATATTTTTGTTCTGAATCGTCTTGTGCTGGATAATCCAAATATAATTTCTTTTATGATCTGGGATATGCGTTTAATGAAAATGACAAAATATGGAAGGCATGACTGTCCAAGAGAGAAAAGTTTTATAAAGTGCATAAAAGTAAGACACCGTAATAGACCCAATTGCTTGAGATTTCTCACTTCATGATAGAATTGGCACTAATCATCATCATCTGTGCTACTCTTAAACAGCTTTTTTTAAAAGAAAAAAATTAGGAGACTGATAGTATTTCAAAGGCAAAAACACACTTGACAATATATAAAATTGAATTTTAGTTAAATCCAAATGGGACCACTGAAAATGTTTTTATTTTTATTTATACACACACACAGAGGCAGGATTCCTTCAGTTTCAACCAGACTGTTGTTACTAAAATAATAAGAAACAAGAGTTTAAGAGTGACTTATGTTTTTAGTACTGATCTATATGCTCTGTTCCATGTAAGAACTATGGAAATATTTCAAATCTCAAACTCTTCTGGGTAGTGGAAGCAGTGAAAATCTTCCATGCTATGTTCAATGTCTGGGCCAAAGCAGAACATGCTCGAAGGGATCATTTTGTATACATGTGCTTCCTTTAGCTGCCATGGTGAGTCTCTTGCTTCAGAGCTAGTTTGAAGGGCATCATTCTTGTAGTCCGCAGAACAATTCCCAGACAGGTACACAGTAGAAGCTGCTTATGGCAAATAAGAGCCTTAGTGGATTTTATAAGGGGAGAGCCCTGTTGGGCTGCCCTTCCCTCCTGTTTGTCTGAGACCCTGAAATTGAAGCCTAATGGGGTGTATTGCCTGGTGGGTGTGTGGTGAAACTCTACTTATTTAACTTACCGGTCCATGGGCCACCTAAAACCTGGGAGGAAAAAAAATTGTTCTGGTTGGAAAGTTTAGTGAGAAGACTAGGGAGAAAGTTGTGCGTGGGTGTGCTGTGTACCTGTGCAAGTGAATACAAGAGGGGTGTGGCTTGCAGACGAGTGACAGTATCATTGACAAATAGCAGGACTCCCTACCTCATGGCATCTCCTCCCTCAGTTGGTTGCAGGAGAGGCACAAATCCATGAGCTTGCCCGACCAGAGGAGAAACTCCTGGGCATGTCTCAAACACCATTGTTTTCTAAGCCTGGCACTTAGTAGGTGCTCAGCAGGGGGCAGTGTGACACAGTGGTTAGGAACTTCTGCTGCCTCCGGGCCTCCTCTTCCTCATCTGAAGCATGGGGATGATCCATCATCTCATGGAGTCCTGCAGGATCAAATTAGATAATAGATGGTTAGCTTTGGCACTGAGTAACTATTCGATAAATGGTAACATTTGTTATTTCTACTTTTTAAATTATTATTACAAAATATTCCCCTCCAGCCTAGAACTCCCATCCAAACTCCAGTTCTGCATATCTTTGTCTGGGGAGGTCAGGGAAGGCTTCCAACTCACAACGTTCAAAATATAACTCATGACCACCCCAACCTCCCCATCTGCTTATCTGTCTAATGCTCCCTGCCTCAGTCAAAAGAGCAGCATCCAGGGTATTTTGCAAACTATGGTGCTTAACACCACCTTCTCCCCTGCTGCTGCCCACTAAATGAACCTGAGTGTTTTCAACTTTACCGCCTCTCTCTCAGAACATCCCACTTCTCTCCACTGCCCCCTCCACGCCCCGCCACCGTCCAGGCACCATGTTCCCACCCTGGGGGCTGCGATGCAATCCTAACTGGTCTGCTTCTCTCATCCTTTCTTGTCCTGGTCCCAGCTGTCCCTCTATGTCTCAGAAGGATCACTATTTTAGGAACACAGATAAGGCCCTGTTGCTCCCCACCCCCTGCCCCCTGCATTGCTTCCCTGTGCTCTCAGAATGAGAGCTAAAACATGCCCACCATTACTCTAGCCTCAGCTTCCCACACCTCCCTTCCTCTGCTACCTCCCTCCTCTGGGCTCCACTCAGCCCAGCTTGTTTCAGTTCCTCCAGAGGAACGGATTTCCTTGGTCACGGGACATTAGCACCAGCTGGGCCACCCCTCCCTGGCCCACCCGCTTTGGCCTGTTGCATGCTACCCACCCTTCAGTTTTGTTGCTTCTTCAGAGGAAACATCTGAATAGATCTGTCTCCTCTTATATGTTCTTGCATATTTTTTTCTTGGTATGGGTACCTCTCTTTTATGAGTGGTGATCTCTGTTATTATGCAACATACACTTTGGTGGTTATTTGGTACATGTCTATTATTTTCCTCCAAGGTGTAAGCCCCACAAGGGGCCAAGGATGAGAGTTGGAGACAGGATTTGGTGTTGTTAGCCATGCATCCACACTGTCCGGTGTAATGACAGATGTTCAATATGTGTACGTGTGTGTGGACGCCTTTTACACCCCAAAACTTACCCCAGGTTCTTATTCACTAATGTCCCTCCATCTTTTCTCCAGCTATTTGAAATCCAGTGAAATCAGGGATTTCATTATGTATTGATGACAATGTAAAGTCAGATGATAATTGGGGCGAACTAGTCTCTGACTTTGCCCTGGGATTTTTTGTTGTTTTTGTTGTTCTGTGAAAGCCTTTAGCACATATTACCCAAGGCCAGACTTCTCTTTGTTTCTGTAAAAATTCAGCCTCCAACAGCCCCTAATGTTCTAAAGATGGCATGCCCACAGAGTGGAACATCATAGAGAAGGAATATCAGTCAGTGGGGAAAGCTGGAAGAGCCAACAGCAGACCCTCTTTCTACGACTAAAATAGGGCATTGGTCTTGGGGGGGCCCCAGTAAGCCAAATATCAAGTGTTGTGTCTCAACAAGGATCAAGAATCAGCTAGAAAATCCAAATGAGAAAATAACTCAAAGAAGGCATTTATATAAATGCTAAGCCAGTGGTACAGGAATAGTGATGAGATAGGAGTTACTAATTTAGAGGGCTTTGATTCAAGGGGATGTTAAGAGCTTTATCTAGGCATCAATTTTTGGTGGGTAGCAGAATGAAGATTGTTTCTGGAAAATTTCATAAACCTTGGGGATGAATTCCTCTTCATGCTGATGAAAAACAATACTTCCCAAACTTAACATGCACGAAGGTCACCTGGGGATTCTGTTAACTAATCCCCTCCTGATTCAGTGGGTCTTTGTTAACAGTGATCTAACAAGTTCACAGGTGATGGCCTTGCTGCTGGTTTGGGTTCTGCAGTTTGAGCAGCAGTTATGTAGAGCAATCTTGGAGCAGATCCGTAAGTGAGTGATATGACCCAGATAATTCCAATGCTGATATAAGCCATCACCAGGATGATAAGTTTGCTGTTTGGGACCCAGGTCTATCCCAACACTCCATCAATGCAAGCCATTTTTAGTTACTCAAAAATACAACTGGGCCACCATCAGCCTGAGATGTACTCAGGTTAGGAAAGGGTTTCTTGATAGATCCTAGTGTCTAGGACCTTGGGTTGTACTTATAGCCAAGATGGTGCTCAGCACTCCTTGACACCTGCTAACAGGTTGAGGCAAAGGTGACAGATGGAGATGGGGTGGGAATTAAGAATGAAAGATACTTATTAAAGGGAGATAAATAGAACAAATACCCACTGAATACTCTTCTCTCCATATGTGTTATTTCATTTAAATGTTATTGCAGCTTTATTTGTACCTCCATTTTACAGATGTGAAAACAGAGGCCTGAAGAGATTAGAGATTTCCCCAAATTTGTGCAGCTGGTTATTGAAGGAACCCAGATTCTGACCCATAAAGACTCACTTTAAATCTACTGTTCTTCATCTGATTGCACACTAACATTTCCTGAGGAGCTTTGAGAAAATATCCATTTTTGAACCCTCAATAATTCTTATTTTATTGCTATTAAAAAATAAACAAACCTATCCAATCAATTTAATGTATATCCAGTATTGAATACAATTTCCCAGGCCCTGACTCTTAATTACTAGGATTTATTCCCTCCAAAAAGTAACTCAGCATTCAAGCCAAAGAACTAGGAATGCTTGATTGCAAGGGTATCTTGAGATGGCTCCATTTGGGGTTACCAAGTACCCTATACTAACTCCTGGCACACTGAGCCCTGATTTTACAAATTAAGGATTATTTCCAGACTCTATTTGCTAGGATTCTATGTGATAATACAGTGTTATTTTGCCATGACCAGGAGACACTCTTCTAAGCACTTTACATACATCACCTCCTATAATCTTTCAAAAATGCCTAGCGCAGATACCCAGCAACATTCCCCATTGTACAGATGGGAAAACTAAGATCCTGCAAGGTTAAATGCCTTGCCTCATTAAAGCGGGGCCAGGATTTAAACTCAGGCACATTGGCCCTAGTGTACGGGATAAACCACTTTGCTGTACTGTACCGTGCTTGCTTCTTACTGGCTCAGATGATGTGAGTCTGCACTACCTCTCATGAGAGAAGAAAGGGGCTGAAAGAGATTTGTTGTTTTTTCTTTTTTTTTTCCCCTACAGAATTCAGTCCATATTAGAGAATGGGGCTCAATTCATGGAAATTTGGGAAGCATATTTCCACCTAAAATCAGGAAAGATTTTTTTATCTGACAAAGCTACCCAGTGAAGGAAAGGGCTACTTTGGGCAGAAATGAGTCCTTCCATCACCAAGACATCAAATATTTCCTGGGTGCCTACATGGCAGTGATATTGTTGAAGGGGTTCAGAGATTGCATGCAGAGTTGGCATGGATGCTGTCTGAAGTCTTTAGGCATGAGTAGCTGTGATCCTATGATCTGACTTCAGTCCTCAAACACTCAATCAGCAAGTAAGGGCCTGATCATTTACAGTTACACAGTGAGATGTTTCCAGGAACGATTTCCCTGTAGCATTTTAATAAGTACTCTATAAATAATAATTTATTGAAGTTGCCTACTATGTTAGAAAAAGAATATATTAAAGAACCCGGGCTAATTGAAGCTGGCAGTTAAGTTCCCTGAATCGAAACCAATCGGTTTATCTACATGACTCTAAAGATTTGGGATGAAAACTGCTCATTATATTCCAACATCCTAATACCCAAAGATCCAGATGTTTCACAATATATTGATATAGCCTTCCAGGAAACCTATGTGCAACACTGAGTTAAAAATGTTCTGATACAATTAAAAATAAATTGGATCAGAAAGAGCCTTTACTCTTCTTTGGCTGGGAGCTGAAGGTTTGAACTTGAAAGACACTGAAAGCTGTGTAACCCAATCAGCATGATTACTGGGTCTTTTGTTGTTGTTGTTTGTATTTTAAAGATTTTATGTATTTATTTATTTGAGAGAGAGAAAGAGAGAAGGAGGAGGGGCAGAGGGAGAGGGAGAGAAAGAATCTCAAGCAGACTCCACAGTGAGCATGGAGCCTGATGTGGAGCTCCGTCTCACAACCCTGAGATCATGACCTGAGCTGAAATTAAGAGTTGGATGCCTAACCAACTGAGCCATCCAGGTGCTCCATGACAGCTGCTTCTAACTTAGATGATCATAATAGTGAATTGTATACAATTCACATCTGCAATCCCAGTGTAAAGTTTAACAGAGCATCCCTTTCCTCCCAGAAGCATCCTGGCTGGACAATAAATTACATAGTGTGCAATTTACACACCTAGTTACAGTACAATAAGAGACTGGATGGGATACAATCTATCGGGGGAAAAACCAGTCACTTGAGGAAGACCCAGTATCAGACAGTGACAGGAGGCAGAGTGGGAGGGCTCAAGGAGGAAGTGCCTTTCACCATCCCGAAGCATTCTTTCCCTTTTTGACTAAGTGATTTCACTTAGCTGGTTCCTTCGGCCCAACTTTTGTCTGTATGTATGTGCATGCAAGGAAGCATGGCTTGAACTCTCTGTATCTGTGTAATCTCTGTATGAGCTCAGACCTTTAAGATTCCACATATAAGTGAGATCATTAAAAGATACAAACTTCCATTTATAAAATATTAAGTCCTGGGAATATCATGTACAGCACAGGGATACAGTTAATAATACTATGTTGCATGTCTGACAGTTGCTAAAAAAGATCTTAAATGTTCTCTTCACAAGAAAAAAAACTGTAATTACAGTGATGAATGCTTTTTTTTTAGAAGATTTTATTTATTTATTCATGAGAGACACAGAGAGAAAGGCAGAGACACAGGCAGAGGGAGAAGCAGTCTCCCTGCGGGGAGCCCATTGTGGGACTCAATCCCAGGACCCAGGATCATGCCCTGAGCCAAAGGCAGATGCTCAATCACTGAGCCAGCCAGGCGTCCCATAAGGTGATGAATGTTAACTAGTCTCCCTGTGGTAATCACTTTGGAATAGATACACCAAACCATTATGTTGTACACCTGAAACTAATATGTTATATGTCAAATATATCACAACTTTTAAAAATATATGGCCATCTTTTTTCTTTAATTTTTCTCAAGTGACATTATTATAGGGTGGTTAAGGGCATGGATACCAGAATGGGACATAAGATATACAAAATCCTCTGAAGATTTTGATTTCACTGGAAAAAGTGAGTGTGAATCAGGCTTGACAGTTCAGTCTCTCTAATCTTTCCTCGGGATTTTATAATAATGACTAACATTTCTGAGCATTTGGTTGAGTTATTCACACATGTTATTTTTAGTGCTCATGCAATTCCTAGAGGATAGGTATTATCACTACCCCTACTTTGCAGTTGAAGAAAATGACACTGGAAGAGATGAAGCAACTTGCCCAAGATTCCACATTGAATAGGTCAGTGTCCAGATTCTAACCTAAGAAGTCTGACCAGTGCTCCTCCTGACTAATGCTCTATTTTGAGCAGAATGTTGTATACAATTCATCAACAAATATTTACCAAGTCGAATGGGGCAGGGAAAGCAGTAGGGGACAGCCTCTGCTATCGTGAAACTCACAGTGTCTGGGATGGAATGTCACAAGTCCAGGTAGCAGAGAGGCAGAATGTAGAAGTGCTCTGAGGGGTACAAATACCCATAGAGAGGAGTGTCCTCACTTGAGGAAATCATCAAAGGCTCCTGGAGAAGGGAGCCCTAGGGTCCATTCTGAGGAGAGAGGAAATGCTAAACAGATAGAAATGAGAAGACTACTATGCCTGGTAGATGGCACAGCCTAGTGAATGGCATTGGCCTGAGGAATGAATGTGTTGGTTCTCATGTAATACATTTGGGCTGGATTATTATAAAGTTCAAGTTAGTATGACTTATATAGGACCATGACCTCTGCTCCCTACTTCCCATCACACATTCTCTCTTTTGAGTTCTACTCTCCAGTCACAGCTTTTCGTAGCACCCCTGCTTCAAAGCAATGTTGTGCATATTTCCTACTATCAGACTCTTCTCCTGAATGCTTTCTTCATCTATTTTGCTGTTGTTTGCCACAAACATTACTTCTTTAGGGAAGCCTTCTCTAATCTCCTGGGCCAGGTGATTTTTCTTTGCCATACAGTTCAACAGCTCCCCAGTAGGTATCCACTGCTACGCAGTTTGCTTGGTACAGAGTAGGAGGTCAAAACAACAAAACAAGATCAGATGGAAAGAGTTGCATAGATTAGAGGCATGCAGCTTTGAGTCGAGCTTAAAGACTGTTTCTACAGTGGTCCTAGCAAGAACCAGTTTAGTGTCTTCGAGTATAGCCTGGGAGATATGAGGAAGGGGGACTGGCTAACATATGATATGGTCCTGGCATGTGGACTGAAATCTCTCTGTAAACAATATGGAAGAAGAACTTAGAATTTCAGACTCCAAAGAATGGAAGAGGCTTGGAGTCCATTTAATGGAAGAAACCTCTTCCCCACACTCTTCAAACTTTCCCTGCAAGCATTCATCTATTTCTTCTTAAAGGAGTTTTCCCTTGTTTCTTCTGAGAAACCTACACCAGGAACTGGATTCAGTCGGTCAGTTAGGAATTCATCCATCAAATGAACATCTGCAATGCACTATGTACACTTGACAGCACAGCACCAGGATCCAAGGATGAGCAAGGCTCCTTTCCTATTCTAGAAAAGATGAGAGGCTGATAAAGGAAACAGACACTTGGAGACAGAGGATAAAACCTTTTAAATATTGAGTCTCCTTTTCTCTTTAGGCCCATCTTGGCCTCTGACAGTACAGAGTTGACCAGTCAGCCTCCTTTTATGTGAAAACATCTATCATGTCTCCCCAAAGACTTGCCTACACGTTCTTCTGATATGAGGCAATTATTTCATATTTTCTGCATTAGTTGTGACCACTGATAATCTCATGAAGATCTATAAATGTCAACTTGTTCTTTCCCAATGTACTTAACGTGCTTCTTTGGATGTGTGTGTTGAAGTGGTGGTTATGGAGGGGGTGTGTGTGATAAACAGATGCAATGGGAAATTCAGTAAGAACAAGCAGAACTGTTCATGTTTCTCAATTATAAGTTAAAAGGCAGAGCCTTGGGGACTGGATTTTCTTAACTTTGGGGAAAGTGTGACGTAATAATCATTCCTTCTTTCTGAAGAAATGAAGAGAAATGAGTGGTTTGTTCAGCTCTTGATATAAAAAAGTCAACTGGAAAGTGATATTTTATTAGAACCATAAGTTTTGTTTGAGAAATTTTAAAATCCAGAGTTTATTTTCCTTTGGTATTGCTGTAGAGAGTCAACAGGAATTGAGATAATTTTTTCTTGTATTTGTGCCCACTTATTAAACACACATGTGAGTGAGATTCCGTGCATAGGTGCAAAAGGGATTAGAAGCAGGGGGGAAAGGTGCAATTGGGTCCATTGACCTGTTTCCCTGCCCTCAGGACTCTTTCAAACAGCTGTGAGAAAGAGGAGGAGGAGGAAGGAGGTAATTTAGCAGTTCATATCCAGATGTTCATTTCAAACACACCCTGAACAACTTTTGCATGGTTTATTTCATTTTCTGAAACCATTTTTCACAAGCCTGTTTTCTCAGCTGGGAAACTTCTGGTGTAGTCTTTTCAAACAAATATTGCATTTGGCATTACAAGAAAAAAAAAGAGCTTTTGAGACATTCAAAGGACAATCTGTTTGCCTTGGTCGGCAGAAGCAGGACTACAGGAATGTGGGCATTTTGTACCACCCAAAGTATAGGTAGGAAAGCTCCACTCTTACATTCCATTTACATGGAAATTTGAGAGTCCCTTAAGCTTGATCACTGTAATACTTTGCCATGTTTTAGGTTAATCCGAAGTGCTAGAGACAAGAAATCTGGCTGTGGACAAATAGGGCCAATGGATGAATCCTCCAGGATTAACACTAAATCAGAGCCTTCCACATGGCACTCCAAACACAGTAGTCCATTTTCAAAAAAAACTGTGTGCTCTTCTAGTTCCACCCATCTTCAAGTAAAATGGGAAGAACTGGAAGCCAAATATTTCTGAATGCCAATGAATCTCTTAGGCAGAATCCTATAGGATATCATCCCCATGGTCCCATTCATCTCAAAGACTGAGTCCTGGAAGTAGATTGCTCCACCAGAGTCATAGGAGTTAGGGTCTAGGACATCCCATAACCCCACTACAGAGTGAAGCTGGTTTCTTGGCCAATGGTAAAATAAACCTATTCCCCCTTCAGGGCTGAACCAAACCTGGAAATAGCCTCAGAAAGGAATGGACAGTCTAAAAGGGTGAGTCCAAATGTAAATGACTAATATTTGTCTCTTTAAAGAAAGGAAATCAAGCCATAAAGATAAAGGGAATCAGAAGAAACAATGGAGAAAAAGTTCTGATATTGATAAAATAGAAAAATCAAGCTTTTAAAACCAAAACTGAGGGGCACCTGGATGGCTCAGAAGGTTAAACATCTGCCTTCAGCTCAGGTCATATCCTGGGATTGAGCCCTGCATTGGGTTCCTGCTCAGTGGGGAGCCTGCTTCTTCCCTTCCTCCCTGCTCATGCTCTTTGTTGCTATCTCTCTCTCTCTCTCTAATAAATAAAATCTTTAAATAATAATAAAAATAAAAATAAAACCAAAACTGAATCTTGGGTAAATTTCTTAACCTTCCTGAGATTCAGTATTTCCACTTTTAGAATTAGATACCCGAGTCCTCAGATCAGAGTGTTAAAATGGGAATTGAGTATAAAAATGCCTCATGGAGTGCCAGGCATATAACTGGTCTTCATCACTGGTTAGCTCTCTACACCACATTCCCTTGGCCTAACGAGAACAATAAAATAACATGAGAAGTCTATTTCTTTAATTGTTGTATTGAAAATCTTTGTGTGTCTCTGAGATATAAAAGAAGATATTCAGGAAAGCTGGTCCAAGATGACGACCTAGGAAAACCTTGAACTCACTTCCTCCCAGGATACATGAAATCTGCAGAGACATATAGAATAATTGCCTCTGAAAAAGATCTGACAGCTTGTGGAGCTTCCATGGAGAAAACACGTAATGGGCAGGAGAGGCTGAGATGCAGTCTTGCCTTACCCCACAACTCTGGGGAGACCCACAACTAGGAAGGAACTCAAAAACCTGGAGCAGCTCCTTCAGGAGCGAAGGCTTTGTCCCTTGCATCAGGCACCCCAACTTTTAAGACTTGCACCCGAGAGATGAAGCCCCCAAAACATCTGGCTTTGAAATCCAAGGGGGGCCAGCATCCCTGAGACCCAAACAAGCTCGACTAACTGGACAGCACCTCTTAAAGGCTCATGTGGACCAACTCACCCCCAGGGCCAGTGCAGAAGCAGCCACTTGAAAAGCATCCAGACTTGAGAGTGATTCATTTGCTGATATAAAGCTGTCTGGTGGGACTGGGCCTGTTGGGAGAATCTCCAGGATAGAAGATGCTGGCGGGTACCACTTCTGCACTCTCCCCCTTCCTTACTAAATCCAGTGGATGTCTTCCCCACACCCTTTTTCCTATTTCTCTCTTTCTCTTTTGTCCTTATCTTTTTTGTCTTTCTCTATAGGTACCGTTTTTATTCCCCAAATGGTAGGTGCCATCTTGGCATCATCCTCTGTCAGCCTCCCAGAGCTCACTGGCAACCCCCACCCCAGAAGGGAGCTCAGATTCTCATAGGGAGCCATGGGTTTTTGTGCCTGTTGCCCAGGGGACACCTCCAGATCACCTGGTCTGGTGGCCAGCCTGGCTTATGCTTACAGTCCCACAGCACTGTAAGGCTCACCTCAGAGATATTGTGGGTTCAGTTCCAGGCCACCGTGATAAAGCGAATTTCACAATAAAGTGAGTCAAATGAATTTTTTGGTTTCCCAGTGTATATAGAAGTTACGTTTACCCTATACTGTAGTCTACTGAGTGTGCAATAGTATTATGTGTAAAAACCTAAAAGACAAACAACATATATACCATAATTAAAAAAATACATTATTGCTAAAAAATGGTAACCATCATCTAAGCTTTCATGAACAGTAATCACAGATCACCATAACAGATATAACAATCATGAATAAGTTTAAAATACTGTAAGAATTACCAAAATGTGAGCCAGATTCATGAAGTAGTAAGCAAGTATTCTTGGAAAAATGGCACCAAAAGACTGGCTCAACACATGGCTGCCACAAATCTTTGATCGGTAAAACAAAAACAAAAAAACAAAAAACTAAACAAACAACAAAAACAAAAGAACCACAGTATCTGGGAAACAATAAAATGAAGTATACCTCATGAAAGAAGGTTCCAAAGTGAAGGAAGCAGGGCTAAGAAAGTCATGAAAATCAGGGTCTGGAGGATGTGGAGGAAGCAAAGCCTACCCCTTCTCCTGTTTCAATACTGTTTCAATTATTAGATCACCGTGGACTTTTGACTTTTGTCAGTTGTAACTTGTCAATTGCACCTGGACCACAGTCTGGAGCAGATCCTTCAGCTTGGGACTGAAATAGAGATAATGTAACACCTGTTAGCTCAAGAGCCAATGGTGTCTTAGAGAGTCATTTTAATTGCTCAGCACCAATCATGATTCCTTTAAAACAAGTTATGTAACCTTTTGGTCTCTGCTTTTATAAGCCTGCACTCCCCACTTGCAATCTCCCAGACTGCAATCCCTAAAACCCCAAATAAATGCTTTTGGTTGCTTTACAGTCTTGTTGTCTTCTTGGTCGACAGCCTGTATATATTTGCATACTTTAAAAGCTGCTGCCTGAGGATCTGGCTTCCAATCAGCCAGAATCTAAGTACTGACAGAGCTTCCCTCCTCCCACCTTTGGGGACACTGACAGGTCTTGGCACACCCTCTGCAACTGCAAGCTGTTAAAAGTGAAATAGGCTGCTCAGACAATCATGAAGTTTCAAGAGACAATCAAGAGTTAGGACAAGGTTGAATGGTAAGTTTCATTTTCTACAGGAGGCCACCCCTTCAAGACTGGGAAAAGATATCCAGCTAGCTGTTGGGTGCACAAATCTCCATGTCAGGAAAGAAGTTTGCTCTGAGGACAGAGAGTCAAGAGTCATAAGCACAGAGATGATGACCAGATAGATGCCTGAGAGTATCTGAGATCACCTACTAGGCTATAGAAATTGGAAGGGAAAAGGCACAGAACAGAGACCCAGGGCCATCAGCACTTGAGAAGACCCTGAAGAGACAATGGAAAAGCAAACAGAACAAGAACATTTAGGTGGCAATTAAGAGAACAAGGCCAAGAACATTTCTGAGAGAAACGAGGGGGGAGTTTCTAAATTTTAAAGTAAATATTTATAAATCAAAACGTAAAATATTTTAGAAATAACAGTTGTCTAAAATCACATATTATACCATGAAATACCGGGAAATGGGAGATGGGATAAAAAAATAAAATGTGCTAAATTTCTCGACTAAAATAGGATTGAGTCAAAGGCTATTGTTTCTTCTTGACCTTGATAATTAGAGGAATATCAGATCAAGTATGTTATTTTGCAAAATTTAGTAGAAACAAAAACAGGATGATTCCTCCCAAATTACTGCAAGAGATTAAAGAAATCAAAGCAGAGTTCAACTAGCAAAAGACAGGAAATAGGGGGAAATGGTAGGAAAGCATGAAATACAGAAAACATAGGATCACAGAAGGAAGTGGGAAATTATCTCTTATGACAATAAATGTAAATGATTGTAACACCACAACATTTAGAAACTGCTGGTTCAGATGAGAAACAAAAATACACCTCTTGGAGGATACAGTTTTTTAAATGTCTC
The DNA here is from genome assembly GCF_048164855.1 of Canis lupus baileyi. NCBI lineage: Eukaryota > Metazoa > Chordata > Mammalia > Carnivora > Canidae > Canis > Canis lupus. Next base: position 30,181,306 of record NC_132863.1, read on the forward strand.
AGAAGGTTTGAATACAGAACTTAGAATATGTGTACCAGGAAAATGCAAATAAGAACAACATAGGTGTGTCAGTTTTAATATCAGATAGAGCAGATTCCTGGATAGAAAAACATATACAAAGAGGATGAGAGCTAATTTACTTGGAGTTATATCCTATTGTGAGTAAGTAACTAGCATTCTCTGCTAAGTCTTAATAACTGAGTTAAATAAATATGTAAATTAATCTTCTAGAAATTCAAAGAGAGTTTTTTGTTTGGATTATGTATATTACTCCCAACTAGATACATCATACAGACAAAAAATAAGGATAGGTAAAGCTTTATTAATGTGATAAGAACACACAAACTTGTACACTGCACCTAGAGAATGAATATCATCTGGGCCAGCTATGTTTCAGATCTGATCTTTTTCCTTCTGAATTTCAAGGAACTCTTCCTAGGACCAATTTTATTTCCCTTGGGGTATGGTTATCATTAGAATATGCAATTATTTCTCCATTTTGTCCTACCACGTGGTCACACTTCTCTGATGACATTCAGGACTCAGCACTGTGTTTGTGTTCCCATACATGTTCGTCTCCTCCCTTTTTCTACAAATAAAGGGCAGACTCTTCAGAGATTCACAGGGTTCCCGTTTTACAAGTAAACTCTTAAGAATATTAATTTAATCTATCTTCACAGAAAGCTCTAGGAAAATTGCCCTTTAATGTCTTGTTGTATTGAACATCTTTCCAAGATTTAACTCCTGCACAGACTTTTAGAGGAACTCATTCACATCACCCACGCTAAAAGAAACCTGTGAGGACACACAGTAGTCTCTTACACCAGTGAACTCTCTGGTACGTTGCTCACAAAGGATGAATTGGCTCTACAACCAGGAGTAAAAATTGGCTAATGGTCCAGATGGGCACTTGCTAAATACATCTGGAAAAGTCCTCAAAATTGCAATCCTTGATTTTTTTCTCCTGACCACAATAGTCTTAAGATACCTTTGAATTGTCAGAATAGTAATAAAACAGCCCTACTCTGGCTCATTACCCACATGCCAGAATTGGGAAAACTCCCTTAAGACTTCTCTACCCTGATCAGAATAGAGTATTTCTGATAAGCTTTGCAACATGATCTCATCATTTGTCATTATCCTCCTCCTTTTTTGCCTCCTCATCATCATTCTCCACTTCATCATGCTTACTAAATTATCACACACTGGAATTATCATCCATGCAGAACACTGTGCATTTTTATATAATTTCATCTTACAATAATGCTCAAGGTGGATACCATTAAAACTTCCACTTTAGTGATAAATAAACTGAGTATCATGCCTAAAGCCTAGAACAAGTGCATAGCAAAGTTATTACTGTTGACATGTCCTTTCTCCAGTGACTCTTCCTGTGGATTCTTATTCAATCTAGTTAAAGGGATCCCCAGATCATTTCAGGGACGTCTTCCACTTTGATGTCTTCCAGGATGTTTGCATGTCTCCTTATTTCTGTTCTTTAATGTCCTCCTCGAGTGATCAAGCATTCATGAGAGAAATTACCCAGACCCTCTCATTATGTGCTCTTGGGAAACAGACCTAGAGTCAGAACATTCGGTGTTCTCACTTACAGAGATTGGTGAGCATTTGTTTCACTTGAAATAGTTTTCTTACAGTATGTTGTCACTAGCTCTTAGGGACAGAGGTAGCCAAATTCCATTTGAAAAACTCACTATGCTATGTTTTATTCAAAATGGCCTCTTCTGGGGACACCTGGGTGGCTCAGTGGTTGAGCATCTGCCTTCGGCTCAGGTCATAATACTGGGAGCCTGGGATCAAGTCCCAATCGGTCTCCCGGCGGGAAGCCTGCTTCTCCCTCTGCCTGTGTCTCTGCCTCTCTTTCCGTGTTTCTCATGAATAAATAAGTAAAATCTTTAAAAAATGGCCTCTCCTGTATAAAGGAAACTATTTTCCTTGGGTCAGACTTACAAGCTTTTCAGTTCTTTGTCATTCATTCACTCATTTATTCCATACATGTTTAGTGTGTATGTTCTGTGAGCCAGGCCCTCTGTTGGGTGTTGGATGAATATTAATAATGTAGATATCCTTGAAGGCCACAGTGAATTAAATATTTAGGAGAGGGAATCCCTGGGTGGCTCAGTGATTTAGTGCCTGCCTTTGGCCCAGGGCATGATCCTGGAGTCTCGGGATCGAGTCCCACACGTCGGGCTCCCTGCATGGAGCCTGCTTCTCCCTCTGCCTGTGTCTCTGCCTCTCTCTCTCCTCTGTGTCTTTCATGAATAAATAAATAAAATATTTTTTTAAAAAATAATAATATTTAGGAAAAAAACAACAGGCAAGCTAAGACTTGTAATAGTACAGTTGCTCTAACAGGGCTATGACCAGGTAGGGAGAGAATCATAGGTTGGGATCCCACCCACGAGACTCCTTGGCCAACACCCTGCTTGCCTGGCTAACCCTCCAGGCATTCCTGGACATGTCTGAATATTCAAGATATATACACTTTGGGCTCCCACTCTGAGATCCTGCTAGATTGGCTCCACTTGATTGGCATTGTGGTCCAAAAGAGGGTAGAAAAAGAGAAAGTTCTGTATGTGGCAGAGTAGAGATTTCATCTTCATCCTTTTCCCCTTTCTCTGGGATAGAGTGCTTACCTGTCTACCCCTCACCCTTTAGGGCTAGTGTGTCTGCAAGCCAAAATTAGAGAAAAGTGTTACTGGAAAAAAAAACACAGAAAAAAGGAAGCAGCAAGCCTGTTAGGGAAAAAAATGCAGAGGAATATAGTCTGAGAAGAAATATTAGCAGTACAGGATTTGTTAGTCTTATAAGATATGTCTGCAGGAGATTAGTAAAGAAAGTTCATTTGCTTCAGGACTTCAACCCTTAGAGCATCTTACCTGGCCTCTCCTCTTCTCAGTGTGATATGGTCACTGGAGTGGAAAATAATGACAACCATAGCTAATTTTTGGGTTTGATGCTTGGTTGAGCACTTGTGTTCCAGACCATACGAAGCATTTCCCCTGTATTATTTCGTTGGCATCCTAAAAATAACAGTATGGGGACGGTAGTATTAGCATGTTCATTTCATAGGGCAAAGGAGAATAGAAAAGAGAAGTGGCTTGCCCAAGGGCCCACAGAGAGTAAGAGGTGAAAGGAGAATTAGGAGTCCAGAGCTCTTATGCTCTTACGTACTGTATTCCACCGATCGAATAGCATCCTATATTATTGGTTATCAAATTTTATTTTATTTTTAAAAATATTCTATTTGAGAAAGAGAGAGAGCAAACGAGCAGGGGGAGGGGCAGAGGCAGAGGGAGAAACAGATTACTCGCTGAGTGGGGAGTACTGAGGTGCTGGACTCAGTACCTGGACCCCGGGATCACAACCTGAGCTGAAGGCACGTGTTCAATGGACTGAGTCACCTAGGCGCCCCTTGAATTTTATCTTTAAATTTCTAGTAACAGACTACACTGTACCTTTGTGTAGGGATTAACTAAAATGTCAAATAAAAACAAGGTATCAGGATTGGGGCCTTAATTGAAGATGCATCTACAAAGGGTATTTGCTTCAGAGAAAACTTTAAGAGTTATAACACAAGATGAATAATTTAAATCACAAAAAGGCATGGACATATAAGTGTTGAGGTTTATTTCTTGTACTTAGGATGGAGCCTCATCCCAGCGAGAGAATGTCTAACTCCATGGCATTGGCCATTCCTCAAATCTAAAGTCTCAAAACATGTCTTGTGCTGTGGCAGGTGGACCACAGCGGAAAGTAATGGCTCAGTGCATGTGATGTGGAGCAGAACTGGCTGGATCTGAATCCTGGAACTACCACTGACTCACCGACTGTGAAATTGGGAAACTTGCTTAAATGTTCCATACTGTCAGATGGAGGTGATGCCAGGATTTGCAGGGTGGTGATGAATTAAGAACAAGGCCATTTCCCACAATTACTAGGCATGTCTTACTTACCAAGACATAGTGCCGGCTATTTATTAGATGGGACCTGGATGTGAACAAGCAGATACCAAGATGTGGGTGGAAGAGAGAAGGAGGGCTTGACACAGCCATGTGTGAAGTTTAAAGAAAGGTCTCAGAGGAGGGAGCATGGCATGGAGTCGTCAAAGCTGCGCAGGTGTGCTCCTGAGGGCATGGTGGAGAAGGGCACTGTCGTTAAAGGGAGCTGCAGTGAAATGAGAGCATGGCCAAGCATGGCCATCTTAGGGAACTGCAAAAGAAGAGGTATGCCTGGGTTTAGAGTCCTCGTGGGGGGCCTTCTTGGAAAGGGAGCCTGGAGAAGAATATGGTACCCTGGAGGAGGGTTTTTGGGCCTCACAAAGTTGTTCACACTTTCCTCTGTGGGCATTAGGGATCATGAGAAGGTTTTAAGCATAATAAATCATATTTTTGTCAGTCTGTGTTTTGTTCCAAATATGGCTTTTTTACTTTATTTTCTAAATGAAAGAAATCTTTTAAAAATGTCCTTTCAGCAAGTGAAATAATCATTATAAGCATACTAATCTACAGAAAAATTATAAATAGCCTATTTAAATTACCTAAAAGCTCACAACCTTCAGGAAACAGCCACGAACATTTCACCGAAGAGCTCTCTGAAAGTACACAATTTCAATGAACTTATTCACAATGTTTTATAAGTGTTTCAATCAATAATATATATGACAAGCTTTCCATATCAATAAATAAAGGCATACGTTAGCATTTTAATGATGGCAGAGTTTTCTTTCTCTCTCTCTTTCTTTCTTTCTTTCTTTCTTTCTTTCTTTCTTTCTTTCTTTCGGATGGCATAGTTTTCTATTTTGTGGAGGTAATGCAGTTTATTTACCCAGTCCTCACTGATGAAAAAGTTCCTCTAATTTTCTGAACAGGACAAACAGTGCTTTGACAAACAGTTCAGAACACAATGCAACAAAACCACAAAGTAATGGAGAGATCAGAAAACATAACAGATTCTTGAAAATTAAAACAAACAAAACTCCTTTAACCTGCTATAGAATGAAAGGGAAGGCCATGTCCAGCACCTCGGCTGGAAGTTTATTTTATTCAAAAATTCAATTCTTTGTTTCTTATTTATTGGGTATCCACAAAGTATCTGGTCCTATTCTAATAATGGGATATAGTAGTGAACAGGTCAGAGGGTGTTACTTTTATTACAGTATACATGCTAACAGGAGAGACGGAGTATAAACTTATAAATAAATAAGAAGATAGTAGCTATCCAGGAGCCCTACACAAGGAATTAACACAGGATGGTAGGAAAGAGCTAGGGAAAAAAATTAAAAAAAAATTAAAAATTAAAAAAAATTTTAAAAAGGAAAGAACTAGAGGACCAATTTAGCTGGATCATCTAGGAAGGCTTCTCCAAGGATCAGTTACTAAGGCTGAGCAATGAATGACCGAAAGGACAGAGGCAGGTGAAGATCAGGAAAGGAGAATTCAGGGAGGCAGCTGATGCAAAGCCCCAAAGTGGGGGATGAGCTTAGCAGGTTCAAGGTAGAAAAAGATCAAAAGTCCAATCAATGTAGCTTGCACATTTTCAACAAAAAGGAAGGCAGCATGAGGTAGGGAGCATACACCAGGTCAGAGAGAACCTTGTAGACCATGCAAGAATTCAGATGTTACTCTTACTTAAAATGGGAAGCCACTGGAGAGTCTCAGCCAGACCAGAAAGTTGATCTATGATTTTAAAAGACCACTGTGGCTTTCCAAAGCTGTAAGTTTTTTTTTTTTTAAGATGTTATTTATTTATTTGAGAGAGAGAAAGAACAAGTGGAGGGAGGGGCAAAAGCAGAGGGAGACCCAATGTGGGGCTTGTTCCCAGGACCCTGAGATCATGACCTGAGATGAAGGCAGATGCTGAACAGAATGAGTCACCCAGGTGCCTCAAAACTATAAGCTTCTTAAGAATAGGTTGTAGTCTTGTTTGGCTCTACATTCACAAGACCAAGAAAACACTTGGTACATAGGTGTTCCATCAACTTTTGAAGAATCAACAAACATACAGAATCCAGTGTAGGGATTCATTTATTGATTTCACAATATTTATTAAGTTTTTAAAGATACCATACTAGGTATGTGAATATAGTGAAAAGTGAGGCCTAGTCTTACCTTCAAGACCAAACAGACTTGAAATGAATAAACGTGTGTGTGATTATTTTATTTCAATTGTAAGTTGAAAATTTATTGGAAGAATGGTAATGTCTTTTCTTGATGCTCTAGCCTATGATGTATTCATTTTCAGGCTGGAGATAGGCCAAAGCTGGTAGTCTCGATTTTCCTTTTCAAGGAGAAATCTAAGTCTCCTTGGTCAGAAAGTGTAAGAAGAGAGAGAGATTTAGGGGAAAGGATAATTAGTCTATGTGGGGATGTGTTTGCTTCCTAGTGGCTTTGGCCCTATGGGTGCAGATGAGCAATGAACATTGGACATGGTAAGTGAAGCTCGGGCAAAGGAGGTGAACCTGCAGGTCATGGCTTTGTGGAGACCAAATAATATATAGAGGAAAATGCAGTGTGTGAGATAATTATCATAATTTGCCCTCTCCATCCCAGTCAGACACATTGTACCTTCATCAGTTCCCCAGAGAACTATAACTACATTTAAGGAATATGCCCTCTGGAGCTGGATGCCTGGTTGAGCACCAGTGCAGCATCACCAGTAGAATATTCGTGAGCAAATTACCCAACCTCCTGGACCTTCAGTTTCCTCATCAGTAAAATGTGGATAATAACAGCACCTATCTCATACAGTTGATGAAATGCTTTAATATATTTACAGCCCTTGAGTCATATTAAAAGCTTGATAGATATTATCTAGTGTCTTTATTATATTCAATTGAAAATATTTGTTTATTACAAGGCTGTAACTCCTTCTAGACCACCATTCATTGTGATCATCTGTATATTACCAATGGCAATCACAGTATTTTATATAAAAAAAAGGCTTGATAAAATGTTCTTTGAATGAATCTTATTGAATTAATCACTGCTTATCTAAAATCTAGAACAGCCCTCGTTATTGAGGACATTATGTACCAAAGGAGCCCAAAGGTGCGGATGGCATGTTCTTCTGTCGTGTTTACTATCATCAGGTGGTGTTGGGATCCAATATATCCTTTCAGCAGAAGGATTCAAGTTGAGGTTTGAAGGATTTGTCTGAATCAGGTATCATCTGTGGGTTTGGGGCTAGATGGAGTCCCCAGTGCAAAGGGTTTCAAAGCAGGCCCATGTACCATCTGCATGATAGTCCTGTAGATCAGCGGTTTCTTGAAAATGAGACTCCTTGGCCTCAGCCCTGACTTACTGATTCATGGCTTATTATTGGTGAGGGGTAATGCAGAGACTAGCCTGCCTGGAACTACCTCAACAGTGGCTCCCAGTATGTGCCATAAAATTATAAAAAACAGAGGAAATCAACAAGAGAGAGAGAGAAAAAAAAGCATTTTTATATTCTTGCTGATGGAAATTATTTCTAGAGGTCATGACATAGGCTGGGTCTGTGAGATCCTGGAATCAATGTTTGTCTTCATGTAGCAGAGTGTTTCTTTTTTGAGAGGACATGGGAAGTAGGAAGCAGACAATGCCTCTTGGTGGCAATCCGAGTTGGCAGGGAGCCCCTTCTTCTGGGCAAAACTTCTTTGGGGGCCTACAGAGCCTTCTTCTCTCAGCCTTGACCAATTCGCCCATGAGATAGGTCCTGTCCTTTGCCCTCTCTGGAGGGAGAGCCTATGATGGTTCTGACTCTTGGTCTCTGCCAGTCACAGGGGGCACCATTGGGTTGAATTCAAAAAGAAGAATTTCTCTCTTCTATTTTTTCCCTCTTCCTCTCATTTCCCAACTGAGCTTCTGCCAAGGCAAACTGGTACAAACCGACGCCATCAGGAAATCTCGAGATGGAGCCCAGTTCTCCTGAACACTTCATACCCGAGTGTGTTCTTTTCCTAAATTGGTATCCAACACTTAGTCAGGCATGGATTCCTGTAAAAGCCTTGTGAAAAGAAAACATGGATCAAAGACACCTTCAAAGTGTTGTCACGTCACATTGAAAAGCTCTGCGCAAGGAGCCACCTTGCCAACCACCAGCTCCAGGTCAGAACTTCCCTGAGACCTTCCTGTATGGTCCTTCCACCAAGGGATGTAGCCAGAGGGCCTGTGCCACCCTCCCAGGCTTGGGTGCCCCTGTGACAAAGGAGGTCCTTCCCCTTGGCAGCGCTGTGTGTCAGCCAAGCGTCTCCAGCAAGCATTTCCATGGGCAGGTCTTCCACCTGCAGCTTGGCAGAGAGGGCGAAGTTTCCTTTGAGGTGCTGCCACCCTTTCCCTTCGGCTCTCCCTAAGGTGCGGCTTGGTCAGGCCTCGTGTGACTGCAGGGGTGAGGCTGGGGTGTCTCGTGGAGGCAGGAGGGGCCTTCGGCTCTTCCTCCATGAGCCTGAAAAGCGCTGAGAGAAAGAATGTTGTTTGCTCTGCCCCACCTCCCATCTCAGCGCTCAACAGGTCACAAGATGTGACAAGTTCATGCGCTAATTCCTTCCTTTTCAGTTAATAGAATAACACAGATGGGAACACTTACCCTGGGATCGGACGTAAATTGGAAGGGCGGTAGAAGGAGAATGGAGGCGGCCTGGCCCCTGCTCCGGGTTCTGCTCAACAGAATTGTTTTCAGCAGCAGCATCCCCCGCAGCTGAGCACCCCACCGAGCTCCTCTCTGACAGGCCTCTGGCCTGGGCCCTCGTCTCAATCCTCCCGTCCTGCAAAATGCTCCCAGAGTGTCAAAGACATAACACCACCGGGCAGCAGCTCCATTGCTTCCCAGAGCCTCTGGGCAGCAACCGCCTGGCAGCAATTCTGAAACCACCCTGTAGGCTGCCTATGGGATGAGCAGTGGAACATTACAGAAGGAGGGAGGGTGAGACAGCGCCAGGGGAGCCATGCACAGCCCGGCAGGGACTCCTGCCATCTAGCCCGGCCGCTGGGCACTCTGGATATACAGGTACAGAACCAGCTTCAAATGTTTTGTCCCTTACCAGATTGTGACCTGAATTTTGGTTCAAAAGTGAACCAAAATGGTTCAGTTAATGGTTAAGTCTTTGAAGCCTGAGAGTTATCTTCAAATCCCAGGCTGTCACTCATGAGCTACGGGTGTTTGAGCAAATAATCCAGTTCTGGCTGAACCTCTGTTTTCTCACCTGTGGGATACGTTAGGCAATAAGTTCCCGTCTCCTCAACTGTTGAGATCAAATAAAGTGTCCAGAGCTGTGGCTGGGGCATACAAATAGTAGCTATGGTTAATTGATATACTTCCTACATGCCAAGCACTGTGCCCGATGCTCTCATGGGCGCATTTCTCATTAAATTTGACTGAAGTGCTCCGAGGGAAATGCTACTATCACCCCTTCCACCATACTGCCAATGAGGAAACTGAAATTCAGCGATAAGATCCCACAAATTGTAAGTGATTAGTTGGTTTGAAACCAGCCTTATCTACCTATGACTTCAGAGTCCAGATTCATTACCACATCGAAGGCACTCAGTAAAGAGTATCTGTGACCATTTTCGTCGTTATCATTGTGACCGCTAGTCAAATAGTGAGGGGCCTCCATGGCTTGTTAGACAGTTTGTACATCAATGTTTTAGTATCAGCTGTAAGAAGATGATATTACAATAAGTTATAAGGAATAATTCCAAAGTTGGAAGAGAACTAGAAATTTTGGAAATCAAGGAAGAAGAGAAGGACACATGTTTCTGGGAATTTAAGTGAGGTTAGGTCAAGATGAATCTTTGTGGATATTTGTCAATTACTTTCTGCTTTTAACCCCTTCATCCCTTTTTATGGTAAAAGCCTACCTTCCCTCCTGAGATATAACCATTCTTCTTTCCCATATGGCTCTGATGGAAATGACAAGTCACATTTTCCGACTGCTGTAGACCACAAGAGTGGGCAGCCAATCATAGACCTTATCCATAGAGATCAGTACGTAGGGTGAGCCTCTGATCCAAAAGGATCCATCGAGATAATTCCAGAAGATTTCCTGTATTGATAATAGAAGAATGAAATGTCTCCACCTTCTGCCATTGCAAGGCTGGTGTGACATAAGTCTGGAGCATTCTGTAGCCATTTTGGTTTCTCTCTTGTCTAAATAAATGGAGGAAGTTAGCTGGAGGAGGCAAAGCAACCAGTACAGGGAAAAGCGAAGGATGTAGAGAGGAGAAGGAGGGGATGAAGATGAGGAGGGAGATAAGTGGAAGAGGAGGCAGAAGAAAAAAAAAAAGGAAGGAAAAGGAAAATGAAGCGGGTGAGGAGATAATTATTTTTGTCTCAGGATCACTTTGCATCAAGATCAGTTCTACTCCTAGGCTCCCATGTTGAGTTTCTACTGCATTATACGGAAGAATAGTGGTTCTCACAGTACACACTGGCCATGCCAGCAGTGACATCATGGGCCTGTGAACAAGAAGTTCAATCATCTAGGATGATCAACATTTTTAGGACTTTCAGAATTTCTAAGTCCCTGTCTCCAGAACAGTCTTTGTCACTACTGGGTCATGTAAAAGCACAACCTAATTAAGTTCCAATTGGTTATTTTTAGTTGCCTGGTATGATAGAAAGAGAATGAGCTTTGAAAGCAGATAGACCTAATTTCAAATACAAGCTTTACCAGAACAAAGTAGTTAATATCTCTTTTCTCATCTTTTTTTTTTGTTGTTGTTGTTTTTCTTTTCTCATCTTTAAATTAGATCCAGGCACTTGAGTGTGAAAATAGGTTTCTTGGGTATGTCCAGTGATCTAGTGTAGAAAAGAAGGGGGTGGGAGGCTTTGGCATAGTGCCCAGCCCATAAAACGCACTCTGAAGATAACTTGTTGGATTCCACGTAGCACCAATAGCTCAAATCCACTCTTCCCTATGAGGGCGCTGCCTGGGAACTTAGGATAGGTACCTGAAGTCTTTCTGGGGACCTAAGGACCTTTTGCTTGAATAATGGTATTTTTGATGGGCGCTGTTTATGGTCATGCTCCATAAAATGTCCACAAAACATCTCAATCTCAACTCTCAGAATAAGTTGCAAAAATTAACAAAATATGTGAAGTCTCAAATTTGTTCCCTAAATGCACAATTACATTTCATACATTTCATACATTTCATACATACATACATAATCACTCCTTTATCGCTGCTTTCCCCCTGAAGTAACAGGATCAGCTCTCACTGCCCCTGCCTCTGCGGTGGAGGAGGTGGTGATGATCTATGGGCCTCCTCTGACCTCGGGGTACGTCTAGTGACAAGGAAAGGAGGGTAGGTCCCATGGCTTTACTAGTGACAGTCCCCCTCTAGCTGATTTGCTTAAAGAAAGGAAGCAACATATTGCTGGAGATTTAGGGAATTTCATATTTGAGGTTGTTTTTGTGCCTTTCTTACTTTCACATCCTCTACAGTGGCATGTTCTGCAGGGCTTTTCTCTGTCTCTGTCTCTATTTCTTGCCTCTCTCCCTCCCTTCCTTAACCTCCACCTTCTCTTTCTTCTCTTCTTCCCTCTCCTCCCTGCTGCCTTCTTCCTCTCCCTCCCTCCCCCTTTCTCTGTCTCTCTGTCTCTTCTCTCTCTCTCTCTCTCATTATTGGTCTCTGTCCTAGTTCTAGACAATGGGGACAAGACCAAGGAATACAACCAAATAAGATACAACCTTCTGCCTTGAAAGAGCTCATTGTCTCTTTGAGGCCACAGACTGGGAGCAATTTGTGATCCCTCTTTCTTTAGCTCACAGCCAAGGAGGTGGAATCAAGACCCGTGCCAGAGTGCAGAGCTGACTTCTCAGCCCGGGAGAGGTGACATTAAAGGGTGTCTATGCCTCACATGGTGCCCAGATGCCTCCCTTTGTACCCCGTGAGCCAGTTAAGAGGGAACTGTCTTCCTATAAAATCAGAGAGTCTTAATGCCTGGCAGACCCTGGATGTAAATTTCAAACGCTGTGATTTAAGTAAAACTTATTTAAAGTGAAAGTTGTGGTCACACTGAAGATACAACCCGTCTTTGTGTTTTGCCTTAGAAACGTTTATATGGAATTCCTTTCTCTCCCATTCTTGATGCCCATTGGGTATAGGTATCCTTTTGGCTGACTCAGAACATTCATGGAGAAAATCAGAACCAGCGCCTCATCTTGTCTCCTGAAAAGAGTTTCTCGTTTCAAATAAACCTGTGGATAAAATGTTTACAAGTGTGATATTTCACACGTGGAAAGAAGGATCATATCAATTGCATGAAGAGAGGTATCTTCCACCTCGTTTGAGCAATAGGCCTCATATTTCTGTGATTGGGAGTTTGAAATCCGTGAACCCAGAGAAGGAAAGGATTGAGTATGATATGGGTTTCTAAGAAAACTCACAGCAAAAAAGAGCTTGGATCAATTCTCCAGCTGAGTCCCAGTCTTTTGTGGAAGACATTCATCCATAAATTGTCATTTTGAACTCAAAGGTACCTTTAGTCTCCCAAGCATCTAGGGAAAATAAATGAATGTTCACCTAGCATCTACTGTGTTTTGTAGGAAGAGAGGGGTTGTGTGTGTGTTGGGGGGAGAACGTTCATTGTTTTTAGCACCCTCGATGAGAGCCTACAGTTCAAATTCCCTCAGCAAATTTGCTGTTGAGGCTTCATCTCTATGAAGGGATTTTCCTTACTAAGCATTTCCCAGGTCTTTTTCAGTCTCTGTTTTCTTAATTTCCTAATTTTACAAATTGTCCACCAGGGAACAGAGCTGTGCGGACAAAACCAACGGAGTGAGGCCATGTGGGATTTGGTTACCAAGACTCAAGAGGGTCTTGCTCTTACTGGAGCCTGAAGTTCAACAACACTCTTACTAACAAAACACAAACAGTCCCCTTGACACTCATTCAAAGGGGGTGGGGTATAGAGTGTGGGAGCAAATGGCTTGTCTTCTAATAGGACTGAAAGCAAAACCCAAGTGAAGTCAATTAAGTCTATGAGTAAAGTAATTTTCACAGGACTTACCCAGCAGAGAGGAGCAGTCCTATCGAAGATTGGACAGGGGAAGCACTTCCAGCTGGACTCGTCAGAACTCACAAGGGTGTGTTTGGGATAGGATAGCAGTGGTCTATTAAATGGAAATATTCTGTCCTGGTGATTCTGGGGCTATGGAAACTCCTGCCACTATTTGTTGGTGAGCTGGTTCAGAAGGCTAAGAGAGGCAGTGTTGCCAATGATGCATGGCACATTGGGGGAAAAAGTGGATATAGATACCAGGAACGTGGAGCAAAGTGGTCTCTGTAATACAACCTCTGGGGGACCGGGAGACAATAAAATATTCGGTTAAGCCAGAGGTGTGATGAAGCTTGTCCAGTCCTGGTGAGTGAACAAGAGCCACCATGAGCCAGGAGGAGAGAACTCTAATCTGGGTTGAATGGGCTAGCCCTCTACACTAGGGAAAGAGAGGGAAGACCACAGGAACGCAGCTCCTACTGGGTCAGGCTGAGCACACCCCTGGAACTGAGGCAGAGAGAGCAGGAGCAAGGCCAGCAGAGGTTTTCAAGGGGAGGCAGTTGAATTTCGGGCTGGGATTCGCTATGGTATAGAGGATATATTAGATGATTCAGGACCATTATTGATCGCCTACATGTGCCTGACACCGTGTCAGGGATACAGTGCAGTCAGGAGAGGGAGAAAGACAAGCTAAGCAACACTTCCAAATAATGTAATGAGTAACATGGAAGAGGAGTGTAGAGAATGCCAGGTGAATGTCTAGTTAGGCTGTACCAGCAGGAAAGGACTCTTTCCTGCTCTACCGACACCACCCTAATTTAGGGCCACCATCAGTTCTTACCTGGGCACCGTGACAGTTCCACACTGACCTCTTCACATGCGCTCATTCTCCTTCCCAGCACACCTGATTATGGTATGACTACCTCCCACATTACATGCCTACCTGAAACCCTTTAATACCATCCCAGTACAACATAGGTGCAATCTGATATGGCCAGCATGGCTCTGCTATATCTGCCTTGTCTCTCCAAATTCATCTCATTCTACTGTAGCACACAGCTGAAATGAGAACATGCTGACGTCAACATGCCTGTGAGACATTTAGGCAAAGATTGTAGAAAACCATTATATACAAGAGAAAACTCAGGGCAAGTGTAGAAAGGCAGCTTACATGTTCTCTCTGAAATCCACATTTTGGAATGCTCTGAGGGTGCAAGGCAGAAATCTATGCTGGCCCCCCAAGATCTCTGGCCCCTGATATGTACCTACTCTAAGTCATTCAATCAAACACTAATTTAGTCACTTCTGTAAAGCTATTTTTGCAGATTTTGCAGATGGGGTAATCAAGGTCCTGTATTAGTCAATCGAGAAATTATACAATGAGCCTGACCTAGTCACACAAGCCATTTAAAAACAGTGTTTACTCCAGCATCATGGAAGAGGAAGTTGGAGATTTGAAGCACAAGAAGGATTCAGTGCAGGGGTGCCTGGGTGCGCTCTCGGTTAAACAACTGCTTCATCTGGGGTAGTGAACTTGGGGTCCGGGGATTTAGCCCCACTTTGGGCTTCCTGCTTATCAGGGAGTCTGCTTCTTTCTCTGCCCCTACCCCTTCCCTTACTCCTGTGTTCTTGTTCTATTTCTTCTCTCTCGCACGTGCGTGCACACACATGCTCTCTCTCGCTCTCTCGCTCTCTTTCTCTCAAATAAATAAGTAACATCATAAAAAAGGATTCAGTGCAGCATTGCTAACTTAAAAGGGGAGGGATCCATGCTATAGGGAATGTGGGCGGCCTCTAGGAGCAGAGAGTGGCCACTGGCTCATGGCCAGCAAGAAAACAGGGATTTCCATCCAACAACCATAAGGAAATAAATTCTACCTACCACTGGTGAGTTTAGAAGAGGACCCTGAGCACCAAATGAGAATAATAGCTCTGCTGACTCTAATATTAGCCTGGTGAGAGCCTGAGCTGAGAATCCACTGAAGCTATACCAGCCTTCTGACCCATACCAACCGTGAGCTAATACATTTGGGTTATTTTAAGCTGCTACATAGGAATGCAAAACTAACACTTGAAGCAAAAAGAAAACCCAGCTTTCAAAAGGCTTGGTTTTATATTGGACTTAAGTGAGCATTCTCCTGATCATTTACCAATGCCTTGCTGTGAAGTTTTAATCCAGACAAGTACTTAAAGCACTGAGCAGTTGCACATCACCTATGCTCTTAGGAAAAAGGCAGGTATTATTTCCACCTTGAGCTGCAACTTGCAATTGAAAGTCTGATCTCTTGAAATATTAAGGCTCTAGTTCTTGACTCTGGAATAGAGAGAGAAGGGCGGGCTGACATTCAGGTTATCTTTCTGAACAGCTAGGATTGGGTAAATGGTAAGAATGGATTGAAAGCTGGTGTTAGAAGCATGAGTGCTTCTTATGTACAAATTAGGTAAATAAATGGTTAACGTAATCAAATAAATAACTTCTAAAGTCACTTGCAGATCAGCAATTCTGCAAGTCTGCGACATGAATTTGAAAACTCTGGCATATGCTAAGGCCCAATGTGCTTGTAGGGATTGGAGTGGGAGACAGGGAGATGTCCCAGGCTATCTCTTGGCAGATAGCACACATGAAAGGCCCACAGTCTCATTAGAAGGGAACTGGGCTAATATTGACATTTGACCTGTGGCATTGTTCTCCCAGTATACACAGTCTGAGTCAAGAAAACTCCTTGCCAAATGAGAATTGCTGGCCTCTTGCCCAATCACCAGGCCCTGCTTGTTTTAGAGAAATTTATTACCATAAAAAAGAGACAAATTGTAAAACTCAGACTTCAGTGTTGAAAAATTAATTAGGCCTTTGGCTCTCTCTTCTCAGCATTTGTAGAGAATTTCTTTGTATACTTAGCTGGTTCAGTGATGGGGGTTAAATATGTGTACCCTGGAGATTAACACTCTTGTTGGAGCTATTTCAAGAGGGAAAGTGTGTTAGAACTGGAAGCCCATTTAGTATTTCCAAAGAGCATATCAGGAGAAGTCAACTAAGTCAGCTTGGTGGTCGTCAGGAAGGGCTTCTTGCCAGAGACTGCTCTGGGACTGAGGGAGGAACGGTCCATGTGTCAGGCTGGAGAGAGGTAGGACAATCTAGTCAGAGATTACAGAAGGTATAAAGATGGTGTCATGAGTGAGCACGGTGGACCCAAGAAACCGGAAACCAGATTCAGCATTTTTGGAGTAAAGAATCTAGCTAATGGCAGGAAAAGAGCATATGAGTCTGGAGAAGAAAAGAGAAAAGTAGGTCTGAATGCTTTCTCCATGCCAAGCATTGTGGTAAGTACTGCAGGCCCTGAAACTAGTAGGACTTCCATCACTGGTTTGCAGTGTTGCAGGGACACGTGCAAGTATCACACTTAGCACCAAAATTTCTTCAGTGCATTTCTGATCCTACCCCTTGTACCTCAGGTACAGATGGAAGAATAATTTCAGCGTCGTGGATCTTGGCATGTTTTTGGCATGTGCACAAAACACCTCACTTCATTTATTTTATTATTTTGTTTTATTCCCATTCCTCACTGTCATTCTCGAAGATCTTTCATGTATATATCTCAGCTTCTACAAATTCCTTCAAAATGTGCTTTGCAGGGGCACCAGGGTGGCTCATCAGTGAAGCATCTTCCTTCTGCTCAGGTCATGATCCTGGGATCCCGGGATCGAGCCCCACATTGGGCTTCCTGCTCAGCGGGAAGTCTGCTTCTCCTTCTGCCCCTCACCCTTCTTGTGCATCCTCTCAAATAAATAAATGTTTTTAAAAAATGTACTTTCCAGTTTTTTTCCTTCCAAAATACACATGCCAGGTCAGGAATAGAGTACGATGCATTGAATTTTGGGTGGAGACCAAGAATCGATATATATATATATATATATATATATATATAATCCTCCCAGGTATTGCTGAGACCTAACCCGATGTAGGATTTTTTTGAAATAGCAGATAATGGGAGATACTAAAGTTCAGTGCTATGCTGATAAGCTCACATGTCTAGAGAAGAGAAAGGCCCTGACACTTATTATTTGCTGATTTTCATGTATAAATATTCTCGCTGGGACCAATTTCAAGCTAAGATTCAACAATTGGGTTGCAAAAGGCCTGAGTATTTAACAGTTGTCTGGATCCATGTCCAGTGTACTGTCTTTCAGTTCCTCAGCTTTATCTGAAGAAGCACATGGTGAGGATATTGCTCTGGTCGTGAAAGTAGGCCATCTCAGCTCAGTGTGTCATCCTCCACAGGTAAACCTCAGGGTCCTTCCTTAAAGAGAAAGTCAGATGGGTGTTCCAGAAACCCTGATCAGCCCATCCAGAGGTGAGTGAGAGGACTGCCTTTTCTTTTCAAGAATGGATTACAAAAGTTTGTTGGGAGCCGTGTGATTGGAATCTCTGGTGTGCACATGGCATAAGCCAACTGTTAAATCTTGACATTGTGGACAAGTCTCAGCCAAATTAAAGGGATGGCTTGTGGCCATTCTAAATGTTGCCTCAGAGATGCTTAAGTCCTTAGGTGGTGGTGTTTACTGGAGCCCTATCTCCTGTTAGTGACTGAAGAGTGTGATAGGGCAGTCAACAGATCCCAAAGATATAGACAATGCTTGGATTTAGAGAGTCCATAAAAAGAGAAGCTGAATCATTTCTAGAAGGTCCAAAGGTGGCTTCTTTTGGCTTATGCTTCCTTGTGGGTTCTGACATCTTTGAAAAAAAAATGCATGTTCTTCCTCTTAAGGATATAAGTGATGAAATGCAGCTGCTGAAAAGTGGAAATAATAAATAATGCCATGGGCTGAATTGCATCCCTCCAAAATTACTGTTGAAATCCTAACCCCCAATATGATGGGGCATTTAGGTTAGATGTGGTCATGAGGGTGGAGCCCTGGGCTGATGGGATTAGTGCCCTTATAAGCAGAGACACCAGAGAACTTGCTCACTCTCTCTCCACCAGGGGAGAAGAAAGAACATGGGATAAGGCAGCGATCTATAAGCCAGGAAGAGAACTTGCCAGAAACCTTAACCTTGTAGACTTAGATCTTAGACTTCCTGGCCTCCAGAACTGAGAGAAAATAAGTTTCTGTTGTTTAAACCACTCAGTCTGAGGTATTTTGTGATGCCAGCCTGAGCAGAATAATTACTACTTCTACCACTACTATTATTGATAATAATAATAATAATACAAATATCTTACACGTATGCTCTCCTGCAATCCTCACAATAATCTGTGAAGTTGGTTTTCGTATTTTCCTCATGTCATAAGTGAAGAAATAAGAGAAGTTAAGGAACCTGGGCAAGGCCATATAAGGTGGCAAATGACAGCTAGGTTGGAATCCAGACTATGTGTGCCCAGAGTGCCACTCTTCACTGCTACACCACAATGCTTCCCGTTGGCCACCACAGTGCCTGGCATATACAAGATACTCTAAATACATTTGTGAGATGATCGAAAACAAATGAATGATGGTGAAACTTCCAGCACAAGAAATTGAGTGTGGAACATACAGATTTTGTAAGTTTTTAGCATAGTGGAAGACCATGCATATGAAATCATAGCAAAATTCTCTTGCTATGGATCTCAAAAAATGTAGTTCTTTCCTGGAAATCTGGGGAAAAAAAAGGAGCGTAAGTCTAAGGTAATTGTCCTTTTATACTGTTACACTTGTCATGGTGCCAGTATCCACATATTTTCCCTAAGGATGAAATTAGAATGCCGAATTTTCATGATTGTGTGATGATTACAGAATAAGTGCTGAGGGAAGAATCATAAAGTGGAAAGAAGTCTGCATGCCTTCCTACTTGGTTAAAGGCAGGCTTGCTGCTTTCTGTTATTTGCAGCACACTTACTGCATATGGGTTTTCTTCCTATTCCTGCTATATGGATTATTTACCTCCTGATTGTCATACAGGTCCTGACTGGTTGTGACCTGTGCCTTTAGGAAGAAACACTTGCAAATGCACCAGCACCATTCAAAAATCAGTATATCCCAGTTGCAATACGTCCTGAAAATTGCAGGAAAGTTTCACACTGAAGATCAGTTAACTTTGGGACAATATATTCATGTTTGGGGTTAAAAAAATACATATTTCTCACTACTAAGAACTCTTCCCCAGTGATTAGACAGGGTTCTGCACAAGAAAATTTTGGACAGTGTGAAAATGAGCTTTGCATTATACGTATAAATGCAATTCTCATATGAAACTTAACTGTCTGCCTTATTGAATCGTTCATGACATGTAAAAGAGAAGGCGGTAATGGGAGAGAAAACCAGGGTTGGTTTTTTTTTTTTTTTTAAGATTTTAGTTATTCATCCATGAGAGACACAGAGAGAGGCAGAGACATAGGCAGCATAGGCAGAGGGAGAACCAGGCTCCTTCTGGGAAGCCTGTTGCAGGACTCGATCCTAGGACCCCGGGATCACAACCTGAGTTGAAGGCAGACACTCAACCACCAAGCCACCCAGGTGCCCCAGAAAAATCAGGTTCTGATTGCATCAGTTTAATTCAGAGAACTTATGTTTGATTAAAAAACATAATAAGCTACAGAAAGAGAATCATGAATGTAGAATTCATTTCTGCTCTTTCATTTCCCATTTTAGTGGGATGCAGAGAGACCTGTGAGGATGCCACCGAAGCCAGCAAGAGATACCCAGCGCTCCTTCTGGGGGGCTGACTGATTTTTGCCCTTGCTGACCACAGAGGAAGCAGATGAAAAGGGCCAGCGTGTTGTGATGGAGTTTTCTGTTGGCTCTCCCTCTGGGGCTGGTGGGAGGGGACATGTCCATTTGTCCTGTTTTACAACGGCAATGCTTTTCCCTCTTAAGGGGAAGAGATTGCCACATGCCATCTGCCCCACCATTAGTCAGCGGTGGAAAGAACTCAATAAAGGCTAAGCAGTACAATGCCCAAAGGGACACCATCAATCCCTTATTACCACAACTTCCTCATTCTTGAGTTGTTTATATTGATTTATCTTTTGCTCAGGTAGAGTGACTTAGAGCAATTTTCTCAGCAAGAGGACATGGATTGCCTCTGTTCTGAGCCCATGCCTGTCTGAGAATGTTTTTCAGCTGCCCTTGCACAATAATTGGGTGAGGGATATTGGGGCCATTATCTGGTCCCCCTCTAAACTCTGGGGTTTATTTATTCAGACACTTGCTTGGCAGATATCATACTATGAAGCTACCATGAGTTGGGGTCTATTTAAATCAAGCTACCTTGTGTTTCCACTTCCACGGAGGATGCATACTTTATATTTGAATTGCCCATATATCACCTGGGCAAATCTCGAGTTTCATTCTGTTTTTAATTTTTTTTATAAGGATTAATGAGTTACTTTAGCTAACAGTTTTCTGTTACTCAAGGATGTCTTCTTCTAATATTCCTTTAAGTATTACTTCTGATATGTCTGACATGTTTGATATGAGTATATACATATACGTATATATACACACATATATAAAAAGTGTGCATATATCTCTCGCACGCATGTATTTTCTTATGTTTCTTATGTGTATATATGCCCTATGCTCCTCTAGGCTTCTTATCGTTTGCTTGCTTCTAAATTTCAAAGTTCTTTTTCCCTTTTACTCTTCCAATATACATTATTTTTGTCATAAAATCTGTGATTTATCACTTTTGCCATAGGTCCTTAATGCAAAAACCAAGCAAATAATGCATCTTTTAATCCTCTCCCTTATCTATCTTTCCTGTCTTTTGATTATTTGACTTAATGTGTGCTCATTTTCATTTTATAGATTTCACAATTTATAGAACACTACCCAGAAATATCCTAAAAATTTCTATTTTGGAGAGTTTGTATCTAATTCCCGGGGACCAATAAAATGTGGAGGTTTGTTCCTGAGCCCATCTGGAGAGGGTTTTTTTTTTTTTTTCCCAAGCTTGAATTTGCTTTCACAGGAGACTGGAAGAGAGACTGTACCTCTTTACCATGTCCTTATCTCTGGTATATTTTCCCCTGGGCTCTTTCTTGATATTTGTACAATTTCTGAGTTTTTATATAACCAATAAAATGTTGTTAGCATAGAAAAGGCAAGGACTCAAATCATTCCTCTAAGGTTTTGTTATGTTTTATTTTCCAGTTGAAAATACAATCTTGGACTCACTTCAAAGAAATTTACTAACAAGAAGAAGCCCTGTGTTCCAGGGTATGAACCCCAGAACAATCTTTTGGAAAAGAGATGTTTTCTATAATAGAATACTAAGTAGCAAGCCATTCAAGATGCTGAGTGTGTCTACTTGTCATTACAGGCATAAACCTGCCTCATTAAGAAAAAAGACCTCTTCTATTGAGCCGAACCCCTAGTCTGAGCCCCTGTGGCTATTGGTGTAGAATATAAGAATGAGATTATCAGACATTTGTTGATTTGTCTCAGTCTTGTCTGACGCTGATCCACATGCTGTATAAATGAATGTGCACAAGGTAGAAATAGCGGGTTAGAATGCAGTTTTAATAACTGTATGACTTGCAGCGGTAATTGCCTCCTGCTTTTTATGTAGGTAATGGCTCCAAGATGCTTTCTCATTTTGTTTGAATAGGTTGGAAATTTAGCCACACGGCCCTTTACTTCTAAGTTTGATCATCCACCTATGTGATACTTCTTGTCAGGCTCCACCCAACATACGGTGAACATTAATCTCACAATCAAAAGCCTGTATTATATTTTTAAATGCATTTTTTACAGCCACCAGCACCTATTGTTTCTGAGTATACCTACTTGGTGCAACACTTGAGAATTTAGATCTTCTGACATCCAACCAAGAACGCTTTCAGTAAATCATGCCTAAGGAGAAGTTAGGAAGCACCATGTTTTCTGTTTCTGGAAAACGAGGTGTTATTTGGTCAGGGATTTTTTTTCCTTTTATTTTTTAAAGATTTAGTTTATTTATTCCTGAGAGACACAGAGAGAGAGGCAGGGACACAGGCAGAGGGAGAAGCAGGCTCCCTGTGGGGAGCCCAATGCAGGACTCGATCCTAGGACCCCGGGATCATGACCTGAGCCAAAGGTAGATGCTCAACCACTGAGCCACCCAGGTGCCCCTTGGTCACAGATTTTTGAATTGACCTAAGCTTCTTTATATAATTTTAAAAGACTCTATAACAAGGAAAACATATGGATGCCTACTTATCTCTTAGAGGCTTGGGGTCCTAGAGAAAATTCTGCTTTCTTTCTTGTTGCAGTTCAAGGCAGGGTATGCTGATGGCCAGAGGGGATCTGGCTGCAGCCCAAACCCATTCCTCTGACTTTAAATGCAGAGAGGACACACTCAACTTCCAAAGGCCCATCTGACAATGATGAGACCATGGCTGACGGGAATTATTTCAAATTTGTCAGGAATGAGCACACACTTGCTAATGGCCTATTTCCTTCCCCCACATGCATCCCTACAGAGGAAGAAGGCAAAAGAGAGCGGGACCCTTGGCTCAGCCTCTGCCTTTTCTCCTCTTTCCTTTCCCAAACACCCTCTCCTCTCACCCCAGGATCATTCTTGATTCTTGAATTCCCATCAGGTTTCAGGGGAAGGGGAAATACTATTTCTTGCACTTTTTGTTGGCGAAGAAATTGATGCTATCTGTCTCCCATTGTTCTACCCACCATCCGGTTTGGACCCGACTGAGGGCAGGAATGAAGGTGTGCATCCAGTGGTGTCCCATGTCATTTGAACAACTCTGAGAGATACCATTTCAGAGACTCTTCCCGTTTACTTGGAAAACTGCTAGCAAACTCAATGCTGTCCCCAAATGAGAATACTGAATGTGTTCAAAGAGCTACCAAAAAGAAAATCTCAGGAAAAACAAAAAGTCCTCCATATCTTGATTAAACATTCAGATGGCTATCAACACAGAGGACAGAAAACTAGCAGAAATAAACAGGCTCTAGTAAGCTGTTCCCCACCAGTGACAATGGTATTGCCACAACCTCTGAGTAATATCTATGCATTGCAGTTGAACCATCGGACCTTTGGAATATGATAGGTGCTCAATACATATTTATGAGAGTCAGCATCATATTCCTGGTATACCTGATTTTATAGGTAACTGGATCTAAAGAAGAAGTAATTAAAGTGCGTCTAGCCTAAAGCTGAAGAGAGGTAAACTATGGTATTTAGATTATGGGAGAAGGTTCTTTGCAAAATAAACTTTTTATTTTGATTTTAAATCTATTTTTAAAATTATCAGAAATAGTACAGAGAGTTCTCATATACTTCTCACTCAGTTTTCGTACCCCTTGAAGTTAAGATCATATATTATCATGGTATATTTGGCAAAATTAAGAAACCAACATTGATATCTTACTGTAACTTGATTTGAATTTCACACATTTCTTCCATTAATGTCCATTGTTGGGCGGCCTGGTGGCTCAGCAGTTTAGCGCTGCCTTCAGCCCAAGGCCTGATCCTGGAGACCTGGGATGGAGCCTGTTTCTCCCTCTGCCTGTGTTTCTGCCTGCCTCTCTCTCTCTGTATCTCTCTCTGTCTGTCTCTCATGAGTAAATAAATAAAACCTTTAAACAAAATGTCCATTGTTGTTGTTTGGGGTTCAAATGCAGCATACCACACTTCACTTCACTCTTAGTCTACTCCAGTCCATGCCAGTTTCTTAGTCTTCCTTTGTTTTTCATGATCTTGACTATTTTGAAAGATCCAGGTATTTTTTAGAATGTCCTTGAATTTTGTCTAATTTTCCTCATGTTTATGGATTTTTGGAAAGGATCCCTAAAGGGGTACATGACATCCACATGACATGACTGGTGATATTAACCTTCATCACTTGGTTAAGGTCATGCCAGGGATCTTCACTATAAAATCACTGTTTTTCCCTTGTACGGGAGGAATTTTAGTTGTGATTCATTATAACTCCATTTTGCAAAGCTTTGGGTATAAGTCAGGAAACGGTTCTTCATTGTGAAATGAAAGAAAAGTGGTTTAGTCAGTAACAGAAAGATCTTGCTGGAATCCTGGAAAGAGTTTAATCAGTAATGGACTTATAACAAAATAATTCAACCCTTGTAGAACTGGAAGGACATTAAAATTGGGGCTATGAGGCTGACCCACTCAGCTCTTCTCTGAGCTCTCGCCATGGACATGGGGTCTGAGCATTGCCTCCCGTGTGCACGTTGGGCAGCAGGGAAACCCCACTCACCTGGACCCCATCTATTTTGCTGTTTACTCTTCCTGGTCCTAATTCAGCCTCAGGCTTCCGTCCTGCACAGAAGATCTTACCGCATCATGTCCTGGCCTCTGGCATGCGTGTCAGTTGCTACCACGTCTAGTTCCCAGACTGTGTGAAGAATAGAAATGGGGAGGAGGCCTATCAGATGCCGAGAGTGGAAGGTAGAGGAAAGTAGCTCTCTTTTAGGTCTGGTCTCTGTTGGGTGAGATCTACAACATCATTGGACCTTTGACAGAGTGGAAGCTAAAGCCTCTACTACCAGAACTCCTGTATTTCATGATGCTCCAGGAGGATCTGTCTCCTAACCCCTCTTGAATTATTACATAAAATGTTTATTTCTGGGACACCTAGGTGGCTCAGTGGTTGAGCTTCTGCATTTGGCTCAGGGTGTGATCCCGGGGTCCTGGGATTGAGTCCCACCTTGGGACTCCCCGCAGGGAGCCCACTTCTCCCTCTGCCTATGTCTCTGCCTCTCTCTGTGTGTCTCTCATGAACAAATAAACAAAATCTCTTTTTAAAAATGTTTATTTCAATTACACCAGTGTTGTTAAACTTCTTATCCGGAGTTGAGCACAGAGGTTTTAGGAATCAAAATAAGTCCTTCTATCCATTGTAAATAATAGGTTTTATTTTTAAGAAAACACCTAAGGCTAGCAGGAGTCTGAGCTTCTGCTTAAATGTAGTGGAATTCTGTGATGTTTAGAGACTTTTGGGTCTGTCTGTCCAACTGTGGGAATGATACCCCATTAAGATTTCCTTATTATGAGGGGTCAATTTTCATCCTAGGTTTGGGGAAGAGATGCTAGGTCTAAGAAAGAATTCTCGAGGAGATAAAATTAGGGAAAAATAATTTCAGCAGCTAATGATTTTGCAGTTTCAAAAGTCAATAAATTAAAAACTGTATAACCTTGCCATGATTTGAAAGATGAAGTTGATGAAGGGTGTCTTAAAATAATGTGGAAACACATAGCCATAGATTCAAGGGGAAAAATAAGAGTTTTGAGGACAGAAACAGGATATCTAATTGGAATCATCAGATTAACAGGAGGGAAAAGGAAAGAGAGGGAAAGTAATAATTTTAAAGTAAACACAAGATCATTTTCTTTGAGTTAAAGGAAGACAAATTTGCAGTTTTAATTTTCTCACTGGGTCTCAAGAAAAAAAAAATTGTTGAAAAAAATTGAAACCTTACAACTTCCTAAATTCTAAGCCAGATATAAATACTTAACGTAAACCACATCTTCTTTATCCATTCATCTGTGGTTTATGTATACAATGGAATATTACTCAGCTATTAGAAATGGCAAATACCCACCATTTGCTTCAACGTGGATGGACCTGGAGGGTATTATGCTGAGTGAAGTAAGTCAGTCGGAGAAGGACAAACATTATATGTTCTCATTCATTTGGGGAATATAAATAATAGTGAAAGGGAAGGGAGAAGAAATGTGTGGGAAATATCAGAAAGGGAGACAGAACGTAGACTCCTAACTCTGGGAAACGAACTAGGGGTGGTAGAAGGGGAGGAGGGCGGGGGGTGGGAGTGAATGGGTGACGGGCACTGGGGGTTATTCTGTATGTTAGTAAATTGAACACCAATAAAAAATAAATTAAAAATAAATAAATAAAATAAATAAATAAATAAATAAATAAATAAATAAATACTTAATGTTTCCAGTTATAAATAACTGATTATTTTTACATAGGAGAGTAAACCTGCAATATAAGATTTCTCTTTAACATGGGAAACTATTCTGCAACTCCACAGACTCTTGAGAGGAGGAGTTACAATGTCGGTATCCTACCCATAGGGAAATACACATGTGTTGGCAGAAAAGATCAATCAGGAAAGGTCTCCAAGAGCACTATCAGTGTGAGAGTATGATCCCTGTCCATTGTCTGAGGAAACATCAGTGAATTTTGATGTCATTACAATAAGACCAGGGATTTCAACATATTGGAAAATATGAAACGGAAAGGGATAGAGATAGGCAATGACTAAGTATATAGCAGGTAAACTTACATGGACACTATACATATGTTTATATGAACATGACATGAGTATATATATAATGATACATGGCTGGATGATAATGCTACTACGAATTTGTAGCATAGGTACTAAGTAAATATTCTTGGGAAAAAAAATGACATGAGTCATAAGGGAAGACCAAGCCAAAACCCAACTCTTAGCAAAATCCTACAGTGGGGTGGGGGGTGGAAGGCAGTAGCAAAGGGTAGGTACTTAGAATATGATAAAATTCCACCATAATGGGAGAAGTGAGGTCCCAATTTTATTGTAAAATGCAGGCCCACGGTATTATTAATTTGATGAAACATATCATACAATGCTATTTGTAAATCTGTATTATCAAAAATCATCAAAGAGAAGATAGAAATACACTGTATCCAACTGAAAGGTGCCTGAATTATTGAGAATGTCCCAAATGGTCATGGGGTTGTTACATTCTAACCCTAACTCACCCTGATAAAGGATAAGAACTTTAACTGCCCCTGTTGGAGAACTAGAGCTGGGCAGAGGTCAGGCACCCCTCGCTCATAGCTGATCTACAGACTCGTGTTTGACAGGATTTACTGCAAGTCCAAAGGTTTCATAGTAAGGTGAAAAGTGACACCGTCTAAAGCATTCATATCAATAGGAGTGGGAGAGTAGATGTGTGATGTGTCAGTGGGAAAAATATAGGTTTCATTGTGATGATTAGAGAGGGGGATCACTAGCAGACTTAAAAATATAACTGAGTTTCTAAGTTACCAAGAGAAGATAGAGAAAAATGTAATGATGGTGTGTTATGAGACAAATTCAAATATGATGAAGGATTAGAGAAAACACTGATGTCAGGGCAAAGAGGAATCAAGGTCATATTCATTCAACAGGATAAAGAAGGATATCATATAAAAATCAAATGTAACAGCCCATAAAAGAGATCTACAAAGGATGTATATCCTTATATAGCAAAAAACCTTTGCAGCAAAATGTAAACATTGAGTTAGGACTCTCAAAACATGGTAATTTGTTAAAATAAATTTGGAAAATTTCTGTGTAACTACTTTAGAATATAAAAATCCATGTGAGTAAAAATAGACTTGAAGAATGTAATCAATAAGCACAATTTATTTATATAGAATGCGTTATCTTAACCAAATATAAAAAAATGCCCTTTTTGTGTCCTTGGAGCACTGCAAGAAAAATAATGCACCTAGTCACAAAAAACCCTAATGCATTTCCAAAGGACAGACTTTATAGGTCCTATTTTCTGATACCTGCCTCCCTGGTCCCTGAAGAACGGAAATCAGTAGTAAATGGTATTTAGCCCTGAAATACATAACTAGTTCATTTCTCTTTGAAAAATTTTTCTCAAACACCACCTGACCAAAGAGGGGAAAACACAAATCACAAATTATTTTTAAAAGAATAAATGGGGGTATAAAACCTCAAAATAAAATCTGTTAGGTCACAGCTAAAGCTAGATTTCTTTTTTTCCAGAGGAAAACAAATAGCTTGAATTGAGTTTTTAAAATTATTATTAAAAGAGAGAGCCTGAAAATAAACTTTGATTTCAACCGCATGCAGAATAAAAGTGGGCAGCCTGCATTTAGTGTTGTATAAAGTCAATGTAAAAAGTTAGGGAATGATTTGTGGTGGGCAAGTGGATAAAGCGGTCAGGAAAGTCCACTCCGATGAGCTAACACTGAGCAGAAAACTCAGGAAAGGAGAAAATAAATCAGATATGTACAGAGACTTCTCTTCTGGGTACCACTGAGGTGACCAAGCAGGCTTATGTAGACAACTGCAAGAAACAAAATAACTTTCTTTCTTCCTTATTTTTCAACAATGACACTAGCCTCACAGTTTCTTATGGTTATGTAAATACATTTTATTGTAAAAATAAAGTGAAGCAAAAATAAATGGTCCCTTGACCTTCTGCTGTACCAAGATGACCAAAATCAATGCTATTGATCACCTTTTCATGAACCTCTTTGTATATGTGTATAGATATATATACAAATACTAAGTTGCTTCTTATTTTAAATACTTTAGTACAGATTTCTTTTTCAGCTTTTTTTTTTTTGATTTCTTAAAATGTTTATTTAGCATTTACAATCTATTAAAAGAGCTTCAGGAAATATATTTGATCATTTTATCTCCAAGTATATATCTACAACTTTTTAAAAAATCTACAATATTGCAATGATAATGTGCAATTGTTTTTTTTAAGTTTTTTCTCCGTCACATTTTATTTTTTTATTTTTTTTAATAATAAATTTATTTTTTACTGGTGTTCAATTTGCCAAGATACAGAATAACACCCAGTGCTCATCCCGTCAAGTGCCTCCCTCAGTGCCCGCCACCCAGTCACCCTCACCCCCCGCCCTCCTCCCCTTCCACCACCCCTAGACATCTTTTTCAACTTTTGATGTGTACCTCTTGCTTTCCCTTCCTGTCCTCTCATCCTGTTCCAGAAAGTTAATAATGAAGTTTACATATCACAGACTTTATAGCCTATTCAATGATCACATTACCCAGTGCCTACAGTTGAGGCTTAACTATTATTTAGATTTAAGTATCACTATGGTTATAGATAGCAAATGCTTTGCTATTATATATATATATATATATATATATATATATATATATTTATTTATATAATATATATAAAACCACAGTACATCTTGCTCCTCTATCTTGATTCTCTCCCTCACATAGATTATAGTAATCCTTTCAAATCATTTGGTTTGGCTCTTTGGTATTATTTTAGGGATAAAATAATATTCCCTATTGTGAATGTACCACAATCTCTTCAACCTGTATACTTCCGAATGGTATTCACTCCCTCATCACCATTTTTGTTAAGGTTAAAAATCCTGCAATGAATGTTTATTTCCATGTGTGGATCCTTACATGTTGGTATTTTTATTTCTATAAATTGGATTCTCAGGAGTGGGATTATTGGGTCAAATAAGAATGCTTTATCAACTTATTGTCTATTTTTAATATATTCTTTTTAAATATTTTATTTAAATTCCATTTGCCAACACACAGTATAACATCCAGTGCTCATCCTATCAAGTGCCCATCACCCAGTTACACCATCCCCTCACCCACCTCCCCTTTTGCAACCCTTTGCTTGTTTCCCAGAGTAAGGAGTCTCTCATGATTTGTCTCCCTCTCTAATTTTTCCCCACTCGTTTTCCCTCCTTTCCCTTTCGCTATTTCTTATGTTCCATATATGAGTGAAACCATACTATAATTGTCTTTCTCCAGTGGACTTATTTCACTCAGCATAATACTCTCCAGTTCCATCCCCGTTGAAGCAAATGGTAGGTATTCAGCCTTTCTGACGGCTAATATTCCATTGTATTTATTATCTATTTTAATATATTCTAATCTTTAATCTAGCATATGTGTAGAATTTATTTTCTTGGATTTGCTTCAGTATTGATTTTAAAATATTTTAAAACATTTAATATTTATACAGTCAAATGTCCGCCTTTTCTTTAATGCTTTTGGGGTTTGTTTTAGTTATAAGGGTCTCTCAAACCCTTAGGTTTCAACACGTTATCTCCTAACTTTTCATTACATTGAAAAAATGTGTTTTTACCTTAGCTAGAATTTTTAAAATATAACATAAAGTGAATATCTAACTTTTTCTTTTTTGATGGAAAACCAGTTATGCAGGCATCATTTGTTAAATTTCCACCGGATTGAAATACTACTATAATTTATTAAGTGGCCATTACACTAGAATCCTTTTGGGCACTCTATTCTGCTTCTCTGATCTCCTAGATTTCTGTTATGTTAATATCAACCTGGCATTATTACAGTTGTATTACAGTATATTTCAGTATCTGGCAAGACAATTCCTTCCTTGCTATTCTGAACCCAAAGCTGAAAATCAGTGCTGCCCCTCATCCTAATTTTACATTCTTCAGCTTTTCCAGGGGTTTTATGAGCCATCCAATCCCGTCTACAAAGCCAGTTTTGCTTGAAATCCTGGAGTGGTTTATGTATTCCTGGCTGAACCCAGTGGATGCAATATGAGTACAGCCAGATAGTTGACCATTCAGTTAATATATTAAAAAGCTGACATCCTTATAACTGGCAAGAGATATTTACAATAATTAATTTTTAAGGACATAATTTTTAATATAAATAAAAATATAAGATATCTAGGGATAATATCTAAAAACAAAAAACATGTGAAAGGCAATTATGGCAGATTTTCTTAGATATCCCTAATGAAAAACATGATATGTTAAAACACTAAAATGGACATAGACTGTGCAGAATAAGAAGCATGAAAATAAAGAAATGGCAGCCACAGACTTGGATAATGAGCTCAGTTAGTTAACCTACAGAGTTTTAGTACCTATTCTACTGGTTTGTTATAAAGGATATTACCAAGAATAAAGATGAACAGCCCAGTGAAGATGAACATAGGGTGAGGACCAGAAGGGTTCTGAGATTTTGTTCCCGTGTGCTTGTGCTGCATCACCCTCCTGGCACATGGTTGTGTTACCAATCCTGAAGCTCTCCAATCCCCATCATTATGGGATTTTTATGTGGAGTTTTCATTACTTAGGCATAACTGATTATAAATTCAATCTCTCCTCCCCCCCAAAATAGAGAATAGGGCTGAAAATTCTAAGTCTCTAAACATGCCTGGTCTTTCTGGTGGCCAGCCCCCATCCAGAAGCCTACCACGAGTCACCTCATTAGGACCTAAGACACTCTTATCATCTAGGAAATTGCAAGGAATTTGGGAGCTCTGTCAGGAACCAGGGTCAAAGACCAAATATTAGAAGAAAAGATGCTCTTAGTACCCCTATCACTCTAGAAATTACCAGAGTTTTAAGAGCTATGTGTCAAGAACCAGGGGCAGAGACCAAATATATATTTCTTCTTATGTCACATTTAGCCAGAGTATAATGAACATGGCAACCATCACTCAAAATAATCTCAAGCCCGACATTGATGGGTCACTTGATATTTCACTGTAATCTCATTTCAAAGTGAGAAAAAGTCTGTCTAGTTCCTTAGAGGTGACTGCTCCACATCACAAGGAAGTGACTTCATGTAGAGGGCTCTTAAGAGTACATTTTCTTTTTTCTTTTTCTTTTTTTTTAGATTTTATTTATTTATTCATGAGACAGAGAGAGAGAGAGAGAGAGAGAGAGGCAGAGACGCAGGCAGAGGGAGAAGCAGGCTCCATGCAGGGAGCCCGACGTGGGATTCGATCCCAGGTCTCCAGGATCACACCTTGGCTGAAGGCGGCGCTAAACCGCTGAGCTCCCCGGGCTGCCCAAGAATACATTTTCTTTAATCAGATCTTTTGGATTTACACCCTACTTGTGTCCCTTTCTCAAGATGACCCTGAACAAGTTAACCTCTTTTTTTTTTTCTTTTTAGTTACTTGACCTCTTTAAAGCTCAGTTTTCATATCTTTAAAATGGAGAAATAAATCTTACCCATACTGCTTTTATGGGGGTCAAATGAACTACTCAATGAAAATAAAATGCTTAACGGAGTGACTGACACACAGCAAGATGACAAATATCATCCAGTGATATTAGTATCTTTTACATGGTGCCAATACAGATGAGAACGCAAAAGCTTCACATGTCTGAGTTGGCTGCAAAACCAAATCACACTTTTTGACAAGGCTTCAAGTTACCATCTTGTTCTTCAGTGCTGTCACAGAGCCTGGTTCCCAGAAGCAACTGCATGGTATCTGCAATGATTGGGGCAGACTTGTGGTCACACTGACACAAGCTCTCAGCTCAAGTCTTTTATGGCTGTGGCCTGCATGCCTCACCTTTCTGCCTGAGTCTTCTTTCCGAGTGAGAGAAGATCCTCTACTGCCAGTATCATGCCATCAGTCCCTGGACTTTTTCTCTGGTGGCATCACCCATTTATCTTTGTGATATGGCAAATGAGACTCTGAGAACTACAGGACAACTTTGTTAACAACAGAGTGGGACCTGTGGGAGGTTTCTACACTGGTTCTGCCCTGGCCCCAACATAATGGAGATTGTTGCAGTGGAGATGGTGTTGGGAGGTGCCTTATTAATTTTTCATTTTTAGGAGCCTCTGACCTGACAGCCAGCTGAAGATGAACATGGTGATGTCCATGGTATGTAGGAGGAAAATGCAAATTGCCCAATTGGCTGCCACCCAGACTGGAGGGTGGGGATGGAGACAGAGCTGAGGGAGCAAGGAAGGATCTTAGCTGTGGATGAAATTGTTTCACCCCTTCCCTGAGGGATGTAGCCATCAGGGTATTCTGAGCATTGGCAGTCAGGGCAGAAGAACCAGGCTGAGGAAAAGTGGAGCCAGGACAGGCTCAGAGCCTCTGCATACTTCTTGCTTCACCCAAGTCTGAGCCCCACCTCATCTCTCCTCACGTTCTTAGAGAACATAGTGACAACCATTTGTTATGTCAAGTCCTCTCAATATTCCTCCCTCTGACCGCAGGCTATATTTTCACCATTGTCTCTTACCTCTGTTTCATCTGTGAGCCTGTCTCCCTGATTAAATCAGACATCTGTGCTCATACTCTGTGCAATTTCCTTTTCCCCATCTTTGTCCTGCACATACACTTCTGCTTCCACTATAGTCAGTTTCTTCACTGTCTCCATCTTTTATGGGATTCCTCCCTCTCCTGGGGACCCACTCTCTAATGGCCTGGTCCCAGTGTGCTTTTCCAAATGAAACTCTGAAGCCCTCTCAAAGCCTGTGCACTTTCTGAAGACTTTTCCTGTTGTCCTAAAAGGTTGCAGTCTTACCTTACTCAGAACTCCCATAAAACCACTCCCATTACGTTTGGATATATGATATATTTATCTGCATTACATAGCAAGAAGTTTCTGAGGGGAGACACTGAGACTTAATTATTTCTGCATCTCTAGCATAGCAAGGAGAAAACTAAACACATATTGGTTTATTTGAATAACAAGCATTACATTTATACAATTCATTATATATGGGAGGAGCACAAGAAAAGATGCTCAACATTAATTTATTAAGAAAATGCAAATTAAAACCACAAAGAGGTACCCACTAAAATAGCTACAATGAAAAAAAAAATACTGACACTATCTACTGCTGGCAATTTTATGGATTAGCTGGAACTCTTGTTAATTGCTAGTGGAAATGCAAAATAATACAGCCATTTTAGAAAATGGTTTGGCAGTTTCTTACGAAGTTGAACATATAGGCGTATATGACAGCAATTTTTCTCCTAGGTATTTACCCAGGAGAAATGAAACTTTACATTTATCAACCAAACAAAAAGCTATTGTGAATATTACAGTGGCTTTATTCATAATCATCAAAAACTGGAAACAACCCAAATGTCTTTGAACTGCAGAACTGATAAACTGGTACATCCATACATTGATATACTATTCAGTATTAAAAAAAAACAATTGCTAATAAAAACAGCTTCATACTATATCGTTTTGTGTAGAGGATGTTATGGACTAAATATGTCCCCCAAATGTAGATACTGAAACTTAATCCATAGTGTCATGGTATTTGGAGATGGGGCCTTTGGGAGGTGATTGGGTCATAAAGATGGAACCCTCATGAATGGGATTAGCACCCCTCTATAAGAGACCTCAGAGAACCCCTTACCCCTTCCTCCATGTGAAGACACAATGAGAGACAGCCATCTGTGAACCATGAAGCAAGCACTCACCAACACTGAATCTGTCAGCACCTCCATCTTGGATCCCCAGCTCCCAGAACTTTGAGAAATAAATTTATTTTATATAAGCCACATAGTCTATGGTATTTTTGCTATAGGAGTCTGAACAGACCAAGACAGATGATATTCTGGGAAAGACAAAAACTATAGGAACAGAAGACAAAGCAGACTCGGAGTTGGGGGTAGGTGGAGGACTTGAGGGGGAGTAGTTAATGTTCTATACCTTGATTTTGGTGGTACTTACGTTTACTTATCTCTCAAAATTCCTAAAACTATATAACTAGAAAAAGTGATTTTTACTGTATGTAATACTAGACTTTAATTTAAAGAAAAAGTAAAGAAAGAGGACAATTTGGAAATAGTACAACCTCTCTCTCATCACCAGTGGTCCACAGAGAGAGCATGAGCATCCCCTGCACCTAGGGCTTCCAGAGCTCCTGGCTTTAACCCAGGTTGTTGAGCTGGTGAAACCAGGGTCTGACTGCCACAATCTATCCCAGGGTACAAGGCTGGAGATGGTAATGACTTAAACTATTTTACAGATGTGTAGAAAGCAGAAATGAGTTGTCCAGAAAAAAAAAAGAGAGAATAAAAAAAGGAAAAAAAATTTAAAAAGAAGATAAAAAATTAAGAACAAAAAAAGAAAGAAAAGAAAAAAAGAAATGAGTTGTCTAGAGTTATCAAACAATTTTATGCTGAGAACATGAATGTAAACATTTGACTGACATAAATTTTATTGAGCTTTATCATACTAACCCAACCCAATGGACCAATGGCTAGAATTCAATAAAAATAATGTCTGTCAAAAGGCTGACATATTTAATTTTAAAATAGCTAATCACTCTTTCCTTTGGACTCTCATAGCCCCTATGTATACCCCTTGATTGCAGTATTTATCAAAATGTATTTTAATTATTTGTTTGTCACCCAGTTTTCCCCAGTAGGACTTTGGGTTCCTTGGGGTCAAGGATTTTAACTTACTGATTTTTTTAATTAAAAAATTATTTTTATTTGAATACAGTTGACATGGAATGCTAAAATTAACTTACTAATTTTTGCATAGCAGGTACATAGTAAAGTAAGTACTCAATACATTTCTTTGGAAAGAATGAGAAGATGAAAGAGAACTCATGATTTCTACCACAGAAATCCTGTCCTCTACTTCTCCATAATTTACCCATTTCTAAATATCTCTAACTTCCACAGATCCTTTCATGCCTGTAGCAACAGCCCTCTTGCTACCCACTCCTGTCCCTGGTACAATCCTGCATCCACGTACCAGACAGTTCTGAAACACTGATCAGATCTAACCACTCCCAGGCTTCTATCCACCAATGGTGTCTAATCAGGTTTAGGACAAAAGCCAGATTCCTCAGTTGAACTTTTAACACTCAACAATTTCTGCCACTTTCTACCTCTCTGACCTCACATCTAAACACTCTATAATTGCTCAGTATGCTGCAGACCATCAGTTTTTCTTTCAATGCTGCAAATATGGTTGGTTGTGTCTGTCTCAGAGACCTGCCTTCATGCAGGCAACTCTCTGGCCTATAGTGGTTTTACTCTGCTCTTCACATTACTGGTTCTTCTCATCATGCAGATCTTTGCTTCAGTATCTCTTCCTCTGAGAGGTCTTTCCTGACCACATAATCTAACCTCACATGCTCACATGGCCTAGCTTCATTTTTCTCTATAGCACACATGCCAATGGATGCTTGTAGTGTCCATTACATATATGACAATAATTCTACCTCCCTTCCTATAATATATGCTCTGAGAGATCAGGACTTTACATTAATCCTGGTATCTCCCCATTTCCTACACATAAAAAATGTTTAAGGAACACTTACTGGGGGATGGATGAATGGATGAACAGATGAATTCATAAGTGAATGATGTCTTTCACTGAGGCACAATTATTTTCTAACAGGATACCTACATCAACCTTATCTATACAAGGTTTCCCTACTCTGTGCCACCCTGAAATATGTGCCAGACAACCCCACTTATGCCTGTTTGTATCTGATGAATATTATTTGATTAAGTTAATAGGAAGGAGGAAAAGGAATCAGACATAGCCTTCAGCAAGGTGGGGAGAAAAAAATTAATGGTAGGGAGAAAATGGGATGTTACATACTTTTTAATTCTTATAGCTATCTCTGATCTTTATAGTTCCTAATTCCCTCTTAGAGGCATCTGTTTTTCTTTTGTCTTTGTGAGATTAATGCTTACCCATCTTCATAGCTTGTCCAGGCCACAGTATCTTTGTTACCTTAGAGAAAGTCATAAAGAATTTCACTTCACTACCCCTGCCTGGCCAGCCCAAAGTTGTGGTTAGGCCAGGCTGAAGCAACAGCAGACAAATCAGCACCATCTTATTTCCAAACTACAATTTGCCTCTCTGAGGCCTCCAGAATTAATGTGGTCTCTTTGCCTCTGCTCTGTCCAGAGATTATTTCTAGATGTTTTATTGTAATGTTAAAAAAAACAAAGCAGACATATTTTTATTTTGTACAATTGTCTTTTGACAACTCAGCTGTAAAAGGAAAAAAAACAAAAACAAAAAACAAACCCAAACCCCAAACCCCTGTATCTAACATGAATAGCAAGTACCCTGGCAACTTTAAAATTAGAATTTCTCCAAAGCCAAAGTCAGACTGAGCAGGTGA
The DNA here is from genome assembly GCF_048164855.1 of Canis lupus baileyi. Classification (NCBI taxonomy): domain Eukaryota; kingdom Metazoa; phylum Chordata; class Mammalia; order Carnivora; family Canidae; genus Canis; species Canis lupus. The sequence continues at coordinate 30,217,926 of NC_132863.1, forward strand.
CCAGATGCCAGTTTTTTCAGAATGTGTTTTTAGAATCAGATTGTTTGAGTTCAAACCTTACCAGCAAAAAACTGGGCAAACCACTTGACATCTCTGTGTCTCACTCTCCTTTTCCACACTTGAGTGTCCCAGTCTCTCTCAAGCTGGTATGGTGAGGACTCCATGAGTAAATGCATGCAAAGCTCTTTACACAGTGACTGGCACATAGAATATGCTTAGTACTTGGCATGTCTACTAAAAATAGTTATTATTAAGTGAATGAATTGATTTTTTTAACCTTTTCTTGCACAAAGTAACACTAACCTCACTCCCAACTTTGAAGCATCATTGCTGAAATTATAATATGTGGTTTCCTTCATTGACGGCTCCACATCCTCCCTGTCTTGTTTGTTTGTTTGTTTGTTTGTTTGTTTCCCAGAGCCTGGAGATGGCAGGGTGCGGGTAGAAAGGGAACGCTCTTTGCCTCTTCTGCTGGCAGCTGGAGTGAAATTCTAGCAGTCACTCCAAATCCATAGCTGGTACACATCCAGCAGCACAGTGCTGCAGGAAGTAAACAAGTTCCACCCACTTCTACTTCCCTCTGTTCTACATCTGGGGACTCACAGCCACCCCCAGATTCCAGAACACCCTCATCCTACACCATGGGTCAAAGGACAGAGAAAAAAAAAAAAAACAAAAAACACTGTTACAAAGAATATATTTACTGCAGACCAAAAAAAAAAAAAAAAAAAAGACTGAGTCCAAGGTAGCAACTTTTTCATGATAGTTTGAGAAATCTAATTCTTTTTTTTTTTTTTTTTTTTTTGAGAAATCTAATTCTAAAGAGCCCTTGGGAGAAATCAGGGTCTTCCTCAGGGGAAAAGATGGCAAATTGTATCATTTTGATTCACACCCATGAATGATGTCTCTGCAGCTGTTTGAATTAATTCTGAAATAGCAATCTCAGTAGGAGTCTGAATTTTCATAAAACAATTCCCTGCTGAGTTGGTTCAGCTAGCTAGCTCCACCCTAGCCCGTCCATACACCTCAGTGATGAGGACACTAAGAGTCATTTTTGCATATTTAAGAACTCAGAGTCTTGGGATACCCAACTCTCAAGGCTAATGTATCTCTGGATCTTCGGCCCTGCCTGAAACAAGCCACAGCTCCATGGCAACATTGGAAAACATGGGAAGGGGCTGCACATTGAGGAATAGAGTCCTGGCCCTGGTTGGATAAGTTTCTAGCTTCCAAACCCCTTTCACTGAAGATCCTCAACTCAAAGTCTGGTTGTTTCAGGCCCCCAAGCCCATCCATAGTGAACGGTTGGTCCATGTATCCCCACTGAACTGTCATCTTCCCCAGTGTTCCCAGAGGAAGTAGAGCAAATGCATCAGGCATTCCTCTAAGTCAGTTCCAATGCACTCATGGACCTTCCACCTCAGACCCCTTAGCTCAAACTGACTCTTTCATTCACTATTATGATCTCTTCTCTGGGACCAGGATGATGTGCTCTGACATTTAAAACAAAATTCACTTATATGTAGAATATAAAACCCAGCCTAAAGGATCTTAGCGGAAAGGAGGGAAAATTGAATGGGAAGTCATCAGAGAGGAAGAAAAACCATGAGAGACTCTTAACTCTAGAAAGCAAACTGAAGGTTGCTGGACAGGAGTTGAGTGGGAGGATGGGGTAATTGGGTGATGGAGGCATGTGATGTGATGAGCACTGCGTGTTGTACGCAATGGATAAATTATTGAACACTACATCTGAAACTACTGATGTACTACTATATGTTGGGTAATTGAATTTAAATAAAAAAGCATTTTTTAAAACTGTGGTACATACATATAACATAATATTTATCATCTTAACCATGGTTAAATACACAGTCCAGTGGTATTAAGTACACTCATTTTGTGCAATCATCAACATCCGTCTTCAGAACTATTATAATCTCATAAAGTGGAAATGCTGTATCCAGTAGACCGTAATTTCCCATTCTCCACTCTCCCCAGCCTCTGACAACCAATGTTCCATTTTCTGTATAAATCTGACTACTCCAGGAAACTCACATAAGTGGAATCACACCTTATTGGTCTCTGACCAGCTTATTTCACTCAGAATAACATACTTGAAGTTCATCCAAGTTGCAACAAATGTCAAAATTTCCTTTCTTTTTAATGCTAATATTCCATTTTAGGTATATGCTACACTTTATCCATTCATCTGTAAATGGACACTTGGTTTGCTCCCACATTTTAGCTAACATGAATAATGCTTCTGTCAACATTGATATACAAATAACTCTAGACCCTGCTTTCAATTCTTTGGACTATATACCCAGAAGTGGAATTGCTGGATCATACAGTAATTCTATTTTTAATTTTTGGAGGAAACAGCATACTGTTTTCCACAGTGGTTGCACCATCTTGCATACCTGCCAATGTACATGATTCCAATTTTTTCAGATCCTTGCCAACACTTGTTATTTTGTTTTGTTTGAATGGTAGCCATCCTAATAGATGTGAGGCAATATATCACTATTGTTCAGATTTGCATTTCCCTAATGATTAGTGATGTTAAGTATCTTTTCATGTGCTCATTGGACATTTGTATGTCTTTTTGGAGAATTATCTATTCAAATCCTTTAGTCATTTAATTGGTTTGTTTGTATTTTTGTTGTTGAATTTTAGCAGTTCTCTATATATTCTGGATACCAATCACTCATCAGATATGATTCACAAATATTTTCTCCTATTACATAAGCTGCCTTTTCACTTTGTTCATAGTGTCCATTGACATACACAAGTTTTTCACTTTTATGAAGTCCAGTTTGTCTATTTTTTTCTTTTGTTGTCTGTGCCTTTGGTGTCATATCAAAGAAATCATTGTCAGATCCAATGGTGTGAAGATTTTCCCCTGTGTTTTCTCCTAAGAAGTTTATGGTTTTAGCTCTTTCATTAAGGTCTTTGAATCACTTTGAATTCATTTCTGTATGTGATACAACATAAGAATCTTAGTATGTTTTCTGTTTGCTGGTCTCTAAGTATTTTCTAATTTCCCTTGTGATTTCTTCTTTGATCCACTGGCTGTTTAAGAGTGTTAATTTCCTCAAGTTTACAAATTTTCCAGTTTTCTGTTATTGGTTTCTAACTTCATCCCACTGAGGTCAGAGATGATACTTTGTATGATATCTATCTTTTAAAATCTACTAAAACTTAATTTGTGACTTAACATATCATTGATCATAGATAATGTCCCAGAAAGTGCAATCAAGAACAACATGCAATGTATTGCTTTGAGCATCTGGTTGCTTTATTGTGTGATCACATCCTCTATTTACTTACTCTTCTTCTGTCTGGTTGTTCTATCCATTACTGAGAGCAGGGAACTGGAGTCTCTGGCTATTACTGTAAAACTATTTCTCTCTTCTGTTCATTCAACTTCTGCCTGTTTTTTGATGGTTGGTATTGTTTATATTGATGACCATATTCTAGCTACATTGAAACTTTCATTAATATAAAATGTCCTTTGTCTCTTCAACTTTTTTGATTTAAAGCCTTTCTTTCTGATATTGGTACAGCCACCCCTGCTCTCTCTTGGTTGCTATTTGTATGGAATGTCTTTTCCAACCTTTCACTTTCAACCATTTGTGTCTTTGGATCTAAAGTGTACCATCTTTTTCATTCTACTGAGCTTTGTCTTTTGATCAGAGAGTTTAACCCATCTGCATTTAAATTAATTACTGATAAGAAAGGACTTCAATAATTCTATTTTTTTTAAATTTTTATTTATTTATGATAGTCACAGAGAGAGAGAGAGAGGCAGAGACATAGGCAGAGGGAGAAGCAGGCTCCATGCACCGGGGCCCGACGTGGGATTCGATCCCGGGTCTCCAGGATGGGGCCCTGGGCCAAAGGCAGGCGCCAAACCGCTGCGCCACCCAGGGATCCCATTCTATTTGTTTTTTATATACTCTATAGCATTCTGTCCCTCGCTACTGATATTATTGTCTCTTTTTCTTTTTAGTTGATTTTTTTATAGTGAAATGTTTTAATTCCATTCTAATTTCTTTTTGTATATTCTGTAACTATTTCCTTTGTGGTTACTATGGGGACTACACTTAACATCCTATAATTCTAATACTCTAATTTGAGTTTATATCAACTTAACTTCAATAACATACCAACACTGTTCCTTTGCAGCTCATCCTCACCCATTTCAGTTATTGATGTCACAAAATTACATCTAAAGCAAAAACTAAAAAGAGTAAGATGGCTAAGAGTTTCCTCCATAAGAGACAAAGCACCTCTGACCCACAACCCCATCCCTGATGGCTTGGTCAACTAAAGCTGTCCTTGCTTTGGGACACAAACTATAATGTACTTTTGAGAAATTATCTGATAAAAGAATTGAAAGAGCTATGGCAGAAATTGTTCATATGGAAGCTACTGTCTGGGGTCAGACTCCAAAAGCCATTTATCCAGGCATCTCCAAAACAGCACTGGTATGGACAACCAGCAACATAATGTTATGCCCATAAAAAAAAGCTGGATTCTCGGATATATAGCTGGAGTTTTCACTGTCTGACCTAGAAACAAAGCCTCAGAGGTCTTAGATGCTTCCACAACATTATTTTCCCTCTCCATTAGACTAATAAGAAGGTATCATTCATTCTATTATAACTCTGGTGTCCTTCCCATGTTGTTACTGGCATACTCTGTGCTTTAAACAAGAACATGAAATATCCCCTGAGAAACCCCAGGTTAAGTTTATTTGAGCTTTCTTTTACAAAAAAAAGGAATAAAGCCAGAAATGAAGTGAGATTGTGAACAGACGTGTTTTCCTGGTTGAGTTTGGGAAGGCAGGCTGTGGTGAGACCAGAGATGGGCAGGGCTGGCTGCCAGTAGGAAAACACATGTGACAGCTTCTCTCCCCATATCTGTATGAAAATGGGCCATTTGGTCTGGCATTGAAGCTTGGGGTGTCTCCTCATTTTGCAGAAAATGCAGGAGGTTTCTAGCACCTAGCAAACTCAAAGCTGTGTGGGTTTGGTGATTTTCCTAACCTGCTTGAGTTCACAGTCTTTGGGGTTTTTCCAGGGCCAGGGAATGACCCTGAAATGAAAGTTGGTTTGAGCTAAAGAGAACACATGTGACTGTGATGACTGCTAGATCTCATGAAATGAAGACAGAATGGGAAGAGATCCTGGATTTGACCAGTTATTCATACCAGTCTGTACCAGGGAAAGGTAGCTCATCAAAGCAAGCCAGAACCCAGATTCCCTGGGGCCAGACAAGGGGCTACTGTCTTATGGAGCATGTCTAACTCACTCATAAGAGAGTAGGCCAAAGAGTTCGGGAACTTACCCATTCTTGAATCATCACCCCTTCCAACATAGTTTAAAATATGACATAAGGATGTATCTCTTAGAGTTGAGGAAAAATAAAATATTGGGGAGGTGGGAGGTGGAGGTGGGTCAATGAGTATGAGATAATTCAAGACAGAAGCAGCTTGGGTACCTGATGTCTCATCAGTCTGGAATCTCCTACCTGATGGCATCAGGACTGAATTATATAATAGAAAATTGGATGGGTTATAGTCAAATGATTAGACAGAAACAAAATAAACCAGTTCTGAAAGAGGAAAGACATAAACAAGGGGGTCAACTTTTTGAATTTACTAAGTATAGGCTCTGTGCCTAAGAGTCTTTGATGGTAGATCTCAAAACTAGGCATTCTGATATTCCAATTACAACTATACCGTGTCATAGTAAATAGACTAAGATTGAAATTTGGAAAGGAAAGAGAAGATCATTGGATTGCTTAGCTTTCACTGCATAGCAGGCCACCCCCAAACCTCTATAACTGTAAACATTTATCATTTCTCATGATTTCCTGAGATTCTTGATATTCATGAGTCTCTGGTAGGGGTAGGGGAGAGCTCTTCTAGTCAGGGTTGGCTTGGCAGAGGCTGGGTGGTCTAGGATGGCCTCACTGACACATCTAGTGGTTGGCACAAAGTCAGCTGGGGCTCTGAGGTTGACTTGACCACATATCTCTTCATAGACCAATCGGCTAGCTCAGCCTCATGTACATGGCTTTGGTCGCAAGGTTCTAAGTGTGGCTAGATAGAACCTAATGTGGATCCACTTTCCAAGCATTGCTTGGGTCACACTGGCAAGTCAAGTCATGAAGGCAGTCCAGACACAGTGTGGGAAGGCACCACCATGGATAGAGGAAGGAAAATCACATGCAGCCATTTTTATAATCAACCACAAGTGTTTTCTCCCTTCCACTCATCCTATTTCCTTCTGACAGAATCACCTCCTCCTTCCATTCACAATGGCTGACCTGAATTACATTCATAAAACAGGAATTTCTCCAACTTGCTTGCTGAATATCCAGAGATTTCAGTGTTATTCGTTAATAACGTTCTCCCGTGGCAGAGGCTGGATTAAATGCATTAATGGTCAGCATGTTTCCTACATAGAAAGGGTACACCAGCTCTAGAGTTAAGTCACAAGCTCAACACTAAATTTATTTTCCATGGGGTAATTGCCTAAGCCACTGCTTCTTCAAGAAGAATCTTTCTGGAGACTTTTGTTCTTTTGATTGAAAGTTAATCAGCTTCTTGTTTGACAAAAATGACAGGCTGCGTGAAAGGGGAAACAGAGTTTGGGTTTTTACCAATCCTAATTCCTATCAAACATCAGAAGAAAATAAGCACTTTCTACATAATGTGCTCCACTTTGTGTTGTAGACTCAAATTTATCACTTAAAGAGGAAAGAGGAGAAAAGCCTGTTTACACTTTGAGGGGGGAAAAAAAGAAGGGAGACAGTTAACTCCTTCACTATGGGGTTTTTCATATATAGTATTTTTTTCAAGAGCAAGACTGTCTTTCCTTTGCCCTTTGGGTTGGTAGAGTAGAGATAAGGTGAAGTAAAAATTCAGAAGAGCAGTTCTAGGTGACGTGTCCTGAGATCTGTTTGCCTTCTGGTACATAGGACCTACTCAGGAATCAAAATTTACTGTCCATCAAGTTTCACTCAGATCATGAATTCTGACCCCATGCCCTAACACTGAATTTCAGAGAGTAAGAATTCTTCATTCTGTGACTAGGAAAGCACTGGGTTTGGAACTGGAAGACATATTCATCTTGGCCAGATACTCAATAGCTTTATGATCTCAGACAGATTCTATTTCTGAATCTACATGATTTCTCTAATTGAAAGGGGGTTGGTTGGAAGGTTTAGAGAATGGGCATCTATGGACAAATATGGAATTCAAAACTTAGTAAGTGCTTAGCAAATGTTAATTTTACACTATCTTCTTTCTTTCCTTTCTTCTTCCCTCAATGTCGTTCCCATGTCCCAATTCTGTGAAAAACACAGGCTAGCACATTTCCTCTGAATGAAAATAGAGATGATGATGATGATGATAGGGGTACACTGTGTGTCTCTGTGATAAAAAACACAGCAAATATTTAAAACAGAGGAAGCTTGGACCAGTTTCAGGAATTTGTTAGTGATTGGTCACAGGAAGGCAGGTGGTCCATCCCAGCCAATGACACAGAGGGGAAGCCCACCTGTCCAGAATTCCATAGCTAGCAAGTGGCAGAGTTTGTGTTTGAGCCCTCCCAGTCCATTTTTAGAATCCATGTGCTTTCCTACTAAACTATAACTCCTCCCTAATATAAACTGATTCATTTATCCATTCACTGTTCAAAATATGTTGTCTATGAATGCCATGCACCATAGCGATCATTGAAACAAAGCAAAGCTGTGAGGGGAGCACAGAGGAGGTGGTAATGAATTTTGTCTAGGGGAGGGAGGCAGAGCTTGACGTAAGGCTTCATCTCATAATTTACACAGATGTGATGTTCTGCATGTCAGTTGGACTTTATGAATTCAGCCTCCACTTTTGTTTAATGGGTAGCAGGGGCCTGCTTCTGGCCTACCTCTCAAATTTAGGATGAAGACTAAAGCCAATCCACATATGAAAACACCTACCCCAGAGCCTAGCAGTGGGTAGCTACTCAATGAACGTTCAAGAAGAGACTTCACAAAAGGTCAAGGTTGCACAGAGGGACATTTTTCGAAGATCAGGGTGGTTGTGCAGGGATAGCTGGTTAGGAAACTCAAGCTGAGGAGTGAAGGCAGGGAAAGAGCATGGGTAATCAAAAGATGCAACCAGAAGTAAACAGTTTGGCTGCAAGAGAGCCCTAAGAAATACTGCCTGGCTTTTAGAAATCCAAGAACCAAATCCTCACCCTGACACTGATGACTATGGGGTCATGGCCAAGTTGTTAAATATCTATGAACCTGTTGCTTCATCCATATCATAGAGATGAGAGGGTCTCCTTCCAAGGAGGTTAAATGAGGTCATGGATACAAGTGCCATCTAGATGATACTCCACATGCGACATATGCCCAATTAAGTACGGCCAATCTGTTTATTGGCAGCAAAGAACATGATGAATGGGAGGTGAGGCAGATGGGCCATACTCTGTAGGGCTTTAGAGTCTCCATCAGAGGCCAAGGATAACAACCATTGTCCAGCTCACTGTGGTAATTCTGACTCTTCTCATGGCCTCAACCACGGCCTTTAGATTTCCAAGCCATGGATCAAACTACCAGCACCTCTGTCTCAGTATCTCTGCCTCTAATTTGATTGGATCCTTAAAAAAAACAAACACATTTTATTTATTTATTCATGAGAGGCACAGAGAAAGAGGCAGAGACATAGGTAGAGGGAAAGGCAGGATTTCAGCAGGGAGCCTGATGCAAGACTCAATTCCAGGACCCTGGTATCATGACCTGAGCCAAACGCAGATGATCAACCACTGAGCCATCCAGGCACCCCTCATTTAATGAATCTATCTGATGCTTCAGGTGCCCTTAAAAATAGACCTTCCTTCTTATACACATAGGAAACCGTGCTTTGTCAGCTTGAAGTAAAACCCCAATCACAGAAGTCTAGTTCAGATTGAGAATGCAAAGTCATAGATACTAAGGAAATATGGTGCTTGGAAAGTTTCATTAACACTTCCTTCTTCAGTGCTCCTCAGAAAGTCCTATCCCAGGGTTTGACTCAAAGGCAAACCATTTCCGAATCAAGGCCAGCCTGAGACTCCCAAGCACAGCTGGTCACACCTGCTCCACCCCAATCCACCCTTCATTCTGGCACTTTCATGATGTAATGGCTTGAATCATTTATGACTGTGTCCCCAGCTAAAAGGAGTTATTAAAGGACAAGCTATGCTGTATGTATGTATGTATGTATGTATGTTTGTTTGTTTGTTTAGCTATGCTGTTTAATTCACCTGTGGATTTCAAGACCCAACACAGTCTCCTCTCTGTGGACAATGCCTGAACAAATAAGTTAATGAATATAAACAATCAGCCCCAGAGCTCTACTTTTGGGAGATGTTCCCAGGGATAGCTGTGTCCCAGGATACAGGCCCCAGGAGATGGTGCCCAGGCAGAAAGGAGAGATGTGTATGTGCAAGGAGGGGAGAGCCCAGGAGCTGGATGTCTCTATCAAATAAAAATGGGCAAAGTCATAAAGCTCAAGACAATACCAAAGGAAGAAATGGTGGGTCTTTCTAAAGAGCTGGGCTACACCCAGTGACCACATTCCATTGTTTCTTGCTCTGCTGGCTGTTTCACAAAACAAGGGGACACCAAGCCAGGAGTCCTGGGCCCAGCATAAGTAGGGTAGGCAACACAGGGTGTGTAACACAAGAGGCCCATGGGCTTTCCTGTGTCTGTGGGTGTGTCTGTCTGCAACCGTGTTTTAAGACAGGAGAACAGGAAAGAGAAGGAAACTGACACAGGAGACTTTAGGGATAGGATATAAAGAGCCTTGGACAAATGACCCTGAATTCTAAGTGGGAACTTTTCTCAGGTACCAAAGAATCAGAGTAGTTTTTGCTTCTAAAAGATCTTGTTCCCTTAGGTGAGATATCAGATCCCAAAACTTTTCCTTTTCCTTTTCCTTAGATGAGGGGAAGGAGCCGGAAAACGGAGAAGTAGGGGAAGGCAGAAGAGAAAGGGAGAAGGGAGGGAGGGGACGAAGGAGAGAAGGAAGGTAGAGGGAAGGAGTGAATTTCCCTGAAGAGAGGGAAAGAAAGAAATCACAGCAACTGAACTCTTCCCTCTTTCCTTTTTAATCTTAGTTTAGATGTTCTCCTGGTAAAATCATTACAAAGGCTGTTTATTTTTAAAATTGAAAGATTGGGAAGAGTCATAATGAGATATTATGTGTAAAAGTTGCACATAAATTTCCTCTTGTCATATTTTGGGCTTCGCTAACGTATCCCCTTGGCAGGATGGAGGGAAGCTGATCGCTTTAGTATAGATTGTGTGCGCCTCAGAAATATTGCCCTAGGAGAGAGCTCCTGGGTGGCTGACTTGGCTCCATGCTGATTTAGAAATTAGCTGGGCTTTTATTGGCCACACTAAATTGTTCTCTGGAAAAAAAAATACATTTTTATTACAGAACAAGGGGCAGATGATTGAAACAAGCCTGCCTTCCCCGTTTTGAGCTATGTTTTAGACTGTCAAGTACACGTTCTTCTCTGGGGTTCTTGCTGCTGTTTAATGGGGGCACACAATATCCACCAGTAAAGAAATTACCTCGTTTCCCTCATGTCCCCAGGGAATTCCTTATCCCTTAATAATGTTCTGTTAGAGTTCTTCGGAGCACGTGAGTGAGCAAGCTGAGGAAGATGGAGGCTCTGTACAATATTCGTACTGCAAAGGTTCCAGAATAAGAGGGACCTGGGAGTTGTCCTTACAGAGGGATTAGGAAGATTGCATCTGGCCACTGGCCATTGACTGCAGATCTTGGGCCATTGGTAATACCACAAAATTACATAGCTGCAATGCTCTACTGGAAGCGGCTCATGGCCAGGGCTGTGCAATGTGCTTGCACATAAACCTGAGCCGATCAGAAGTGACTCTGGGAGCAAAGAAATCATTTGTAGACAACACCCAAACCAATGCTTATATGGTTCCTCTTTCTTGATGACCAGCTGACTGTGCTGGCTTCTACCTCCCATTTGCCATGGGACATCAGTTCTTCCTCAATTCCGGCAAGGCCTTTGAAGCTCTGCTGTATCCACCACTGCCCTCCTTCCCTCCCTTTGCACTGCCTTCTGATTTCAGTACTAGTATCTTGCTCATAATCTGCTCCAGCTCTGGGCCTCTTATCCCTTCAGGAGAAATACTATGTTTATATGGTTGGGAACTAGCTGTTTTCTGGAAACTTTCTAAAAATTAGTTTCATTTATTAAAACCTCAAAGCCAAAAATCGTATCCAAAGTAAATTAGTAGAGTAATACAAAGTAATGAGGGAATATTTGAGGGATGGATTGCTTGGCCAACTGAACCATCTTATTAACCCTTCAAATACACCTCCTGATTTTCTTTTTAAAAAATTCTAAGATGTATAAGTGTACCTGCCTGCATTAATACACAACATGATGAAGCTGTTATGATGTTGGATTTGAGGTTATGTCAAAACTAAATAATGTATGTGTGCCCTCACATTCCAGATTTGGGTCCCTGGGCAAACCACATGCCATCATTTACTGACCTGTTTCCTCACCTATACAGTGGGGTTAATCACTGCCCTATCTGTGAGGGCTAAATATATATGTGTATGTATTATTATATACACATGATTATATAGGTATATATTATGTATGTATATATACACATACATGTATGTATATGTAAATGTGTACATGTATTTTATATGTAAAATGTACATAAATAGTAAGTACCATGCCTGGAACTTAACAGTAATAACTCATTAAATGTTAGTGCTGTCATTGTCCACCATCAGCACTTCTTAGCTGAAAGGTAGATTTATTTTCCCCACAAGCTAAATTCTACAACAGAGCCAAGTCTCACAAGAAGTTAGTGGTTGAGCTAAGACAGAAAACATAACTTTTGATTGCTTATCCTCCTCCACTAAACTTCAGACCACACTGCCTCCTATTAAAATTAATTTCTGTTCCCTTCGGGTAGAGATTTAAATTTGTCATGCCTCCCTAAGCCACTGGACCCCAAGCCCCATCACTGATTGTTCCTTAGGGAAGCCAGAACTGCTTGAGGTAATTAATCCACTACAGGCTCCCCTACCAAGACTGGGAAGGAAACACCAAATTCTACTTGGTTTCTTTCTAATTAGTAACAGAGAGAGGGAGTGAGGCAAACAGACTAAGGATGGAAAGGGGCTGAGCTACACGGGGTGTGGTTCACATGTGTTCCCAATCATGACCACACAATGAAAATGTTTTCTTTCTGGGGCAATCAGGCGAAATCTTGGAAAAATGAACTCCCCCCCCCCCCCGTATGTACAATAATAACAATATCCCAAATTCGAAACCCTTTTTTTCCCCTCCTCAATCTTGGCACAGTTTGGCTTCCAAAAGATTTGGAAAATGTCCAAGCTCTGATGGCCTGTACATGACCCTTTCTCCAAGGACCAAAGCATTTATTTTATAATAATAAGCAAATATGTATATGATGCATATTAATGTGACAGGCTCTGTTCTGAGTGCTTTGCATATATTGACTAAAATTCAATCTCCTTTAACAGCCCTTCAATGAGGTACTATTCCTATGTCCACTGAACTGATGAGGAGACTGAGGCACAGAGAGGTTTAGTGACCCAGCCAAAGTTAATCAGTTAGTACAGGGCAGAGGTAGGATCTGCATTCAGACTGTCAGGGTTCCAAGCCTGTGCTCATCACCATTGACCATCCTTCCACATGTAGTCTCCATGGTGGTGGGGTTAAGGCAGACCCAGAGGACCAGGAGTCGATGGAAAGTTAAAGAGTGAAATGAAGAATCTCAGGAAAGGCCACACCACCAGGCAACTGGGCATTGGTTCATGTCTTGCACTGGGGCTCTGCCTTTCTGGTTCTCTACTTTTCTAGCTCATGAACAAGACAACTGTCACCATTGCCCTTGTTCACTCTGCTTCCCTATGCTCTTTACTTTGATTGACATTCACACTCCATTCTCTTACACTCTTGACCTTGAATTCCATTTCTAGCCTGTGTTTCCCCCAGGTCCTGACCTCCATATCGTCAGCCCTGCCCAAGTACCCTGATTCTGGCTCCTAATTGCTCCCTTTGCTTAACTGCCTAGTTTAACATCCAAACCCTGAATTGGCCCCTGGCTCTGATTAATTGCAGCCTGAGACTCAGCAGCAGGGGTCTCAATCCCATCCCAGCCACTAGAGTAGCCAGGCTTGACCTCTGTTGGCTAAGCAATAAAGGATGCCACACCCACCTGTTGAATACAGAGGCTGCCGTGAAACATACTTCAGGAGTTGGTGCATATGTCACAGACACAACTCTGCCAGCAGAAAGACCCTCGGGCGCTGGCTGCCATCTGCTAAAAGGCAAATATGGATGGATGGATAGATGGATGCATGGTCTCTGACCTCCCCTGATTCCTTCCAGGATTCGAATTCTTAGATAGTGGTGTTCAGGGGCCTGGGGAAACTACCATTCCAGGAACAGCTGGCAGAGTTTGCACTCCTGGAGCAATTGATGGCTTTTAGGGGCAGAGATTAAGTTTAGGCCAGGAAGAGAGGCACAGGTCTAGGATATAGAGCAGTGATTCAAAGATAATGGGTCTGAGCTGACTGAAGAAAAGGAAAAGGAGTATTTAATCTGTGAGGGATATTGATGGTAGAGATATTCCAGCATGCAGTTCCCAAGAAATGCACACAGTTCAACTCAGAGGCCTGATCTTTCCCGTAAGATCGGAAGGTACTGGGAGACAGATTAATCTCTCAGAGCAGCAGGGATCAGGGGCCTTGCTCCCTGGATTCTCCAGGCACATACTCTGGTGTAAACTCATTAGAACTGACATGAAGAGAGCACAGGGGAGAGAAGGCGTGCATCTTATATATATGCTCACATATGCTGACTTCCTGCTGGATGGGTTCAGCTGCTTTGGAAATATTCATCGGCTTCCTCGACGGGGCTTCTAAAAATCACGTACTTATATACATCTGTCTATATTCTAAACCACCCAATAAAACATCAGCTCATTTAATTTTACAACTAGTCTATGAGGTTATGGTTATTAGAATCATTACCCAACGTTACAAATGAGGGAATTGAAGTACAAATAGTCAAGTGGCCTAGCTGAGGTCAGCGGCAAAGACAACATGTAAAGTTAGTCTGGGTTCTTGAGTACTGTGCTATATTGCCATCCTGAGAGCTGGGACAGTCCTTGTCTTCCACGTTTCCAAGTTCTGTTACTTATCTTCCCACAGCCCAGTGTAAGGAGAAGCTTATATACGAGGAGCTCTGCCCAAATGAGACAGCAATGGACAATTGGCCCAGCAAGATCAACCGTATGCTCGCTCCTGGAATTTAGAATTGATCCACGGAATGGACAAATCATGGGGGATGTGGTGTAGAGTTGGGGTAAAAGTTGACAACCAGGTCATACACAGCCATGTGCATCCCAAATTCCTGGAGCAGAGGGAGCAGTGAGCCTTCCCAGGAAAAGCAAAAGGATGGGCACATGCCCAGATGCCAGAGGCATCCTGCAGCACCCAGGAGATAAAAGGAATAGCTTCATTCCCTGATTCCCAGTCTGAAAACCCTGTGGCCTGGCTAAAATTTGCTTCCTATTTCATAGATGGTTATGTAATTGATCATGTAAGCAATTGATGTTGACTAATTAAAACAATCCTTGACTAACAGATGAGCTACTTTATAAATGGAGATTATACCTAAACTAGTATAAATGAGATTAGTAATAACTTATCGAAGGTTCATCATGTAACAAAACTGTGCTAATACTTTCTATCAGCTCACCTAATTCCTGATAATCCCACAAATTACTATTAATGCTCTTATTTTAAAGAAGAGGACACTGGGACTTACAGAGGTTAAGGAATTCGTTTGTTCATACCACAAACATTTGAATGTTTGCTTTGTACCAGCCATTTTTCTAGGACTTAGAATATATCGACAAATGAAATAAAAAGTCCTTTGCCCACATGGAGGGGAGATCAGAAAACAGTAATCATAACAAGATAACTTAGAATATTTGGTGATGAGAAGTACTATGGACATGGAATAAGATCTAAATGAAGGCTACCTGGAGAATCAGTGTGGAGGTGGGTTCTGCATTGTAATTTTTTTAAAAGATTTAATTTATTTATTCATGAGAGACAGAGAGAGAGAGAGAGAGAGAGAGGCAGAGACACAGGCAGAGGGAGAAGCCAGCTCCATGCAGGGAGCCTGATTTAGGACTCGAACCCGGGTCTCCAGGATCATGCCCTGGGCCGAAGGCTGCACGAAACCACTGAGCCACCTGGGCTGCCCAGCATTGTAATTTTAAACAGAAGATCAGACTGTATTTCACTGGGATGGTGATATCTGACCAGAGGCTTAAACAGGTGAAGAAAAGAACCATGTGGATATCTGGGAGAAAAACACTTCTGGCAGAGGGAATAGCAAATGCAAAGGCCCTGAGGCAGGATCAACAGCTCAGAAGCCAAGTATGGGCAGAATAAGAGACCGGGAAAGGAAGGAAGCCAAAGAAGCAATGACCCTGGATCACAGGACCTTGCAACTATCTTGAGGACTTTTTATTCTGAATGAAATGACTACCTATCAGAGAGTTTTGACCATGAGTGACTTCATCTGACTTCTCAAAAGAACTGCTCTGGACACTACTATAAAGAGTCAAGACCCTAACCTACAGGGTCATACAAGTAAGTGGCAGAGCCAGAATTCAAGTGTATTTTACTCGTAAGCATTATACTGTATTTCCTCTTTAATTATAAATGTTCTAAAGTGATGAAGGGCTGTTTCAAATTATTTTCCCCTCACTGTGATCTAGTGTCTCTCAGCCTCTGCAGACCTCTTAACCTATTGAATGGTCATCAGAATATCAGTTAGTATGGATGATGTAAAGATTCTTACTGTTTGCCTGGCACTGAACTAACGTTTATAAAGTACAGTTGCGGGGCACCTGGGTGGCTCAGTGGTGGAGCATCTGCCTTTGGCTCAGGGTGTGATTCTGGAGTCCTGGGATTGAATCTCGCATCGGGCTCCCTGTGCAGAGCCTGCATGTCTCTCTGCCTATGCCTCTACCTCTCTCATGAGTAAATAAGATCTTAAAAAAAATAAGGTACAGTCTCATTTGAGCCCCATAATAAGGCTATGGGGCCATGGTATAGTTCTGATCCTATTGTGCAGATGAGGACCTGAGCCTCGGAGAGTTTCTCTTCTCACCTTGGCTCCTGGGAAACTCTCACCTAAAGATTTCCCAGATCACCTGCTTTGGGATAGGAATGACCTTCCATGCAACACCTCACTGAGAGCTCCTTAAGACCAGAAACTAAGTCATATGCTTCTCTTTATTAATCTGTTCCCGGGACAGTATCCTGCACATAGAAAAAGTCAAAGATTTATTTTGGATGATTGCCTTAGGTTAACAACAGCTTTTAGCCGAGTTAAAATAGATCTTGGTGTTTCTAAGTATTTCCTTAGAAGGTAATTTTAGTTCCATTATAAACCACCATGGAGTGTGCTCAATATGGAGCCCTTGGATGCCATGAGCTCGTGAAACTCCAGGTGGGTGATGACTTTACATCTTCCGACGCACTGACACATAGCCAGGAGCCACCCTGCCATGTAGCACACTCTGCCATCCCCTTCAGTAAGTTACTTACCCAATCTGGGTGTCATTTTCCTCCCTTGTAAAGTGAAAATGCTCCTGAGGTTGCTGTAATCATTAAACAGCCTAATGCCTACAAAGCGTTTACACACTGCCTGGTTTACAACAGGTGCTCAAGAAATGCTACCTTATATTCTAGTAGAAGCTTAGAATTCCTTTTCTTATGCTAGGATGCTTGGATAGATCTGGGCCAGATAGAATGGAAATCTGCTGAGACAGAGATTCTGCTACTGCCTGGACCTGTAGAAACACAAGCTATGAAGACAGTGGTAGGCTGGTAAAATGTTTAACAACTGGCTGTTTAAAACAAAACAAAAACAGTGATTGGAGGATTTGCCAATTTCTGTGGTGTAAACACTCCCGGCATGGCTGATTTCAAGCTATTGAGGGGGTGTCACGGAACATGGAATTGGGAATTGGGAATTGCCAATCCAGTTCGAGCTGCATACCACCGTGGCTATTTTTCCCTCCACCCAAGGCCTTTCTCTCGCCAGTTCAGAATATACAAGCAGCCCGAGAGGGGCACACTCAGCCTCTACTTTGCCTAACACAGGGACTTACCTTGATGACCCGTGTAGACAAGGTGATTTTTACTTTAAGCGCTTTTCACACTTTAACTCATCTCATCCGTAGTTGTGATTTTTATCTTCATTTCATAGGTGAAGAAATGGAGAGCCAGAGAGATTAAGAAACTTTCCTAGGATCACACAGCTAGTAAATGGCAGAGCTAAAATTCAAATAAGTGGCTGGCTCCAAGTCTGTTCTCATAATCTCCATTGGCTCCAGCCCAGGACTGGTGGGTCTGATCCCAATCCCTGCCCAGTAAGGAAGTGCAGTGAATCCTATTGGTCACTCTCAAACCTCTCTGCTGGGCTAGGACCAGCCTCAGGGCTTTGTTGCTAAGTTTCCTGCTTCTGTAAACCCATCTATTCCGAGTTGATTGCAAGCCAGTGAGCACTAACAGGAGCCTAGAAAGTGCCTCACTCACTTCTCCTTCTGGTGCCAGCAACTGAAGGGCTGCACCCATGACAAAGAGGCCTAGGGGCCTGGGACTGAGGATTTTTGAAAAACTGTTTTTGCATCTCTCTTGAGAAGTGCAGTTCCAAAGTCTTCCTTAACTCGCCTTTCGCGGGCCTGAACAGAAACCCCTGCTGCTTCTGGAAGTACATTTCCAAAGGTTGTTCTGGCAGCCAGAGCATAACAGCTGCTCAGCAATGCAGTGATCCAGCAGCCCCAGAAGAGGAGGGTACAGCGAGGCCTGATGCCCTGTGCCAAGCCCAGCACCCACCAGCTGCCTCCCCCTGCTTCCATCAGAGCAGGAACAGCATTAACTCCATCAGCACCAGCGGGCCCAGCCACAGGGAAGGAGCTGGGTTTCCTGGAGGCCATGTTGCCCATAAACACATAGCTAGTGACTTCAACTCATCTATACTCTTTTCTCTCTGCAGCACTTTTCTATTGTTTTGTCTTCCCATGAAGACCCTGGTCTTGAAGTCACTCTGCTGAGCATTCATTTCTCATTTCCTTCCTATACCAAGCCTGCTTCCCTCTCAGCTGGCAGCCCATAGCCATCTATATTACAGTCTAACCAGTAAGTTATAATGGACAGAAAACATACATTATAGCAAGTTAAGTGGATTCGAACATTTAGAGGAATCTATAATGAGTAGAAATCCCTTATTATGTCGTTTCTCTCTCTTTGCACAATCATTAGCATTCTTGGATATCACAAAGCAGGAGCAAAAACACAACAAGATTCCCACTCCTTAGGCAGAGAAGGGAATGCCTCATTCCAGATATTGATCCTACAAGAGAAAGATGGACTGAAGACTTCTGGATTCCTACCCCTAGGGTTACCCAGTGTAAGCCATTTGGGGTGGGGCCTGGATCCCCAAGGACAAGAAGCTTCTTATGCCAAGCAGAAAACAAACAAAACAACACAGACGCAGACGTGAATAAATAAAGCAGACAAATTCACATATGGGAAGGCTCCCCATCTTGTTCCCAACAGGCAGACTCCCTGAGGCCTTACAGATGTCAGAGCAGAATCCACTTGCAGGTTCCAAGTTGTGCAAACCCAGTGCCTAATGTTACTCTAGGAAAAATGGGGTGGAGAGAGACAGGAACAGGTTTTTGTTAGTTTGTTTGTTTGTTGTTTTGTTTTGTTTTGTTTTGTTTTGAAAAAGAGAAGATGACCCCTAGGGTTTCTGGATGGCTCAGTCCATTAAGCATCTGCCTTCTGCCAAGGTCATGAACCCAGGGTCCTGGGATCAAGTCCCACATCAGGATCCCCGCTCAGCAGGGAGTCAGCTTCTCCCTCTTTCTCATGCTCTCTCTCAAATAAATAAATAAAATCTTAAAGAGAGAGAGAGAGAGAGACAGAGAGAGAAAATGACCCCTCCACACACACACCCTTTAACACAATGGTGGTTTCTCCATCATTTCACTGAGATTTGCCTCCAGTGGGGCTTTGGTTACTCCTCTAGCTGTCGGTGAGTTGACAATTTGGCAGGGCCTCCACATGGAGATGACATAGGACTGGCCTGGGACATGGCCCATAAAGAGAAGGGATGTATACTGAATTACCTGGGGGTGGGGGTTGTGGGGAAGGAGGGAAAGACAGAAAATTCAAGACCAAGATCTCTTCATATCATTGTGTTTCTGCTTTGATGAAGGCCATGTGAACATCATCGTGGTGAACACACACTCATGAACATAAGTAATGTTGAACTCAAATAATTCCCAACTTAGTTTTCTAAAATTCGTTGTTACTTTTAATGTCAAAAAAATAAGGTTTATTCAGCATTAAAGGGGAATATTTAAAAGTAGAAAATATATAATCACTGGCTTTGCCCAGTGATTTGGTATGTGTGTTTTCCATTGAGTTACATATGTGAACACATTTTAAATTATAAAAATCTGTATTGTTTTTGATTGCTTTCTCTTTTACTCACCTGCAGAGTTTACATATTTTTCATGCTTAAAAGAGATTCCCGAGTGACTAGTTTTAATTGATATGTACAAGGAGTGGAAATTCCACCACGGCCTTAACCATTCTCTTATTGTCAATTTTTTAGGTTGTGTCTATGACGCACGAGTTCTTTGTGAAGCCAACTGCTGCTTGTGGTGGATCATCTCTTTAGGATAAGTTCCACTGAGAAGAATGACTGGATAAAGGAAAACCAATATTCTGTGGTTTCTGTTACATATTGTCAGGTTGTTTTCCAGAAACATTTACATTTATTTTCAAAACAATATCACCCTAACAATGGGTCAACTTCACAAAAATGTTGCCAGCTCTGGGAATTGCAGATTTAAAAAAAAAAAAAAAAGGCACATCTAAAATTATTTCCAGTCCTTTCCTTTTATAATATCTCATATGATAATTATGAGAACAATGGGGGGATAACCAGCATTCATTATGCAGACTCTAGGAAAACCCCTTCATTTTACTCCACAAATTCAAAAAAAATCCCAGCCAGAATACAATGTGGACCAACCTGGGGGGAGATGCTTAGAGGTGAAGAGTGTCTTGCCTGCCAGAGTGGGAGGTGATGCTGCTCATTAAAGACAATGGCAGTGTTGCTGAATGGGAGGTAGGTGGTTCTGAAGAACTCTACTCAGGCCCGCTGATCACCCCCATCAGAAGAGGGGTAAGGTTCAGTGCTCTAAAAATGGAAACCCTTTCTCCCTCCAAATCAACAAAGAACATTCCTCTGACTGCTCAGATTGCATTCTCAAAGTGGACTAGGAAGGAGTCTGGCAAGATGGAGATGCTTAGGACTTCAAGGACTCCTCTCCAGGATACCCTATATACATAGCACCATTGATGGTATTATTAATTTTCTACTGTGTTATATTAATAGCATAGCCCTATTAATGCTTCTAATAAAAATAGCTAATATTTATTACACTGTAGTATAGATGATATCATTAGTGCTCACAATATTATCTACTCACTTGACATGTTAAGAAACAGAAACATATCAGGCTTAAAAGACTTGTTCAGGGCCACACAGCTCATTTGTAGACATGAAACCAGGGCATCCAAATCCAGAGCCTCTGTTCTCCTCAATCATACTGCAGAGCACCTCCTTTCAGTAAACTTTTTGTTCACATTTCTTCCATTTTAACCTCCCTTCTCTAGAAACTTCTACAAATTTTTATTGGCCAACATACACATTAGGTGTGTCTTGTGAGGAGGGTACAATGATATTAGTGCCTTCCCCCTTTATCAGCCAACTGTGAATTTAGTACTGACCCTGGACATCTCAGATTTGTCCCCTATCAAAATGAGACTCCATCCACCTGGATGCTCCCTCACTTTCTGGTAGGCCTTTTTATTTGAAGTTGCTTGAAATGGGAGCCAAGTCATAAAGGTTTCACAGTCTCTTCCAAAAAAATCACCAGATCTATTTGCAAAAGAAACACTCCTAGTGGCCCACTGGTCCATACCTGATTTTTTCCCAAGAACATGCTGATGAGACTGTCTCCCATGACACTCATGATAGGTACTATCTCTGAATAGTAGTTGAGACCAGACGTCTAGCCCAAATTGCATACTTTTGCCAATGTAGCACATATATTCATAGTTCCTGTTACCGTATCACCATTACAGCAAACATGTATCCAACACTCCCTGGGACTTCCTGGCCATAAGAGCATGAAAAACAATGCTATATTTTCAGGAAATGTTAAAACCATTGTTCAGACTAAGAAAAGTAGTGAATAAAGCCATCACAACTTATTTTAAATAAAAAAATAAGGAAAACATATCTAATGTGTCAAATGTCCCATATTTTTAGTTTTGTTCACTTTCTAAATGAATGAAAACTCAGAAATTTATAACATCAGGGTTGTAACTCAAAAGCTTATAGAGAACATGAATTTGTCCCCATGACTGCTTATCTCAATCAAATTTTCATGAAAATAACATACTTTAAAGTATTTTTTTAAAAAAACTGACTAGGTAATACTCTAGTTAATTTCCTTTTACAATTATTTTTCAACACAGGGTCAGAGCATCAGAAACATCTGGGTAGTTGGTTAAATGCCAATCACCGGCTTTATTCCAGGTCTACTTAAACAGAATTTCTGGAATCAGGGCACAGGGATTATAGATTTTAAATTTCCCTTGGTGATCCTTATTCACCTCAAACTTTGAGAGCAGGTACTCCAGCATATCTGCCTCGTAGTGCCAGGCTCTGATGAGCCAGACACAGACTAAAGTGCTGGAAGCAGAAGCTGACCTGGCATAGACTGCCCTCCTAGACTCTGAGCAGATTTCTGCCCCACTCTTGGTCTCCCTATCTTCTACCCTCCCTCATAGAATTCACCAAAGTCAAGAGACTACTGAATAGATGAAGTAGGGCACAAAAGACATTCTGAGTGTCTGAACCAATCCCTGAATAAAGGTTGTATGAATGATCTAGAAATACCCATGATGATCTCCTCCTCTTGGGATGAAAATGAAGAGATGATGAGCATTTAGCCACTGAGGCCCTAAGAGGGGCCATTGATGGGAGGGGAACCCAGAAGGGCAGAGGATAGATCAGATAGAATTTTAAAACCCTGGCTGACTCTTTGGTAAAGGCAACGTCGCTCCTAATTTCTGGAAGTATGTTTCCATGTAGGGAAGTAGTGTTAGACTTGAAATAAAACTTGTATGAGTCCTCCTTGATCTCAAATATTCTATACTGTGACCCTCTTCATAGTATTTAGACTATTAGGTCATAGGCGTTGATTATTTAGAAAATATCACCATAGTAACAGATCTCTGAGCTCCATGATTTGTGCAGCCTTTGTTTTAGAGGCATGCTAGGAAACATAATTATTTTAATTTTGATTCCTTAACACGGGTAATCCTACCTACCTAGCATGCATCTAGCTTCAAATCCCATTGGAAGAGTGTTAGATAACCAAACTCAACAGCACCTGTAGTTAATTACTCATCTTTGTATTCATTCATTTGGGATTTGCCAATTTTTTATGGATAACTTGCTATATGTAACATATTCTTCTAGTTGCTGGGGAAAAGAGTGGTAAACCAACAAAAATAGTCTCTTTTGGTATAGAGCTTATGGTCTAATGGGGAGAGTTCATAACTAAAAAGGCTACTTTGATAAGGAAGGAGTGCTAGGACAGGTTTATACAGTCTCAGTGGAAAGAAGCCAATCATGAGAACAAAGACAACAAGAACTAGAGACAAGGGTGTTGGCAACCATCCATGTGAAAGAGTGCTGCCAGTGAGCATGGAGAACCCTTGACCTCCTCTGAGGTGTCCTGATCGTTTTTCTTTCTAAATACTGGAGGTTAGGAGGAGCCTAATCTCACTCTGTTAATGGATTCTGACCAACTAATCAATGCACGTATAGCCAAATGTGAACCAAAATATATTATGAGCTAGTGAACCTGGGCCTCCTCTCTCTTTCCAGTTTGGACTTATCCACTCAGTCCTAAGACAGTGTCTTCTTAGTCTGCCCAGGCTGCAATCACAAAGTACCATAGATTAGGGTTGTGCACCAACAACAGAGATTTACTGCTCATGGCTCTGAAGGCTGGAAACCCAAGATTGGGGTACAACCGTATCATGTTCTGGTGAGGGCCCTATCCTGGGTGTAGACTACCAACATTTCATTGTGTTTTCTTGTGGTGAGGAAGAGAGGGGGAAGCAGGCTCTCTCATGACTCCTATAAGGCCATCACACCCTGGGGATCCCTGGGTGGTGCAGCGGTTTAGCGCCTGCCTTTGGCCCAGGGCGCGATCCTGGAGACCCGGGATCGAGTCCCACGTCGGGCTCCTAGTGCATGGAGCTTGCTTCTCCCTCTGCCTGTGTCTCTGCCTCTCTCTCTCTCTCTCTCTCTCTCTGTGTGTGTGTGTGTGTGACTATCATAAATCAATAAAAAAAATTTAATAAAAAGGCCATCACACCCATTTATCAGCGCTCCACCTTCATGAATCATGTAATTGTGCTTACCTCCCAAAGACCCCACCTCCTAATTCACCATATTGAAGGATAGGGGCTCAGTATATACATTTTGGGGAGATATAAACATTCAGTTCATGATAGGAAAGAGAAAATAAGATTCTTCTAAAGTAGAGACACAGCCGACTTTATAAGATCAGGCAGTGTCACGACAATTATTTTTCATGTTCACCTATATCTGTGTCCTTTGCATGTGGTTTCCCACAAGACTCTGGGCTTGGTCTTGTGTTAATCTTTGAACCTGGCCAGGGCTGCTCCAATGAATCCAGTGTCGGTGTGTTTTTCCAGGGTGTTCAAAACCACATCTTACCCTGAGAAACACGGTTTTGTCCATAGAAGCTTTATTCCAAAGGGCAAGTGATCCCTCTAGGTTCCCATGAAGCATATGTTTACTAAGGCTTCATGCCCAAAGAATCAAACTCAAAGACTGAAAGTATGGCTTCCATATATCCTTCTTCAAAGTGTGTTAGGAATCCTTGCCAATGCAATCTCTATTCTCATCAGCAGACTCTCCCCCATGCCATTCCAGAAAATGCTGGAAGTGACATTATGCCAGATCTGAGCCTCATCCTCAAGAAGCCTTCCACTGTTCCACACTCTCAAAAGCGCTGCTACTTTGTGAAGAAGCCTAGGCTATGCTGCTGGCAGATGACCTTACAAAGCCCTTCTAGGCCAACTTCAGCCCCCTGAAGTCTCAAACAGGTGGAACAGTCCAGCCAGGATGAGCAGAGCTGCCTACCTGACTCACCACGGACCACAGATGTATCAGTGAGCACAGATGAAACCAGAACCACCCAGTGCCCCCACAGACTGGTGAATGGTAATGCTATTATTTTAAGCCACTGAGTTTCTGAGAAGTTTGTTACACTGTAATATCTAACTGATACACTCCCTGTGTAATTCTCTGATAACAAACCCAAGAGATAGAAATCAGGCAGAGAAAGACAGATATTGTCACTTTTATTGCTACTGACTTTGTAGCTTATTAGTATGGCCCAGTTTACATTAGGTTCTCTCTATTTTAATCTAACATCAAAGGAAGGGAAAGACATTGCAGGTAGGGGTCAAATATCCCCTCTTACACTTCTTGAATCAGGGTCTGAGGAAAAACTCAGAGGAAAAACTTCCTCTGGGTACCAAGGTCACTCACCAAGACCTCTGATCCTCTCTATGGACTACTTGGATAAGCCACTCTTTGGAGAATATAAGAAAGTCACCTGATGGCTATACATTGCCTAGGACTGAAAAAAAAAATACAGAAAGAATCACAAAGCAAAGCCAATTTCTAGACTTTTCATCTTATTTCTTTTTTCTCCCCTAAAACCATACCCATGCTGAAGTGTAACAAAATATATATATAAACAAGCTGTCAGGCTTCTGACACAGTGGATGCCTAGAGGCAAATGTTTCTGCTAAACTTTTGATGGAACCCTAGGGAGAATAGAAAGGGTCCCAAAGTGGGAGGGATTGGCAGCTGGGCTGGGAACGCAACCTGACCCTCCCTTCCTGTTTCACAAAGAAGGTTTTGTTGGGATCCTGGGGCATGGTGAGTGACTCCTCTAGAGTGATGGGGATAAGCCGTGTTCTGAGGGAACATCTGGGCTGCCAGCTCAAGCCAAGCTGAAACCCTATCCTGGCCAGGGCTGCTCCAATGAATCAGGTGTAGGTGTATTTTTCCAGGGTGTTCAAAACCACATCTTACCCTGAGAAACACGGTTTTGTCCATAGAAGCTTTATTCCAAAGGGCAAATGATCCCTCTAGGTTCCCATGAAGCATATGTTTACTAAGGCTTCATGCCCAAAGAATCAAACTCAAAGACTGAAAATATGGCCTCCATATATCCTTCATGTTAGGAATCCTCACCAATGCAATCTCTATTCTCATCAGCAGACTCTCCCCCATGCCCTTACCACCTTGTGTTTATAATACAATCTGAAAAGATTGATCATTTTGAGCTGAAAGATTGCATTTTTAAATCACTCCTTTTTATTCTTTCAAGGAAATTTACCAAACCATTGTCAGATTCTTCACTTGTTTTTTTTTTTAGATTCTTCACTTCTTATCCTACCTTCCTATTGTGCTATTGTTAATAGTAACACTTCTGTTTTCAATACTCTTTTATTTTATTTATTTTTATTTTTTTTCCAATACTCTTTTAATACCTACCACATATTCAGGGGATGTAGTGATGCTATATTATAAACATTAATATTTGCATTTAAAGAATTCTAATTACACATAGATAAGTTTAACTTGGTATTATTAACAAATTAGAATCTTAAATACCATTTTTGCATCTTATGGCATCCTAATGAGGTTGAAAGAAAGATTTCCTATTATAAGTGAGGTAACTGAGTCATGGATAGTTAGAGATGGACTTGGGCTTACACTCCAGGGTCTTGGATATGAATCCTTAACAGTAGGTCATTGGTGGCTAGGAGATGGTCAAGCAAGAGTGCAAGAGCCAGGATCAGATGAGAAACGTAGAGCAACAAAGAGGCTAAGGAGGAGGAGGTCATGCAGGGGTCTGCACTCATCAGCATAGAGTGCTCCAAGATGGAGCAATAGGCTAAATAACAGACCAGAGACAAGCACAACCTTCTTGCACATTATAATAACTAGTGTAAACTTATATAGGAACTGTAATTTATGGGAAATACCTACAGAAAACTAAGTTTTACAAAACAGGATAATATAGAGGTCAGATTATAGCAGTTTGGGGCATGCTGATTTCAGCTGGTAGAAAAATTAGATGCTTTCAGGACTATGCATATTGAAGTGTGCCTATTAGCATCATACTTCTCTTGTAACCCCCTGTATCAGATACTTGCTATTTGCCTCCTTCATATCTAGTTCTCTCCAATTATGTATAGTGTCCTGACTCTACTTTGGGAGATTAGCCTCCTTTCTCTTATCACCTTTGTCATTAGATGTGGATCGACCCCATCCTCAACTGTAGTTATGGGCCTAGACTGGCTTAAATCACTAAGTTGTTTTTTTCTTAATCACTGTTTGGTTCAGTGATGGACATATAACCAAATCATGGCTAGGGGATGAAATTCATGGACATATTTGTGGGACTTCTGGTATAATGTCATGCACTCTTCCAACAAACTTTCTTTAATAAACTGAGTGCCTGGTCATCTGCTAGGATTGAGATACTGGTGGAGAGAAAACATGCTTTCTACCCTCAACATGCTCACAGTGAAGGAAACTATACTGTGAATAAACGTTTGGAATAACTAGCCCTGCTTCAGCGATATTGATGAATTGCAATGAAAGTGGAATGGAGAGAACCATCCTTAACATCTTTGAAGAAGAGAGCAGATAAGATAGATGGGTAGTCATGTCAGTTATAGATAGCAGAATCCATTCTGAAAGGGTGGTGGGAGTGAGCCTCAAGGTTTTCTGACTTCCCATTGACATCAGCCACTTCTTCACTGGATCTTCTGATCTACTGGGGAGTTTGAGTCTCTCCTTGAGAAATATCCACCTCTGATTAGACCAAATAATTTATTCCCCAGACCTTTATTTGCTAAATATGATGATGTGTGGGAACCTAAGTGAAACATCTTCTCATTATTTGACCAATAATGTCTGTCCAAGGGATAAATATCAGGGAGTGTATTTTAACATCGAATGCAGCATAACTAAACAGAACTATAAGGGATAAAAGTAGAAAGGGAGTTAAAAAAGAAAAAAATAATATAGGAATCTCAAATATCAAAAATCTGGAAAGATTATGGAAAGGACTTTAAACTTCAAGGAATACCTACTACAATGGCAATAAAATACAACCCAAGCCAAAAGTGATAATATTAATGGTTTTGAAAGCACAGATATTGGATAGTAGAATCTGAACCACAAGAAAATAAGTAGATTTGGAACCCAAAAGAGTTTGAGTTAATCAAACCCTGCATAGATTCTCATGTATTCAGCAAGTATTTATGGAATGTCTACTGGTTGCCATGAACAGAGAGTAGATTCTTGAACTGGCACCCATAACTGAAGCTGGAAAGTAGACCACTGAAGGTTAGTTTTTAATGGAAAATGAAAGCTCAGGCCAAGATATTTACAATGAACCATATGTTTTCAAGGAACCTTTGCTAACTATTTGACTCAGGTACCAATTATGAATTTTTATAATTTTCTGTTATCACTCAAAAATATCAAAATATCTCTTTTTAAAAAAGATTTATTTATCTATTTATTTATTTGAGAGAGAGCACACAGAAGGAGAGGGAGAGAGAAAAGCAGATTCCCCCTTAGGGAGGCCAATGCCAGGCTTGATCCCAGGACTCGAGGATCATGACCTGAGCCAAAGGCAGATGCTTAACAGACTGAGCCACCCAGGTGCCTCAACAAAACACCTCTTACATGAGCATACCTGAGTGCCTTAAAATGTTCGTGGCTATAGAGGGGTCTGGGTATTCTCTGGATTTTACATAGGATGCATTTGATGCAACAGAGTACGTATGTGTACAATGTAACCTTAAGCTCTTTCTCCAGAAGCTTATGATTAAAACCCAGGTTGTAAAGACAGCAGTGTCTAAACTACTATCCTGGGTAGGTTAGTTGCTAAGTAAGTTATTTAAACGTTCGAAGCCTTTATTTCTTTATCTCTAAAATGGAGAAATACCAAACTTTCAGTTACTAAAATGATGAACTAAAGCAGTTTCTTAATATATATATAGTACAGCGCTTGGCACATAGTAGGGAGGGGCTCAATAAGAATTGAATGGATGAATAAATGAATGATATAAAGAAGGCATATATACATATATAAATGTATGATTGGATTTATTTCTTTATTCTTTTCAGGAAACCATTTTTCACCATGAAAAAAATGTTGGGTACATTACAGCCTTGAATAGAGGTCTCAAAATTCATGGTATATCCTTAATTCTGGGCAATTTATTCTGTCTAATAAAAGTTATACATTAGAATTATCACAAAATGTGATTTAAATTGTGTGTCATAGTACACTTTTTCATACTAATGAATTTTCAGGGTATAGTATCTGTATGCATATAGCTTATTTACATATTTAGATATATTTCCTACATATAATCAGAATTTGAATTACTGTGTCAGTTTTTAGCTGAATAGTTTATAGCAAAATCACATCTCGATAAGTTTGCTATTTTTTATTTTATCTATGAGAGGGCCAATTTGCTTACATCCACTTTAAATTATTTCTTAGGCCAAAGGGTAGATCTTTGTCTTAACAAAAGTTTTTTAATAGTTTACATAAAATACACTTAGACTATTTATTATGGCTTATGAAACTGTTTCACTAACTTGTAACCATACTTCAAATAACTTTTTTATGAAACTCGAATTCAATTATTAAACAGGGAATACATAATATTGGCAGCAAAACTTTAAAGCAGTCAGCCCTGACATCCAGTTGGCACCTTATCATCTACGAGCCTTTAATAGCTACTTTTGTGTTAAGCTTTAAGCAAGGAGGAAAAGGAGAGAGAAGATAGAATATTTCAGTGCTTCTTCACAATTTTATAAACTACTCTTAGGTCATCTTTAAATTCACAAACCATGTGCCTCATGGGACAACGTTAGGGACCTTTAGTGCTCTCAGTTGCACAGAATCACTTGTTCCTGAGATCTCCTGCTTTCCTACCTCAGGGGAAGACAAACTTTAAGTCTGGGGAGGAGTGGGACTCAAGTCTCAGTTTTTTCCTTGTCTGGAAACAGGACCCAAGATAAGATAACAAAGCAAAGTGAACTATGAAATGGTCTTTCTCAAAGGAAGTGGAGTCATTTTTCTTCTACTAATAGTGGGAAAAAAATGTTTTCATTATATTAGCAGTTAGCATCACAATTTCTCTCCTATAGGAAGTTGTCCTTGTGTAAAAGGTCTTCAAGAGCCAGACTGGAATGGAGGACGTAAATGTGGCAGATTGATTGCAAACACAGCCCAAACTTCCCCTCCTTGTATCCCCTCCCTCTGCAATGGGACTTTGAAACTCCTCCCACTAAGAGGTAGGAGTCTAATTGCCCACCATTAAATCTGAACTGGTCATGCAATTCACTCTGGCCAATAGGGTGTGGGGAAAGGATGCCCTGCCAGTCCTGAGGCTAGGCCTCAAGAGATTCTGTACAATTGTTCTCATTCTCTTGAAATCTACTGTGTGAATGCGCCCAGACTAGCATTCTGGAGGATTTCAGACTCATGGTCCAAACACCTTCATTTCCATAGCCACCACTCAGTCATGCAGTTGAGGCCATGCTCAATCAAGCAACCCCTCCGCAGTCAACCGGCTGACTGCAATGCATGATCTTAAAGGCTGTGGGAAGCTGTTCTGCAGAGGCCAGAGGGAAATCACGTTATTTCCAACACTGAGAGCGAACTTCTAGGACACGTGGTGTGAAGAAAAGAGGGGAGGGATGCAGAGGGCAGGAGGTCCAGCAAAATGGATGGCATATGTAACCATACATGGCAGGGCCTGGGACACTCCGTGATGACAATGTGGGCAGAGTATTTGAGAATAGGGAGTTCATGTGCTGCCAGGAAGTGAGCTTTTAACCCATCTTGATGCTTCCATTTTCAAAGTGATGTATATAACTCATTAATGCAGCGTATGAACAGGTAGCGGTCCTGTTGTGGTTGTTTGTGAAAACCAGCAGGGGTTGAGCATTTGTATCGGGTAAAGTGATGTGATCTAGAGATTGCACGCTTGGAGGTCAGAGCCAGGGGTGCTGAGCCAGCCACAGGAATAGACTCTGCCTTTCTACCCCCCTCACGTGGAATTTGCAAAACATACTAAAGTGTGTTAGGACTTCCAGGGACTATTGTATTGACTCTGTAAGGTAGGAAGGAAGGAGGTCGAGCGTGTTCCGCTTCCTTCTAGTGCAACAGAGAACTGCAGCTGACATCTGAATCGCATTCCCTTCATTTGAAGGGCCGAAGGGAACTTATCAACACGAATTGAACACCTAAGCCTTATCTCCTGTGATTCTCAGAACAACCAGAAAGATGTTACTGGTTATCCTTGCTATATTTAAAAGGAAACAGACTTTCGGGGACATTAAAAAGGTACTGAATTTCACACCACTGGTGAGTGATAAGTGGTATCTAAGTCCAGGATTGCTTGACCCCCAGCCCAATAATCTTTCCGTTCCATCACGACTGCCAGAAACATTTACACATCAGGTGTGGTACATCCGCCAGCTGTTTTGTTTGTTGTTGCTGGAATTTAAATATAACACCTCCCTTAGCAACTGAAGAGGCCCTTAGCTACCCATGATGTTTAACAACTACCTTCCAAGTAAATAGCTTCCGAGGTCTCATCTTACACGTAGTGGGTTCAGGAAAGCTTTCATCTGAGTAGTTATAACAGGCCACCATCTGGGGGCTCCCAGGGAGCTGTTGGTCAAGTATGGACCCTGTGGAAGGACTAGGTACATTAACTAACTACCCATATGGTTGTGACATTCCTTTCACTGGAGAAGGAAGAGTAGAATGAGCCCAAACACCCCAGCTCCAGGCAGACGTTCTGAAACTACGGTTTCCAACTCTTATTTTGGGATCTCTAGGGGTCAGTGGAGGTTCCCTAGAGGCAACTGTTGAGTGGCAAGGCTTGAGCAACTTAATAATAACAATAGCTTGCACGCCTGGGTGGCTCAGTGGTTGAGCATATGCCTTGGGCTCAGGTCATGATCCTGGGGTCCTGGGGTGGAATCCTGCATCAGGTTCCCCACAGGGACCCTGCTTCTCCCTCTGACTGAGTCTCTGCCTCTCTCTGTGTGTCTCTCATGAATAAATAAGTAAAATCTTTAAAAAAAAATAACAATAGCTAATAGGTGGATAGCAACAGGCACTATTCTAAACTTTTGGATATATAAGCACATTGAATCTTTTTTTTTTTTTTTCAAATTTTTTTGGGGTAAGATGCTACCTATACCATACCCATATAACACTAGCCCTATTTTACAGATGGGGGAACACTGGTTAAGGAACTCCAGGTGTTAGGGATCCCTGGGTGGCTCAGCAGTTTCAGCCAGGGTGTGATCCTGGAGACCCGGGATCGAGTCCCACGTTGGGCTTCCTGCGTGGAGCCTGCTTCTCCCTCTGCCTGTGTCTCTACCTCTCTCTGTGTCTCTCATGAATAAATAAATAAAATCTTAAAAAAAAAAGGAACTCCAGGTGATACAATAAGTAGTCTGCCAGAATTTTTACACAGGGAGTTTATTTCCATATACCCTTTTTTGGCAGAGAGACTTTCTTTTTGTATTTTTTTTAATTGGAGTTCGATTTGCCAACATATAATATAATACCCAGTGCTCATTTCGTCCACTGTCCCCCTCACTGCCCGTCACCCAGCCATGCCATCCCCCTGCCCACCTCCCCTTCCACTACCCCTGTTAGTTTCTGAGAGTTAGGGAATATAAAAAATAGATTTAAAAAAAATTATAGATATTATCCTGCACTAGCAAGACTCAAGGAGTGTAATGACAAAGGAACTTTATTTTCCCCTATGGATGCCCTTTCAAACCTATCCTTTGAGGCCAGGCTATCTACCGACAACTGGATGAACCCCCAGCAGACCACACGGCTTCCCTATTCCCTCTGAGATAAGGAAAGGAATGCAGACACTTTGGTTGCCTGGAACACTCTCTGTTCAAAGGTGGATATGCCCAGTGCAGTATAATCATTGAATTTGTAAACTTCACTCAAAATTAAAGCCTCCCACCTTGATGCTACAAGCAGTCTCAGGAATCCTCTGCAGGGGAAGAAGGACTTCTTAATTCCTTACTCTGCCAGCTTCCTCATCCACTACCACTTGCTGGTGTTGACTCCTAAACCTCCTGGTTGGGGCCGAGGCGGTTAAAGAAGTGAGAATCTTGAAAATGCCTTCGGTAAAGGGTACTCATACATCCACAGTTTCCCCTGGCTGTGGCAGGGGCTTAAAATGAACTCTGTCTCTTGGATGTTTTTCACCTGCAGGTCCTCATATAGGTGATCCATTGTCCAACCGGCCCTGGAAGTCAAGGGAGCCCTTAAACCCAGAGTTACTTACCCAGAGGTCCTTCAACTTGAATAGGATAAAAAAATTTTATGTATTTATTTTCATTAATCCTTAACTGAAATTTTCCGTATCCATTGATTATAAATGTCCTTACACTAAAGAAAATTTAGCAATTCCTTCAGTTTCAAATGTGCTCTTATCAGTACCTGTGACTTCGTCACCAATGAAATCAGAGCTTCATGTTACACTACCATTGTGAAGATACTTGTTCATAGTTTCAAAATTAGGACAATTGTGGTAGTTCTTTGGACTGATCCTAGCTGTGACTATTTAATGGGTTACAGTTCTTAAAAAATATTTTGCTAACTCTACTTAGATATAATTGGCTTCCTTAGCAGTTCTACGAATGTAATTTATGCACTTAAAAACAGCAAGTAATCTGAGAAGGGGTCATTCACAGACACAGCCTGCCAAAACATCATGGTTTTTTGGTTGTTGTTTTTTTTTTTTTTTTCCTTTTCCCCTCCATCATGCACTCTCTCTACTATGGTCCTAGCTCCCTTCTAAGCAGCCTTCATGGGGAAAGTCCCTTTAAGGTGACAAAGGCCAGTTCTCATTCTCCAATAACATGACTGCCACCTCCTCCAGCACATGTATGAGCATTCAGTGGCAGTACAGGGGCTTCCTCACCACCGCCCTGCTCCATCCGCTGTCTGGGTCTGCTGGTTAGCTGGCATGCCCTGGTATGGAGTACTGGCTGTGGTTTGTTGAAGTGCTCCCACAACAATTGATAAGTAGCTTCTGCTCTGAGCAACCCCCAAACTTTGTTAATGCCCACACTTGCCAGCCCCGTCATAAGGCCTCCAGATCTCCCACCATTCAGGAACCTGAGTCAATAGTTGGCCAAACAGGACTCTCCAGAAGCCAACTCCAGTTGCATGATGGATATCAGTTCTCATTTGTCAGTATGCACGCCTCACCGGTTGTTGGAACCCTTTGGAATATCAACCCTGCTCATTGTGTCCAGAGAAAACAATCTAGTTCCATTACTGGGTTTTTCTGACTTCTCACCAGTCTTAAGGCAAGTGAGCCACATCCCCTCCCCTTATTTGGAAGGGCTATAGGGAAAACTCACATACATTTTCTCAGAGGCATTCTCTCTTTAATCAACCATCTCAATCTTTTGATATTTTCAGGTGGCTTTTGAACCATACATATTGAGGTTCTGTATTAAATTTTTATTTGTCGAAAATACCGCTGCCAACTAATTCCCCTCCACCACCCAACCACCCACCCACAAATGCCCCTCTACCTCTGCTTGCTTAGGACGTTCCATTAGGCTATGGAACTACAGATTTTTCAACGTTGGCATTTAGAAAAGCCACAAACCTGAAGGTGGAGAAAACGAATTACCAAGGCCACCAATCTAAAGATAGCATCCTCTAATCCAGGACTGGCCAGCTTGGGTAGCACTGCAGTGTTTCCTCCACATGAGGCTGCCCTCCTTCCTGCCTCTCCTGTTTCCACCTTCCCTGCTACCTGGCTGCCACCCCACTGGCATAACAGGCCCTGCCTGACCCCTGTTACAAACTAGACAAGAGGAACCAGGCAGGCCACAGTGCCGTGTGCTAATTTCATCAGTGGCCAGTCTCTCTAATGCTCAAGTGCCATTTTAAGGAAAGGGGGTCTTCAGGACAGAATAAACAGAAGGAAGCCCTCTGCTTTAATTGTCAATGTATCTGTGTTGTGTTTTGTGGGTTTTACTCTTGGGGGGTAGGCCATTGTCTCAAAGCCTTAATCCTCATTATTCCATGGCATTAACAGGGTCTGCTTTCAATGACCCAACCAGGGTTTTCTCAGACAGTAAACAGCCACTTACTGCCTTTTACACCACCAAGGAAATGAGATTACTTCTTAAGAAGATCAGCAGCTCTGAGCTGCTGTGGAAAGGGTGCTTTGCCTGTTTATTTGGCTGCAAAGCACCACACAGCCTAAGCTTGTTTAAAATTAGCTTCCCCTATAAATCACTTGCACAATGAAGTGCCTGCCTCTGCCCTCTGACATATTGTGTCTCTGTTTATTTTTAATGATGACATGGCTTTTTCTGTCTCCATTTGGTTCTTTATCCTCCATGCTCTCAAATACTAAACTCTATGACAAAGGTATAAAATCTAAGAAATCACAAGGAAGATTTCCCTCCTACCAGCATGCAAAACTAATGGGGAGACTGAGTTATTCAGGGGTTCTTTCTGATGGAAACTGCCCCCATTCTACTTTGATCTGATTATTGTATCCTAAAGATGTTCCCTTGTTATGGGATAAGAGGGTACTTCTTTGTATGCATTTGCAAAACTCAGAAGAATGTATATGTACTTGATTTCTGTGTCCTATTACATGTAAATTTTACATAAGAAAAAAATTGTAAACAAATAATGAACTCTTCCCGATAATACACATGCTGAAGTATTTGGTAGGAAGTATACTAGTGTCCACAATTTGCTTTGAAATGCATCTAAAACTGTGATGAATTAATTGATGGATAGAGGGATAGGTGTGTAATAAAGTGAGTGAAGTGTTAATAGCAAAATAGGTGGTAGGCAGAAGGCTGTTCACTGTGCAATTCTTTCAACTTTGCTGTATGGTTGAAATTTTGCATTATAAAGTATTGGAAAAGATGCTCCCTTGGGAACCTGGGGGTGAATCCTCAGGAGCACGAGAAGGTTACAGCTTCCAGAATCTGTCTTTATACAAATTTCATTTCTAGAAGTCTTTATGTTTACAAACAGAGTTAGATATCAGCAACTTACAATAACAAGGAAGAAGTGAACATTGGCCCAGGGAGAAGTCTAAAATACAGACTATTCTAGAAGACAGACACATTTTGCTTGTTAAACATAGAGGCACCATCTTGAATTTAAAATGACATCTGATTGGCGAAAGTTCTTGACTTGGTTCTCCCACTGCAGAGCCAGAAACACAGGTGCAGGTATAGAACAACCAGGTTCACAGTAGGACCAAAACTCACAGAAGAGAAATTTAAGCATCCATAATTCCAATGGACCTGGGGTGAGAAACTTGAACAATCGTGATTCCTTGGCTTACTACTGGAAACAGAAAATCTGAATCAAGAAGAAAAGATCTGAATCAAGAAGAAAAGTAGGGAATTCCTCTCTACTTTATGACTCCTAGCAAACAGAGTACTTTTATTTTCTTATTACAACTTTTGAAGGCTTTGACTTCCAGAAAATAGTTGGAAAATTAGTACAAAGGAGATGTATTAGTGCACATTCCTGGGGTGTGCTGCAGTATGCTGCTTTGGCAGGAAGCAGACAGGAAGACTGTGGTAGCAATACATAATGGAGATGGTGGTAGGTCACACATTTATCTCTTATAGTATCCACTGGAGTTGAAGACACCACCTCCTGTGCAGCAGTGCCCAATGATTTGAATGCTGATGAGATATTGAAAATTGGTTTAGATGTGCAATTAACTTGCCCTCTGGGGCAGGGAAGTATACTCCTCCCTTGAAAGAGGGTAGGGGACTGAGCAATAAGCTAATTAATATACCACAATATCAAAAAATATATCTTTCTACATTATATACCCCATTTGTTGACAATTACCAGATCTTTTTTATTTTAAGATTTTTATCTATTTATTCATGAGAGACCCAGAGATAGAGGCAGAGACATAGGCAGAGAGAGAGAGGCTCCCCTGAAGGGAGCCTGCTGCAAGACTGGAACCTAGGACCCTGGGTGAAGATCTGAGCCAAAGGCAGATGCTCAACCACTGAGCCACCATGATGCCTCGACAATTACAAGATCCTGATAAATTTCTTCACATTCAGGAGTGAATAAACTGAAAAAGATTTTTTTTAAAGCATTTGATTGGATATAAGGATATGTCTACAAAATAATCTGTCTGGAAAGGTATAACAGAATGAGATGGGGCAAACAGCATATGAGGAAAGATTTCAAAGAATATGACAACACAGTCTGCATTCAAGGCGGCAAATAGCAAAATCAAAACAGTTTGAACTTAAGATGTGGACAGGAAATACAACTTGAGAAGTTTTCTAAGAATGAAGATGGAAAGGACAGAGGGAGAGAGAAGGAAACAGGATACAACTTGTAGACTTAAATGTATTCCTGAGGAAGTACCCAAACTGTTGGAAAGGAAACAACAATAAAAATAAAGTCAAAGAAAATATCTTAGAGTACATTGCCAAGGAGTTCATAACATTTCAGGGAAGTTAATGAAAAGGATCCAAATGTGGTTTTATGCACACTAACCACGATGCAAAATGGGTCAAAGATAAAGAAAATAAAGATTAGAGAGTTTAGGTAACTTGATTAAAGCCAAAAGTTGGAATAGGCTCTCTGGAATTGACTCCAGAAGGCTTTATTGTAAGAATCACATTTCAGAAATCCCAGTGTATGTTAGTATTTGCAAATGTTCAAGTGCCACAAGTGATGACTTTGAAACTCAACTACTCACTTGTCACTTTCTGTGAAGCTCATTGTTTTTTTTTTTAATATCCTTGCCACATTACCAGGGAACAAGGAAATAACTTCCTTTGCTCCATTCATTTATCTATTTGTCTTCCAACAAATATTAATGCTGTGCAGCCTTGTGAGACACTTTAATAAGGGTCTCTGACCAACAATAGTGAGAAGTCCAGTAGCATTGTTGAACCATTTCAATATAAAATGTGAAGCCCAATGTTAATTTGTTGAAAGAGAGAGAAAGATGGAGAGAAAGAAAAAGGGCCTTCATAAATTATTGTTTGTGTCTTATATTGTTTCTTATAATTTACCCACATATTTATTATTTTCTTTGTTCTTGTTGCTTCTTTCATGTTTTACCTCCCATCTGGGATCATTTTATAATTTCCATTGGCAGCATCTGCTCCTGTTAAACTGTCTTTGTTTTTCCAGGTCTTAAAATGCCTTCATTTTACCTTCATTCTTGAAAGTTACTTTCTCTGGGTGTGGAGTTCTAGGATAGGAGTTATTTTCTTTCAGCACCTTGAATATATCATTTCACTTTTTTCTGGTTTCCACTGTAGCTGTTGAGATGTCAACACAGTCTAAATGCTCTTTGTTTGAAGGGAATCATTTTTTTTCTCTGCCCTTCTTATTTATTCTTTTTGTATTTTTGGTTTTCTTCAGAATCACTATGGCATGCCTAAAAAGTTGTTTTTTAATTCCTCCTTGAGATTTTATGAGTTTCTTGAATTTCTGGAGAAGTGTCTTTCATCAGTTCCTAAAACTTTTGAACCATTACCTCTTCAAATATTACCTCTGCTTCATTTTCTCTCTCCTTGGCTTCCGGTACTCCTATTACATATATGTTAGACTTTCTACATAATTCTCTATATCAGCACTGTTCAATACACTAGTCTCTAGCCTAAGTGACTATATAAACTTAACTAAAATTGAATAAAACTGAAAAATCAGCTCTTTAGTCTCAATAGCCACATCTCAAGTATTCAAGAGCCATAGGTATCTAGCGGTTACTGTATTGGACAAATATAGAAGAATTTTATCATTGTGGAAG
Organism: Canis lupus baileyi; assembly: GCF_048164855.1. NCBI lineage: Eukaryota > Metazoa > Chordata > Mammalia > Carnivora > Canidae > Canis > Canis lupus. Next base: position 30,256,174 of record NC_132863.1, read on the forward strand.
TTTCTGTTGGACACAACTGCTCTATATCTATTGTCTGTTATTCTGTATTTTCTATCTTTTTAAATTCTAGAATGCATATTTAGTTCTTCTTTGAATCTGTAGCATGAGTTTTTATGGTCTCTAGTTTTCTGATAACATTTTGAAGCTTGACTTTTAGCTCACTGAACATAGTGAGCAGAATTGTTATATATAGTCTTTCTAGTTGTAATTCCATTATTTTGACTCTATTGTGTCTGTTCCTAAGCTGCCTTATTTTTACAATTTCTTTCTCTTATGGTATTTCATTCTTTGTGTGTCTAATTATCTCTGATTGTGTGCTGGGCATTGTTTTTGAAACTGACTTTTAATAATAATTTGAGACTTGATTAAAGTTATCTTCCTGAAGTAAAGATTTCCATTTACTTTTGTCAGAATCCTAGGTATACTATTTGGGACTACTTTAATCCAATTTAATGCTGAGTAAAATCGCACAAAGCCATCCCCCTTACTACCAGCCTAGAGCCCTTAGAATTTCAGTCCAGAGAGGTAGGAGGCTTACCAAGTCTGGATTCTTGATAGAATCTGCATTCAGACTTTTTATCTTCTTCATCTGACAGCCCAAGCTGTCTGTTAATTCCCTAGATCTGTGTATTATGAGGGGAAAAGTAGTCTCTACTGCTAGACTCCATCCCTGTATTCCCAAACTCTTACAGATCTCTACCGAATAATTATCCTCTCAGATCTTTGACACTTTTAAAAGATGGTATTTATACCTCATTCAGCTCTTTTACTTTCCTGTGGGTAAAAAAAAAAAGTTTGTCCAATGACTTAGTCTATTATTATTGGAAATGAATTTACTCATAATTATATTAAAAGTCTTTGTCCTTGGGGTATAAGATCAAGACCAGAACTATCATCTATGTTTCTCCAGTTCAGTTTAGGGATGTCACCTAAATATAACACCTCAGGTTTTGCCAAATAGTCTACTGAGATTATCTTTACTCATTAAAAGTCTGTTGGAGATTTTTATATTCATTTATTCAAGCCCCTAGATTCCACTGAATACCTACTATGACGAGAACTGAGATATACACTAGACCTAGACATGAAATATATATTTTAATGGATAAGACAGACAAATACATAAACTGGTTAATAAATAAAGTAATTACACATGGGCTGTTATGAGGAAGAAGTAAAACAATTGTAAAAATAAGGGAGAGGATAATGGAGAGTAGGAATGGAGCCCACTTTAGATGATATTGTCAGGAAAGCCATCCCCAACACTTACGGTTAAACCTGATGAATGAGAAAGGAATTCATTAACAGAAGAGAAACATGTAAAAGGGGCTCAAGTTTTGGAAAAGGTAGAACAGGTAATTGCCCAGGTCAGCAGGAGTCGTCTCAGTAAGGCATGTGTGCTTTTCCAGCAAATGGATTCATTGTCCATGACTGCTTTCTGTAGTTCTATCAATGGGTTTTATGGCTTACTAACCCCATTTGTATAGAAGGAATCATATAGGGACATCAAAGAATTTTCTGTAAATGCACAAACCTGTTGATCTTCATTTCTTAGGACAGAAGGCAAGAGGAAATACGGTATAAAATTAATGATAACAATAAAGCAACAAATACACAGGGAGTACTTAGTCCTGAATCTCCAACCAATTATTTTATGAAACTGAAAAAAATCTTTCAGTCTCTCTGAGACTCAATCTGCCTGTGTAAAATGAAGCATTATCTATGTGATCCATAAGATCCTTTCCACTTTTACACATCATAGAAGCACTTCACCTCTATTTTCTCTGGAGACACTTCCTATTACCTACACATTTTCATGGAGTTTCTCTATTTTGCTACAGTCTGATGGTTGCCTAGAAAGGTTTTTTAATTATATAGGGTGCCCTTCTATGTTGCAGAGCATTTTGTTTACTAGGGATTTTTATCTTATTAAGTTACATAGGAAATGTCCTTAAATTCTGAAGGTTTTATACCCAGTGGAATTTGGAAATGTTGTCATATGACAATGAAATGAAAATGGGATAAGGCCCTATGAAAAGACTATAATAAATACCTGAGAAAAGATCTTATTAATATGGTTTAGGAGTCTGCCTCTTTTTTGTTTAAAGATTTTACATATTTATTCATGAGAGACACATACAGAGAGAGAGGCAGAGACACAGGCAGAGGGAGAAGCTGGCTCTCTGTGGGGAATCCAATGTGGGACTCTATCCCAAGACCTCGAGATCACACCCTAAGCCGAAGGCAGATGCTCAACCACTAAGCCACACAGGCATCACAGGGAGTCTGCCTTTTAAAAGCACTAGCATAAAATAAATAAATAAATAAATAAAATAAAAGCACTAGCATAATAACCAAAGTATAGCACATCAAAACATATACAATGAAGATAAATTGGTACTCAGAGGAAAATTCATAACTATAATGTACATTTTTGAGTGCAAGAAAAATGACATATTAATAATCTGACCATTGTACTCAAAAAGTTGAAAAGAAAGCAGGCTAAATCCTCCCCCAAGATGTACAGAAGCTACTAATAATAGAAGAGCAGAAAGTTAGGAAACGAGAAATAACAAACAATGGCAAGAAATACCAAAACCTAAGCTTATTCTTTGGAATTACTAATAAAACAGACAATGGCCTGGAAGACTGTGCAAGTTAAAAAAGAGAGAGAGAGAGAAAGCACAAATAAGAAACATAAGGAATTTGCACAAATACAAAATACTGGAAAATCTATTTGAAGTATGACATAACCACAGAAATTCAATAAACTCACAAATATAAGACATTTCATATAGGGACGCCTGGGTGGCTCAGTGGTTGAGCATCTGCCTTCGGCTTAGGGTGTGGCCCCAGATTCCTGGGATCGAGTCCGCATAGGGTTCCCCACAGGGAGCCTGCTTCTCCATCTGCCTATGTCTCTGCCTCTCTCTCTGTGTCTCTCATGAATAAATAAATAAAATCTTTAAAAAAAAGAAGAAAAAAATTATATATATATGAAAATTTTATAAAATAGACATGGCCAACATGCATATGAGAAAATGCTCTGCATCACTTGCCATCAGGGAAATACAAATCAAAACTACAATGAGATACCACCTCACACCAGTGAGAATGGGGAAAATTAACAAGGCAGGAAACAACAAATGTTGGAGAGGATGCGGAGAAAAGGGAACCCTCTTACACTGTTGGTGGGAATGTGAACTGGTGCAGCCACTCTGGAAAACTGTGTGGAGGTTCCTCAAACAGTTAAAAATATACCTGCCCTACGACCCAGCAATTGCACTGTTGGGGATTTACCCCAAAGATACAAATGCAATGAAACGCCGGGACACCTGCACCCCGATGTTTCTAGCAGCAATGGCCACTATAGCCAAACTGTGGAAGGAGCCTCGGTGTCCAACGAAAGATGAATGGATAAAGAAGATGTGGTTTATGTATACAATGGAATATTACTCAGCTATTAGAAATGACAAATACCCACCATTTGCTTCAACGTGGATGGAACTGGAGGGTATTATGCTGAGTGAAGTAAGTCAGTCGGAGAAGGACAAACATTATATGTTCTCATTCATTTGGGGAATATAAATAATAGTGAAAGGGAAAATAAGGGAAGGGAGAAGAAATGTGTGGGAAATATCAGAAAGGGAGACAGAACGTAAAGACTGCTAACTCTGGGAAACGAACTAGGGGTGGTAGAAGGGGAGGAGGGCGGGGGTGGGAGTGAATGGGTGACGGGCACTGGGTATTATTCTGTATGTTAGTAAATTGAACACCAATAAAAAAAAATAAAATAAAAAAAAAAAATAAAAAAAAAAAATAAAACTTGAATACTAGCATTGACTTAAGAAGAAATATAAGCTGTAAAATACCAATGATTAATTAATTCTTTTTTTTTTTTCCCTACCAAAATGGTTTTAGAGGTGGCTAACTAAAAGGAACAAAAATCCTTGTTTTCAAAACTGTTCTAGAGAATAAAAAGTTGAGTTCTCTAACAAATATTATACCTTCTTTTATATAAAAAATAGAAAAAAAGATAGCACAAAAGAAAATATGTGTATACATAATTAATACCATGTAGAAACATAATTGTTAATATTCTAAAGGGAGACAGAACATGAGAGACTCCTAACTCTGGGAAACGAACTAGGGGTGGTAGAAGGGGAGGAGGGCGGGGGGTGGGGGTGACTGGGTGGCAGGCACTGAGCGGGGCACTTGATGGGATGAGCACTGGGTGTTATTCTGTATGTTGGCAAATTGAACACCAATAAAAAATAAATTTATTATTTAAAAAATAAAAATAAAATATAAGCTAACCAAATTATAAGAGGATAAAAATAAATCACAAAATATGCTTTGTAAAAAACAAAAAAATAAATAAATCAGTAATAAGTTATTTTCACATCCTCCAAATTCATTGAATTAATTTTCCAGCACTACAAAGTGCTATGAAGTTATAGGGACCTGGAGCATTCATACATTGGCACTTGAAGTATAATTAGTACAACCATTTTGAGGAACTATTTGGCAATATCTAGTAAAGTAGAAGACGCACCTATCCTGTGAATCAGCAAACTTACTTGTAGGTATATGATACACAAAATTCACATAAAGATGTGTTCATTGAAACATTCAGGTAATAGAGAATAACTGAAAACAATATAAATGCCCACTAATAGTGGATTGGGTTGACAAATTGTGTGTATCAATGCAATAAAAGACTTCCTGTTATAATTAATGTGCAATTTCTATATGACTCAATACTCAAATTTCAAAAATGCAATATTAAGTGAATAAGCTAAGATGAGAGAAAATTATACCAAAATGAAAGGCACAAATTATGAAAACATGCAAGACAATACAACACTCTGTTAATATATATGTAAATATACACCATATTTATTTTGAAAAAAAAAGATAGGCAACACATACAATTATTGCAAAGGTGCAACTGCTTTCTTGGACGGAAAATAGAAATCAAGATCAAGAAGAAGTAGAATGGGCATGTAAAGTCTGTCTGAAAATACATCTTTAAAAATCATTTGACGCAACTAAGGTTCAATGTAAGTATTTTAATGTCAGGTGGAGGGTGTCTACTAGATATAGTATTAGACCCTATTTCACAGTAACTGTGAAGACTGAGTGAGTTAATAATAGACATAAAGGGCTTAGTTATTCTTAGAGAATAGAATATGTTCTCTATGTACTCTACATGTTGGTTTTAGGTATTATTCACTATGGACTATGAACTTCTAGACAATAAAACTCACTTATTTGTCACCATGTCCCTTATGCACACCATAGTCTCTAGCACAAAGGAGATGTTCATTGATTTGGTTGATTGAATACACACATCTTAGATTCCTCTCTTCATCTCTGATTCTTTAATAGTCCCCACTATATGCCTGGATGCAGGTGAATGGGACACAGGAACCAATGGGCATAAACCACTGGTAGAAAGTTTAAGTCTTAGTATTTGACTCTTACAACCAGTTCTATATGTGACCCAGTTAGTGGTTTCAGGGCAAGTGATTACTTCTAAGTAACCAACCAGCAGAGTTTATATATGTTTTGAGACTCTTGGAAGAAGGTTGATTACATAAATGCCAACTACGTTAGTATTGATTTCTCAAAGAATAAAAAAAAAAATCAGCTGAATTGACTATTTATTATTCCTTCTATTCTTTACCATTGCAAGAATTTCATAGGGGTGGGGGATTTCAAAGCTATTTAAAAAATCATCATATATAAAGCATTCCTTAGTATATAAGGCTTTAAGGAGGAGAAATGGGCCTTGGCTGACTTCACCCACATGCTGAACTCCATAAATATTGTAGAGTTAACACACGATCCAGATACTTTAACTTCACAGAGCTCAGGAAAGAACAGATTTTGTTTATGGTGAGTTTTCCTATGTGTTGAATATAAAGTACCAATTAAAGTGTACTCGGAATAGCTGTTTGAGTTTTTGGCAGCATATCAGAAGGAGTTACGGAAAGCCAGGCCTTTCCAATGATAGATATGATTTTGCAGAGGTCATGCTATGGTCTGGACAGGGCACGGCTGGCATGATTTCAAACCATAAATGCACGCGAATCTAGTGTAATGAATCATGTTCTGGGCCCAGATCCTCATTGCCTTGGAAATGGTTTCTTCATTCCCAAGGCAATTCTGGTTTTCAGAATACTTTGCCTGGAACCCAATCTCTACATGCTAGGGAGATCCACTCAGATCCATTTTATTTTACTATTGCTACTGTCCATTTCTTTGTAGATTTGATTTGAAAAAGTGTTCAACCCATTGAAAACTCAACCCCTTTCACTCCCTCCCTGGATTAACTTCTCCTGTCATTGGTTTCCAAAGAGCTGAATTCCTCATCTTCAAAGCTTTTGTCAGTTTTTAAAAATGAACCCAGGGCATGCCTGCAAGTCTCAGAACTCATGGCAGGGAGGGCATTATTCAATGTAAAAAAAAAAATGGTAAGTAGAAAAAGAGAAAGCAACAAGGCAAGCAAACACGGGTGACATAAACATGAAGTGGGAACTACAGCAATATAGAGCAGCTGAATGGGACCAACAGTCCCTTTAGAGTCTCAGTTAAAATCCAAAGAGAGAAACCTGACCCAGGCTAAAGGTATAGTCAGTGACTAGCTCAAGTTGTAACAGCTTCCAAAAACCAAAAACATGTGATTGACCTTGTAACTAGGATTGCATATGGCACCCAGCCAAAACCCACCAGCCTCTCCAGGGCAAAGAGTGACAGCTTTGCTGCCCTGCAGCTGAAACAGGTTGGAACCCATATTAAGCTGTGCCAAGTAGGGTCTGCCACTAAGCTGAACACCTGTAATTCACCCATCTGTGTCCCTCAAGTCCTCACCCAAAGTAAATTGATTCTGAGCTCTAACAGCTGTCTGGGGGACTCTGATGGGCTGTTCACAGCAGGAAAGGCTTTGGGAGATGACAAAAGCTGTGGGATGTGTTTTCAAGGTCAGAACCCAAAGAGGGAAGTTCCTTTGATTCTTTCATGTGTGGAGATGACAAAGGTGGCACTGGGTGGGATGGGTAATTTTCAGATCATTGGAGTAACTACTAGACATTATTCATCCTACAACCTGATTTGAAAATAAATGTGGCTGATGAAAAAGGAAAAATTCTGGGCAAGGATAGTACCTTTCATTAAGGAGTATCAAGTAAAGAGTAGGGGAATTGGGGTACAAACTTCAGAAATAAAAGTTATATGCAGTGTGTCTCTGAAGGTAAGAGACTGGTAGGAATGTCATATATATTCATTAAAGACCTACTAGGCTCATAGCAATGATAGAAAACAGATATACATGCCCTGGTAGCAATAAAGATTATCTGAAAGAGAGGAAAGGAAAATTGATGTACTGATCACCTACCATGGGCATGTATAATCTCAGATGCCAAGTCCTTACAATAGCAGACTCTTGACGATATCAACAGCCATTGATAGATATTATTACAAATAACTGAAATTATTGTATTCCCCATAGCTTATATTTTAAAGCAAACAGAATCTTGAATGTTAAATCCAAAACTCCCTGTGACTGAAGCCATAATCACATTCTTTTTCTTTTTTACTTAGCAAGCTTATATACTTTTTTATGTCTTGATTTTTTTTTTAGGTACTTTGACTACAAACCCTTATTGATTTACTGATTCCTATTTATTTTTCAGAAAAAAAAATGTATCTACTGTTTCTAAGGTAAGAAATCATTCACTTGTTCTTTCATTGACCAGTCATATTTTTATTAAATTAGTTAACAAATGTTAATTGTCCAAATACTGGGAAAATAGTAATAAATAAGACAAACAGTCTTAGCTTGCAGGCCGGTCCCCAACAAGAAGTGACTCTTAATTAAACATTTATATTTTGGCACACATGAGAAAACTAGGAGCAGTGGACATGATATTGCCAAAGAAAAGCTTTAGAAAATCAGCTTTTAACTAAAGGCACATCTATGAGAAGTCTGAGGTTAGCTCAGTGCCATTACTGCAAGCACTTACTGAATGGAGATCTGTGCTAGCCAGGCTGAGTGACAAGGACACTGAGATTCATAAGTAGAGTCCCATTCTAACTGAGATAGATCAGCCTGGCTGGGCAAAAGACCTGCAATCCTGTTTATATGAACTATCAATCTCTCCTTTTTCTGAATATAACTGACATAGCATACACATTTGATTACCCATGATATATTTGATACTTTGGTAAACACTGGGCACAAAGAGTCCTATTGGCATTCATCGCCTCATCCAGCTAGCCATCCTTCCATCTCTTCATCCAACTCAGTACATTTAATGGAAGCCGATTATGTATAGATGCTTATGTTGGACTGTGGAAATATGGTAGCTGAGAACAGTAGTAATAAATCAAAACATTAGTATTCACAATGACAATAAGGAAAATGAAACACTTAGGGAAAAATTAACAAAACATATGCAAACCTTACATACTGGAAACCACTAAATAAATGGAGAAATAATATATAACATATAACGTTTTCATGGATTTTAAAGCTAATATTTTTTACAATGCTAATTTTCCCCAAATGGATATATAGAGTCAATAAATCCTACTCAAAATCTCGACATGCCTTTTTTAGAAATAAAATCTTACAAGTTTATTTCAAAATTTATAGGCAAATTCAAAGAATGGCAAAGCAATTTTATAAAATAACAAAAAAAGTTAGAGGGCTACTTCACGCCTTACTTGATTTCGAGATTTACTAAAAGTTATGATACAAGGTGGTAATGGTACCAGTACAGATACACAGATCAATAGAGAGCCTAGAAATAGTATCTATCCATAAGTGGTCAATTGATTCTTGGCAAAGATACCAAGGTAATGAAGAAGTGATGGTCATTCAAGAAATAGCACTGAAATAAAATCCACACTGAAAAAACTGTCAAACCTTCTCTATGTGCATAAATACTCATTTGAAAGGGATTGTAGGTCTATGTAGAACCAAAAACAACAAAAGTTCTGGAAGAAAACATAGAAAAAATATTTAAGCACTTAAATTTGGCAAACGATTCTTAGACAAAAAAATAATATACACTAACCATAGAAGAAAATAAAATGATAAACTAGGCTCCCCTCAAATTAAAGACTTCTTTCAAAAATACCATTAAAAAAACAACATGAAAAGGCAAAGCTTCAGAGAGAAAAAAGCAAAAACAAAAACCCTGTGATAAATATATCTGACAAAGGTAGAGTTAGGAGTGCAAAATATTTCCATATTTATATTTTAAGCCTGAGATGTCCATAATAATGGGATTCCAGTCTTGTCCTTCATTCGTGCTACTCAAAGTGTGATCCAAGAACTAGTAGTGCTGGCATCACCTGGTACCTTGTTAAAAATGAAGATTCACAGGTCCTGCCCCAGACCTACTGCATCAGAATCCTCATTTTAGCCAAGTCTCAGGTAAGCTGCATGCGCATTAAAATTTGGAAACTCTGCTGCTTTTGATCACAGGGAAAACTGGTTTCCTGCTTCTGGTACCTATGGAGGTGTGGAAGTGTATCCTGGGAATGTCTAACTGTGCAGGAAGCTACCTGGTAGTGTCACTGAGAGAGCACAGGATCTGCTAACCCTTTGGAAAACTTTAGGAAGATCATTTACCATCTTTCAATTTCCCAACTGTAAGCAGAGGATGATGACATCCTCTTTACAGACATAGGGCGATGACAGTGTTCATAAACGCATTCCCAGGACGGTACCTGTCATGTGCTGGCTCTCAATATATTCAGTTCTTTCAAGTGGTCAACAATGCCTTTTTTTTTTGCATTAAGTAAATCACAAAAGTCAATTGGTCAAAGCCAAGCCAGACCTCTGATACCTCCCCACTTAAGGAGCAGGATCATTTGCATGTGTTTCCACACATGCTTTTCTTTCTTGTTGCATTGGTCTCAGTGGATGAGGGAGGGCAGGCAGTATTAGGAAGAGCCCTAGCCTCTGGATAGTGGCCCTCCTCCCGTCCACGTCCCCAACAGCTTAATAACAAGAGCAATAACGGGGTTCATTATGCATGCAGCTCTGCAATCATTGCTGAAGAGAAAATTAGTTTGATGCCCTGAGCGACAGTTGAACTCTAGAAAGCGCCTAAATAAAATAAAAGACAACATACACATAATAAGGAACACAATGAGAAAAGTTATAAAGAGGCAGGTCACAAAACTTTCTCTTTTCCTGATCCTTCTAGACTCTCCAGAAAAAGTGCTTTGATTACTAAGAAGTCTATTCAACCAAGGGTTGCTTTCTCCCTGGCAGTGGGTGGGATGGCAGGAGGTGGGAGGCTCAACCATATGTAAATACAACACTTGTACATTTTAAACTTTTTTTTCTTTTTTTCTTTTTTAAGATTTTATTTATTCATTCATTCATGAGAGAGAAAGAGAGAGAGAGAGGCAGAGAGAGAAGCAGTCTCCATGTAGGGAGCCTGACGCAGGACTCGATCCCGGGTTTCCAGGACCAGGCCCTGGGCTGAAGGTGGCGCTAAACTGCTGAGCCACCCGGGCTGCCCTTAAACATTTTTTTTTTTTTTTTGCCATAATTTTGGGTTTACAGAAGAGTAAAGATAGTACAGCATTCCCATATAACTTTCACCTGACTCTAATATCTACATCTTATGTATTCATGATACATTTATCCAAAATAAGAAATTAACATTCACATGCACCATTAACTAGGCTTTCTTTGGATTCCTCCTCTTTTTGATTTTCTGTTCCTGGATCCAATTCAGGGCACTGTGTGCATTTAGTCCTCATGTCTCCTGAGTCGTCTCTGATCTATGAGAGTTCCTGTCTTTCCTGGTCTTTCATGACTCTGATACTTTCAAAGAGTACTGGTTTGATATTTTGTAGACTGTTCCTCAATTTGAGTTTGTGTGTTGTTTTCTTATGAATAGACTCAGGTTATTGATCTTTGGGGAGAATATCACAAAGGTAATATACTTAATTCTTATCACATCAAATCAGGGGCATGTAGTATCAATATTTCTTATTTCTAGTGATGCTACCTTTGATTACTTGGTGAATGTGATGTTTCTGAATGTCTTCACTGTAGAATTATTTTCCCTTTTCTGTACTTGTTTCCTTAGATGCAAGTAACTACTCCAGCCACACTCAACCTGTGTGTGCGGGGGGGGTGGGGGGGGGGTGGGTCGTGGGAATCAAGCTCCACTTCTTGGAAAGAAGGGTATCAAAGAACCTGTGGTCCTCTGTTAAACCCACCACAAGAATTAGCAAATCTGGGGAGAGATATCCTGAGGCAATGCAAGTATCTTGTTCTTCCTTAAAGTTATGCACGTTGGTTTTAGCATTTGCCAATGGATTGTGCCTAGAGCAATTATTACTGTAGTGTTCCAATGGTGATTTTTATTTCCCTCATCCTCCTACATTTATTAATTAGAATTCTTTTGTAAGGAAAATTTGTTCCTTTTCCGTTTCATTAGCTGTTCAATCATTGATTTATATCTATATGAACTCATGGGGTTTTCTTTTTTCTTTTTTTTTTACTGTATTTTGAGGGTTATAATTCAATACTATCATCATGTATTTTGTTGCTTAAATTTTTCTAGTACTGGCTATCAGAGATCTTTCAGGTTGGCCCCTGCAAGTCTTTGATAAAATTCTGTCCTTTTATCCTTTGAGCACTTTCTCCAGGCTTATCTTGAAGTTTCCTCTTGCCAGTCCTAGAATCAGCCACTTCTCCAAGGGGTTCTGGTGCCTTTTGTTGGAGAATAATATTTAGAAATGAAGACCTGGGTGCTAGGTGAACATTTTAATTATATGGTTATTGAGTATACACTTAGGTTTGGGTATTCTGATAGATGTTTACGTACCCATGGCCTTGGGTAAATTTCCATCCCAGTCCTCAGAGCAGGAGATGAATGGGTACTTCTTTCTCTCACTGAAACTTTTTCTTGTCACAGGACTCTAGTCTCCATCCAAGGTGTAGTCTGGTCCTTCTGCATAGCATCCTTCACATTATATGCAGGAACTTCTCTGTCTCCCCAGATTTTCAAATGTTCTTCCTTCTGCCTGTGATGTCCTTTCTACCTCTGCTTCTTTCTGTCTTCCTCACTTCAAAAGGAACAGATACATACATGCGTGCACACATGCACACAGATATTCACGTACACATATGCATACACACACACATTGGAACATACTGTTTATGCTCCTTGTTCACCTCTGCCACCAAATAACCTTCCAAAGATGAGGACCATATATCTGATATTCTTGGTGACTTCTGATAGGGCCATTTCAGTGGATAGGAAAAAACACCAAAGAGAGAAAAGATTTTGGAACAGGGGCTTATTCTGAGTGGAGTATATGCTTAAGGAATTTGCTCAGTAAATTCTTTCAAGCAGATCAGGAACCTGACGGGTATTAGACACATCGAAGTTATTTATGAATTCATGTATTCCCCTCCATATTACAAAGGGCTTAAAAGGCACCAGACATTCTATAGGGGCTGGGATGACAAAGGTGTGTACAGTAGCTTCCAATCCTCAAGAGGCTTATAGTCAAAAGGAAGCAAGCCTGAAAGACATGGAGTGACTCACGCGTCTTCCTGGGTCTTCCAAAAGGACTTCCAAGAGACTTCCAAAAGGATTTATGTATTTGAAGGTGGGATGCATGGTAAGACAGGGCCTTTTATAAAGGCAAGATGCATGTTTAGAAGACCCCAGTTCACTAAGAAAGCATGACTGGATGAGCTTTCTAAGCAGCAGGAGGAAGAGAAACAAAGTCCTGGTGATGACAAGCATCACAATATAGTAGGGCTTTCCATATAGGGGATATTGCTGCTTTCAATGCTGTTTTTTCCCTCTTTTCTAACAGTTTCATGTTTTTGTTTTGACCTTATGGTGAATTATTATGGTGATAGCAGTATATTCTTCCTGAGTTTCTGCCTTGTTAAATGCTTTGTTATAACACACATACACACTCACATACACACGCATGCATTATCCTCTTTCATAATTTTTCTATTTTTTCTTGTTCTTTAAAAACCATATACTTTTCCAACATTGTCCTGCTTTTGATACTGAACTATCTTAGACATTTCAATACAAACATTTAACCCCCTTCACCTTAAAATGTCATTTTAGAAGAAATAGTATCTGTTGATGCCCTGCCAATACAAGGTAGGAAGTTCACTTTTAGTTTTCTTTACACACACACACACACACACACACTTTGTTTTGACAAGTAAAGGTTTATTTGTTTATTTATTTTAAAGGGAAAAAGAGAGAGAGAGAGAGGCAAAGCAAGAACAGACTCCTAACCCACTAGAGGGGAGTGGGTGGGGGAATAAGTGAAAGAGGTGATGGGGATTAAGGAGTGCACCTGTTGTGATGAGCACCAGGTGTTGTGTGGAAGTCTTGAATCACTATATTGTATACCTGAAACTAATATAACACCGTATTTAACTAACTGAAATTTAAATAAAAACTAAAAAAAAGAAAGGTTTAGAGCCAGATTTATATTATTACAAAATTCACTTTACGTTATGTATCTTTTCTCTAAAATGCTAAAATCTGTTCATTTAAAACAGACAGAAAGCCGGTAGGTCTGGATATTTTAAAAATTGTTTTTCGTGCTTTATTGAGACTTTTTTGTATTCAATATTACATGATGATGTGAAATTTTGTTCCTTGTGTCAACGAACAGAAACACATTTTCAAGATTTCTTCATTTTCCCTCCTCCTACACGTATGCTCCTTGCCCAAGAGGCAGCCATACATGACATAATATTCCATATTTCTGTATTTCACAAAGAATGTATGTTCTTCTTTGAGTATAACAACTGGCTGCACATTTTTAAAACAACACACATACATGCACACTTAGATACCAACACAAGTACACAGCCTATCCCATAGAAACTGTATAGGCATTTCATGTTTTAGATATAAACTACTGCAATTAGTAGATTTTTCTTCCTTTCTAGGTATTAACATATTTGTATTTATATTGCTTAAAACCTGCTTGTTTTAATTATTTTTATCCAGATGATTTTATCATTTAAAAATTCTTATGGTTAAAAAAGAAGGACCAGGAAGGTACCTGTCTGTGTCTTTCATTCTAGATTTTTTTACCTGGTTCTCAGTAAACCTCTTCCATTTTCAAGCGCAGTTTCTTCCCCCTTTTATAGAATTTTCTTTTATTACAAATATGATTGTCTCTTTTCTTTTCATTTTCCTGATCTTTTCCAGCCTCTTTCCTAAAGAGAATTTATTTCTATTGTGTTTCTTCATTCTTTGTCCACTCTATAATTTTCTCTTTTGCCATTTTTATCTTATTGTTCCTTTTTGTTTTCAGATGTTTTCTCTTTTTTTTTCTTCAGATGTTTTCTCAAAATACCCTTCACACTACTGATTCAACATCCATACATCATCACATAGACTCTTTTCTGTACCCAACATGGGTTTTATGAATTTTTTTTAAAATGTCTCCTAGTCTTGCTTAATTTACTAGCTTACCTTTAAAAATGTCCTCATATATCTAATTCAGTTAGCTTGATGTCTTAATTACTTCTTTCTCCAATGTTAAAGGGTTATAACTTTCTGCATATTTGAGTTATGATATATTCTTAAGATTTTCTTCTAAACACTGCAGTAGAGAATTTGTAGTAGTTTACTTTCCTTTAAGATTTCTGAAACTTTCCTTCCTACCCATATGCTCAAATTCATTAATCTCTTCCTTTATCCTTAGAAAATCTTTCCACAACCCCAGATACATTCCCATTTTAAGGAATAATATTGAAGACCTGGACCAAGATAGTATCAATGGAGGAAGACCAAAAGTTGGCTTGGTGGTGAGTGTTCAGGGGGTAGAATCAACTGTACATGGTACCTGATTAGAAATACAGTAATTTGTGGTGAGAAGTGAGCTGATCTCCAGGTTTCTACCTAGAATATGTAGATAGATGGTGATAATATTCACCAAACAAAAAAAGCTGAACAATTTTGGAAACTAAAATAAAATATATTTCCAATGGGAAATACTGAATTCAAGTTAGAAAACAACAGTTTAAGGTATAGGATGCATGGGCACATTTATAGGCAGAAACGGAAAAAAAAAATCAGAAGCGAGGGTAGGAGATGAAACTTAAGAATAAGAATCTTCATATGTCAGTTGAAGTTTGAGTCAGGAGAGGTCATAATGAGATTCAGATCCTGGGGATACCAGGACAAGGCTATGGTCCAGAGGTCAACTGGAGGGAGAGGAAATTAATAAATATTTCTTAAGAGCCAGGTCCTACGTTGAGAAATGTTATACACATGCCAATGTTTTTGCCAAAAAAAAAAAAAAAGCTGTTATTATCTTGTTTTTCAATAAAGTTCAGAGAGGCCAAGTCAGTTACCCAAAGCCACAAAGACTGTGGTGTGGCATCTATTAAAACTCAATCCCTCTGTCTCTAGCACTATTGCTCCTGTCATACTACCTCTCAGTAGGATTTTTGCTCCCTCTGAGACCCACCATTATGCACCAGGTAGATATGAACCCCTTCTGCATTCATATCTGCCATCCATTATCTCTGCAGGGGAAGTTGGCATCAGAACATTGACAAGAGTCCTGTTATCTTTAGGTTAAAGTGGATATGTTATCTTACCCTGTGCAAAGGAATCTGATCATTGCCCCCGAAGACAGTTTTGTTATCTCTCGTTGCATATGTGATCATTACCCTGAGGGCAGAGATGCAATCAGTGCCCTGCAGGAATACCTATCATTATGGCTTGGCAAGTGGAAAAGCGATAATTAACTTGCACAAATAGATGGGATCATTGCATTACAGATAGAGCCTTACTGTATTTCTCTGAGAAATGCAACCTTTAGTGTGCAAAAGACAATGTGTTAATTACATTTATGGTAGAGATATGCTGGTTATATTGCCCATAATGATGATATCAATTGCATTTCAGGTGGAAATTGGTATCATTGCAATGCTGATAAACCTGTTATAATTACATTGCAGGAAGAGATGCAATCATTCCTTTGCATATGGTGCATATGGAGATGGAAACATTACAGGACAGGTGGAGATGCAATCATTATGCTCTATATAAACCCATTTTCATGGCATGATACAGCATATGAAGATGAGACCCTTTCTTTGCTGGAAGATCTATTTCTAGTTAGATTGCAAATGATGTGCTTATCTCCCAAAATAAGAATTTGGAGTCTCACAACTGTTTTAAGTGTGTTGCACATGAAAATGTGAACATTACATTGAGAATGTATGGAAGGGATGCTGGCAATTTCCAAGTATATGCCTTCATCAGCCAAATAGTTTCCCCTTTTATACTCTTTTTGCCTTGAGATGCCTCATGAGGAAATCTCAGGTAGACTCTTGAAGTGTGATAGGCTATATGGGAGGCTGAAGTATAAAAGACCAACAGGGAAGAAAGAAATCCAAGCAGGGCTTAGCTGTTCTAGCCATTCAAGTGGAGGTGCCAGACCTGTGAGTGAGGCCACCTTAGGTCCTCCAAGTTTACTAGAGCCTCCAACTGACTGTAAATACATGAGTGAGTCCAGCCAATAAACACCTGGAGCAGAGACAAGACACCCAGCTAAGCCCTCTCCAGATTATAGCGTCATGAGCCAATAATTGGTTGTTACGTTAAACCATGAAGTTTTGGGGTGATTTGTTACAGTAATAAATAACTGAAATAACTGTGTGTACTTTAATGATACATAATCAATCCACTGTTATGATTGCCTTTTTAACAGAATTAAAGTGATAGCTTCTCCATTTACAATGCAAAGCAATTTAATGGTAAAAGCTACAATGGCCCTGAAATGATCTGAAGCCTCATGAAGTTGATTTAATATAGAGCTATCCAGAGTGCCTGGTCACATGTCCATCTGATGCATGACTGCATCTCCATAAACAACATAATAATAAAGTTTTTTTTTCACTCTGTTTGGGTTTTTGTTTTTGTGTTTTTGTTTTCAGTTGAATGATCACAGTTGTACTGTGTAAAAGTCCAAGTTGCTTGTCCTCTAGTTAGTCAAACCGAGGCTCAGATTTCAGCCCTATTTCATGGTACCTGAGTGACTTTTGCTAGGTCCCTTAAACTCTTTAAGCCTCCTCTGTAAACTGAGGAAAATAATTCCAACTCAGAGTGTTATTGAGAGAATTACATAGGATAACTCATGCCAAGTATGTACCATAGTTGTTGGCCCATGTGGCGGCATTTAAATTGTGAGTCTCACCCATGTTTCTGATGCCACAATCAGTGATCTTACTCTTTAAAGATTGATCTAATAGAATTTTGTCAGGCAAAATGATTAGGATTTGTTCTGGGAGAAAATTCTAGTGACCCCTTGGTATATAACTCAGTAGCCTATTATTTTGTTTTGTTTTCTGTTAAGTCAAGGTTCATTCAATTAGTGATTCATTTCTTCATTTATCAAACATTGCATTAATAAAATAATGACTTTTCTATTGTATGCTATACTGTGATTACAAAGATAGGTAAGTTATACTAGGATGAAAATGCTCACTTGCCACCCAGGGGGAACAAAATAAAAGAAGTACCACCAGAAATAAAAGTTATTTGTCAAGAAGGGAGAGGGCAAGAGTTTGGGATTTACTCTGGCTTTGAAGAATATCTTGTAGAATGACTGAAATTAAAAGAGATAGTGTCAGGTGTTGATGAGGCAGTTCTAATGCTCATACGTTGCTAATGGATTGTACTTCTACCTTATGCCCCAGAAATTATTCTTTTGCTTGTTTTTAAGATTTTATTTATTTATTTATTTATTTATTTATCAGAAAGAGAGGAAGAACAAGCAGGGGGACCAGCAGAGGGAGTGGGAGAAGCAGGTTCCCAGGACCCCAGGATCATGACCCGAGCCAAAGGCACACACTTATCCAACTGAGCCACCCAGATGCCCCTGCCCCAGAAATCCTTGATCTCAGTATATACCCGAGAGAAACAAGAGCACATGTCCACCAAAAGAGACATACAAGAATGTTCATAACAGCCATAGTTATAATAGCTAAAAACTGGAAATAACCCAAATGTCCATCAACAGGGCAATGGATAAGTAAATTATGAAATATCAGGCATTGGACTGATCTGTAGGACTAAAATAAGCAAACTGCTGTTATATGCACAACATAAGTGAACCTCACGCCATTATGCTGAGTGAAATAAGCCAAATTAAAAAAATAACTTACATGGTGTATTATTTTATTTATACAAAGTTCAAGAACAAGTTGTTTATGATGACAGACATCAAAATAGGCAGTTATCCCTGGCTGTAGGAAGGGTACATGGGATTAGGAAGGAACACAAGGAAAACTGGATGAGAACGTTCGATAGCTTGATCTGTGTTACTAGGTTCTATGCATATGTACACATTCATCGATCCGTACACTTAAGATTTGTGCTTTTCCTCTATGTGTGTTATGCATCCATTATAGATAAATTGACAGATAAATATAGTATCTTTTAGGTTCAGCCTGGGGAGGGTTTGTAAAATGAATATTAAGTGTCCTGAGGATGTGAGTAAGGTTAGTACCCGCTGAGGCAGAGATACCCTGGCATCAGGAGACTAGAGACACCTCTGTTTGGTCATTCTATCCAGTTTAGTGGACAGATTTCTCTCTCTGTCCTTTGCTGTCACAGAACCAGCCTCAGGGAAATGCAACAATCCTTCAACTGAAAGCTAGATTTCCTCATGTTCTCACAAGGAGGTTACCTCACCCTGACCTCTTAGCTCTAGCCAGTCTGCTTTACTTCTTATTCGGGCCTGGAGGTCCTTTTAGGACCTAAAATCACTCAAGCCAAAAGACAAGAACCATAACCTGCTATTAGACTTTTGTCACTCAGTGGGTAAGGGCTGCAGTGCTACTGCCATGCGTCCCCACTCAGGTCCTCTGGCATTCCCTGGGGGCTGGCCAAGCCCAAGTGGTTAGCTCCTTCAGGCTGGCCTTACAGAGAACTCAGAGATGTCTGGACGGGACCCTGGAGACAGTGTCCTGGGCCAGAGACTTCTGATCTCCATGCCAGCAGAGTCACCATGAAGACAGATTTATGAGCCATAGGCAAAAAAGCTGGCATTCTTGTGGCCTTCTTTCTACCCCATCCTCTCCACATGACCATATCCTTGGCCAGACCCTATGTCCTTAGATGGCTGTTGCCTCTTGGCAAATTAGCAATTAAGAAAAAACAAGCACATTCATCATGGCCTTGTGGGTACCCTCCTGAACCCCAAAGGGGCAGAAGCTCCTTGCACCCTCAAAGTCTGAATTTAGTAGCAATGACACACAGAGATCAACCTCCCCTAACTAGCTGAAATTTCCTCTCTAGGGACTTACTTCTAGGATTAATGTACTGAGAAGCCTACAATTTGGTTTTCAGTGAAGATGGCATGTTTTCAAGGCATAATGTAGCTTGTTTTGAGTCTTAAATTCATATTAGTTTATGTTGAATCTATGATCTCCCATTTGCTGCTTCACCTCCCTGAATCTCCTGCTCCTCATTTTCGAGATTAAGTGAGATAATACATATAAAGTCCTTTTTGGGCAACTACAGAGTTTCAGTAAAGAAAATAAATTGAAATTGTGATTCTTTTCAACATGCAGTCAGCTGATTATCCTATTTTCTTTCCTTCTGCATATTCTAGTTGCAGTTTTGACTTAATATCTTCATTGTTCCCCTTTGATTTGGTGCTTGCTGTTTTGTTTTTTTTTTTTTTTTTGAGACCATGTCTTCAATTGCCCATGCTTAGCTTGAATTTTATTCTTAACCTTTCGATTTTATTAAGACCACCATATTTTAATGTCTTGCCATTTGTGTCTGAGAATATAAGAAACACATTCATGGCACCCCCTTCACAAATTCATAACTAAAGAGGTAGATTAAAGGAGGCCAATGACTTATTCGAAGAGACACCAATTGCTCTATCACCCTCTCTGATAATGAGCCCCTACCCAGAGGGAATCAGCCAATGCTAAATCTCATAATGACAAACAGAAATGTGCAGTATCGTTATCACTAAGCCAACACCATTAAAGGCCAGTGTTTATTGACACTTCAGGTGACTGGATGATGCTTCTCTAGGCCTAGCTAATGAGGGGAACCTCTCCATTACCTCTTATCAAGATTTAGCAGCATCCACAGCTGCCCGATGAAGTTGGAAATTACTGGGCAAGCATTGACATTAGCCAGATGCAGGCCCTGATAGAGGGTTTGGTTTCAGCCTGCTGTTTGCCAAGGTCAGTGCCCTCAACCATTTTGCTGTTCTCCACAGTCAGATGCAGAAGGGATGGTTTTCATGGATATCTCTCCTGGCACTTGTCTTAGACCCAGGAAAGACCAGAGCACATATTTGAAAGTCTATTTTGGTTCCTGTATATCTTAGAATTCCACAGCAGTTGTTACTTACTAATGAAATCTATCTACCCAACTCCAATCACCCAGAGACCACCTCCATAAATTTGCTGCTTCTATGTACTACCAGTACCATTAATTAATTAATTTTTCTAGAAATAAACTCAATTTTAAATTTGAGTTCATAAAAGAAATTAATGATAAATAAGATTTAAAAAACACATTAAATGAACATGTAACTATTAATTGCTATTTGCCTGCCAGTACACTTTCTAAACTTCTATATTAACAGAATGCTCCTATAGTAACAGAAGCATGCTTTTTTTTTCTTTTCTATGTGCCTGTACAGAAAACTACACTTCCCAATCTCCTTGGCGGTTAGGTTGGCCATAAATACGGTCCTGGCTAACAAGATTAAGAAGTTACTCAAAGAGGATTCTGGGGAAACTCTTTAAATGGGGGTAAGGCAGCTAGCATTCACCTCTTCCAGTCTTCTTTTTCCTTCTCTGAACATGGAAAGAATGTTACAGATGAAGTGATCACCTTGGGTCAATGAGGCACCAAATACAGAGGTTGAACACTACACTCAGATGATGGCTCAGCAGATATCTAGACAGTGGGGTCTCTGGTTACTGTGCAAGAATGGATGAACTCTCAAGTTATGTAAGCAACTTTTTTTTAATAAAATAATTTTTACTGGTGTTCAATTTACCAACATACAGAATAACACCCAGTGCTCATCCCGTTAAGTGTCCCCCTCAGTGCCCGTCACCCACTCACCCCAACTTTTAAATTGGGTTTACTTTTACTAGAAACTAATACAGTTCTCATACAATTATTATCACTGTTCTACTTAAAATCCCTTCATGTGCCCTGGTAGTATGGGCATCATACTCTAATGAACACCCTAATGGAATGCAATGTATATAAATTATCTTTCCAGAAGACAAAGTTCATTTTTATGTTTGACTATCTCCCTTGTGAATGTACATACCATACACGTGAATGTATTATGTGTGAGCAGCCCTTGTGTTCTCTCTGTCATTGAAAAGATTTAAACGGTTATGGGATAAATTCAGATTTGTTCAAATAGAAATAGTTACAACATTAAAGGGTCATCCCATAACTGGCCTTGTACCCTAACATTGTTTTTCTGCATGGGAATGTGGTCACATAGGTGTCCTTGCCCATTGTTCTAGATCATAGTTATAGAGATTACTTCTTTCTGAGCTTTAAGGAAAGTGATATCTTTGGTTATTTAACCCCTTTCTTATTTTTAAAATAGGGAGTTTAGGGCAGCGTGGGTGGCTCTGTGGTTTAGTGCCGCCTTCAGCCCAGGATGTGATCCTGGAGACCTGGGATCGAGGCACACGTCAGGCTCCCTTCATGGAGACTGCTTTTCCCTCTGCCTGTGTCTCTGCGCCTCTCTCTCTCTCCGTGTCTCTTATGGATAAATAAATAAAAATCTTTTTTAAAAAATAGGGAGCTTAGAATCAATAAGCCAAAAGAGCAGTGATTTCTATGGTGAAAGTTCTGAGCACACTAAATTTCTTTCCTTTTCCCATCCCAAACAGTGGATATCCAAGCACACAAAGTCCTAGGATAATGATAGGTAATGAAAATTCTTTGAAAGATACTATAAATAATGATAATATAATGTACATAACAACAACAGCTACTATTTACTGAACTTGTTCGATATACTAAGTATATACCCATTTAATTTTCAAGCAACCCTATGAGATCACTGTTGTTGTTATTAATATTATTATTATCTCTATTTTATGTTTAAGGAAATTGAGTCTTAAAGAAATAGAATCCCTCTGCCCAAGATCACACAGTGAGTAGCAGGAAGAAGTAAAACTATTCCCATTGTGAACTTAAAGCCAGAGCTTTTAACCATGGCCATCATTGATTGATTTGAGTGTGAAAACATCCTGACATCTTTGTACATTGGCTAATTTCTATGAATTATTCATACTTAAATTATTATAAAATATAGATGAATATTCATATTTTATATTAATTCAATAAAACCCTTAATAAGCTCTTAATAACATGAACCAATTAACTTACTGGCCCTGGGCAAGTTATTTATTTATATTTATATATATTTAATTAACACATATCGCCCTAACTATGTGCCAGGCACTGTCCTAAAGACTCTACAAGTATTACCCATTTAATTCATATTTCAATTCAAGTACTAAGTACTCTGTTTACACAAGAGGAAACTGAGGTATAGAGGGTTAAGTAACTTCCCTTAAATCGTGCAGCTACTAACAGACTAGCCAATGCCCTCGCCTAAAAAATGAGTTCACAGTGGACACTGTGATTGGCATTCTAAAACTGTGAATTTGGAATTTCTGGTTTTATTAATGATTGACTGGTTGGTTGATCACAGGATTAATACATTGTTGCAGAGTATAACTGGCTTTATCAGTCCCTTCTAACAAGAATATTTTCTATTTCAGAAAAAGGCAGCCCTTTTCCCTCTATGTATTTCTAAAAGTTAAGCTTATAATCCACGAGGGTACAGCTGGCAAAGAAGTTGAATGAATCACTTCCCAAATACAGACTTGTGACAAAATGGTCTCTCCCTGGATACTGAAGAGTACTCTTCTTGGAGTGTCTCTGTGATATGCCAGCAAACATCTTTGGGCTCACAGGGCACAAGGCACAATAACAAAAGTCAGGTCACTTAACACTGTGCTGACCATAACCATAGCTGTGAGCTAGAATCTGGCCTTTGGTCAGCCTTGGGAATTCAAGTGTCAATGTTTCAAGCACCTATGTTTAGGAAGATTGGCAGCTTCCCTGCACGTGGGAAGTTACAAGTCATTTTCTGGCGGAGGAGTAGTACAGAACTCTCCCCATGTATAGAGATATCCCCTATTTGAACTTCCCAAATGGTAAGATGCTGTCCTATGGGGCAAACTATTGTGTTAGTTATCACCGACATCTGCTTAGACCTTTGTAGCTCTAACTGATGAGTTCTCTAGCAGGCCCACTATGTTCCATTGTGTGAATTCACTCTGCCCAGGTTATTTTAGCCACACATTATTGTGACAGGTGGTGCTGGCTCTCTACGTACTATCCCCTACTTGACTAGTGCCCTTCTCTTTTATCTACTGGGGTTTTGGCTTCTAATGACTCACACGGCCTCTTCTGAAGAATTTTCCTTGGCTAATGGGGTTGCCTTGTCCAGATGCCTGGGAAATTATACTCCTTTCCCTGGAGGTGCTCCATTATCAATAACTGATGTTGGTTGTACAACAGTCTAACTTCCTTTGCTTGGGGGTGGGGATAGGAACAGGGGAGAAGCAGTGTATATAATTCATCCTCCAGAATATTCTGTAGGATTAGAGTAAAGTGAGACTTCTGAAATTTTTCTTTTCTAACCTATTCCCTTACTGCTTTACAGGTTTCTTTTGAAAGTAATCTCTCAATAAGTCACTTAACTAAGGTTCTGAATCTATCAAAACAAAAGGACTAAGCTAAAGTTTGTAGGGCATTTGTCTTTAACTGCGGAGTTCCACTCCCTCTTGGATTAAAAGTGCCCATCTCAAACAAACAAAGGGTTGCAGAAAGAGAGGTGGGTGGGGAGATGGGGGTAACTGGATGATGGGCACTAAGGAGGGCACTTGATGGAATGAGCACTGGGTGTTATACCATATGTTGGCAAATCGAATTTAAATTTAAAAAATGTTTTTAAAAATGCCCTTTTAAAATGACAGAGCCCTTTGACTGTCTCCTGACTAAACATTTCATTTTTTTTCTCTTTTCCCTAATATCCCTTTCAAACAATATAAACTTCTTTCATCAAATATAACTAGTCAGCCCTGCCATTCCTGCAGAAGGAAGGACAAAGTGTAATCCCAGAAGAGGAAATATTCTACATTCACTGGAGAACCAGTGACCAATGGAGATTGTATTTAATTTAGCCAGGAACACACAACAGAAAATAATCCACAATATTTCACAGCAAGAGTCAGCTCCAGAACAAGGAAATCAAATAGGCTTTAATTGGAAGCTACTTGCTACATTTAAGAAGGAAGGTCAGATGGGGAGAAAATTGATTTATGCAGTGGATAATACATTTTCCTAGATACCCCTGAACATGACATACATTATTACTAAGCAGCCAAGGAATACATGGCACAAAGGGAAGTGACATAAGCACATTCATTTAAAAACTGACCAAGAGGCTTCCTGCCTCTAACCACCCTGGAATCTAAAGGTTTGGAATATTTAACTTAACTTTTTCAAATTAAATGTTTTGCTGCTGTTTTGACATGAAATTTGTTTCCTATCATTTGTCAGCTTCACTGTACATTTTGTTTTTACGAAAGAAGCAAAGTGATGGGATCCCTGGGTGGCACAGCGGTTTGGCGCCTGCCTTTGGCTCAGGGCGCGATCCTGGAGACCCGGGATTGAATCCCACGTCGGGCTCCCGGTGCATGGAGCCTGCTTCTCTCTCTGCCTGTGTCTCTGTCTCTCTGTCTCTCTCTCTCTCTCTCTGAGTGTGACTATCGTAAATAAATAAATTTTAAAAAAAAAGTTTAAAAGAAGCAAAGTGATTATTAGCAGTTAGTCTGTTCTGAGTGGAAATGGGAAATGAAATAAAGGGACTCATGTAAGGCATTTGTTCCGCGTGTCTAAATGAAAGCAAGTTTCACTCTCAAAAAAGTCAAGGAAAGATTTAATGTGCCTGATGTCTCATCACTTTTGAATACAGTGAAATATTATTTGCTTATATGTGATCTTGAAATTTAGATAATAAAAACTGTACAGGCAAGACTAGAAAGTGGCAAAATAAAGAGCAAATCATATTATAAATAAATTTAACTCTAATAATTTTCGACAAATATTTACCAAGGGCTCACTGAAGGCCAAAAGGGTATTAAAAAAAAAAAACAGGTAAATAGATGCAAAGAGTAGCAAGCATGTTGCCAAGGAGCACAGATCACTCTCTGTTGGAGAATATGAAGATGTCATGGAGGAAGCAACAGAGGATGCAGCCCATTTGGAATAGGTAGGATGGAAACAGGTATAAATAGATGTTTAAAGGAAGATACCAGTGACAAGAAATAGCAGGGCCATATGTTCATAGGAAGGAAAGTGTAGATCATGTTCAAAGAAGGGGAAAAACATTTTATCTGGCACTGAGGATACTGTAGAGTAGTATATAGAGAGAATCCTGAAAGGTATGTTGGAACTATGGAAAAAATTATGGGATGTAGTGGTTTGGTGAATGTCAGGATCTGAGAGTCTGTGTCTGTTGCATTAGGATGAAGAATTCTTAAAGGTGGAATACCAGGCAGTCATAGGGCAATAATGTCCAGTGAACAATAAAGGCATTAACACATAAGAAGACAGCGGGAGTCAAGAAACTGGAGTTTAAATAGAGAGAAACAGATCAGTGTTGCCAAGCATTACAGAAAGATGAGGAGGTGAAAGTCAGAGCAAAGTAATTGGATTTGGCAAATGGGAAATCATTTGGTCAACCTTAAAGCCAGTTCTTATTCTTTATTGTCGTAGTTTGGATTCCTCCAAAAGCCAGCCTCAGCACCAGGGCATGAGTTGTGGTGGTTTCTTTGGGAGTGGATCCCTCCAGAGGGACTTGCGGGATAGATCCAGAACTGCCCATGGAAGAAGTAAAGTTGAGGTATTGATCCAGTGACTTCGGTCATTAATTGATTGGGTGTTGTCCTTTGGAGCAATTAAATCCCCTCTACTATGAACTGCCCTGCCTGGGAGAGTAAACTCCTATGTTTTTTTTCAGGTGGTGAAGCAGAAAAATTCAAGCACTTGAATTATGCAAGGAATCACCCATGGGAGCCTTGGATAAACTTAGAAACAGGGAAAAGGATTTGGAGTAGGATTATAAATAGCAACCATCTCCAGCGTCTATAAGGGCTAAGTACTTGTGGCTTCCATCTCCAAAGTCACTTCAGAGCCCAAGAAGGCTGATAGAACTCCGCTATCACAGCTACTTTGTGGGCATCAGGACGCAGAAAGGAACCACTTTGAGAAGAGCCCACTTCGTTTAATCACCCTTCTTATGAGTATTGCTTAACACTTCATCAGCCAGATCTCGGTCATATGACCAAATATTGGTATGAGGGAGGTGAGAAATGGAACATTTTAATTGGGTACATTATTTTTCCACATAAAAAAAATATGATTTTGTTGTTAAGGAAAGAAGGGTGGATAGACATTGAGTGGTAAGCCAGCAGGCCCTGTCATACCACTGAAAGCATATTCAGGTAGGAGTTTTAATTTCCTTTTTATTTGTCTGTCCTGTGCCCCACCCACTAGATTTCTATTCCCTTGGAGATGGGAACTGGGTTAGGTTTACTGCGTTGTTATTTGCTGTGACTCACAAATTAGACTACTTCATCCCTTTTGACTTCATCCCTTTTGACTTTTCAAGTAAGGAAACCAGTATCATTATACAAATTAAAGGGAAGAGTGAGGATGCCCAATAGCCCACCATAATGAAAAGTTAAGAGTTCTCAAGCCTCAATTTGCTTCATTAAAGCAGCAGGTGGGGCAGCCCTGGGTGGCTCAGCAGTTTAGCGCGGCTTTCAGCCCAGGGCCTGATCCTCAAGACCCGGGATCAAGCCCCATGTCGGGCTCCCTGCATGGAGCCTGCTTCTCCCTCTGCCTGTCTCTCTCTCTCTCTCTCTCTCTCTGTGTCTCTCATGAAGAAATAAATAAAATCTTAAAAAAAATAAAGCAGCAGGTGGACCTAGAGAGGGAAATTGTGGGTTATTAGACATATTTAATTTTTCAAAATAATAGACAAATGCACAGCCCAGAACCTTTTAGAATAGCATCTCTTCATTTCCCATCATACACACCTTCCACATACAAACTTACACCACTCTCCTCTGGCCTTAGTCAGGTTTGAAGGTATTTGAAAAAGATAACTTCCATGATACTGGACATATCTCTCCAATAGCAATGGACTCTGTAGACAGGGGTTTGAGACTCCATTTTCTTAATCACCAGCAAGCAAGCATTGACAAGTCATTTACCATTTCCAAGACTTATTTTCTCATTTTTAAAATGAGCATGATCACACAGCAAGGGTTATTTGAAGAGAAGGAATACTTGAAAAGTTCCTGTTTAGCTACTGTCATAGTAGATGATCAGAATATGAGGTTAACCTGCACCTTTTCTCTTATGCCCAAGACTACAGAGGGTTCTGACTTGACCTTTGGCTCTTGGGCACTGGGAAATCACCACTGCCACCAATCCTACTATGAGAACTCCCTGAGGATTCCTGTAGACCTTTCCTTCAGACCCTTGAATATCTGGCCTTGACTTTCCCCAGAAAGCAAAGGAAGCCTCTAAATGACAGACCCCGGAGACATCATTTCTGAATGCTTCTTCCAAGCACGAGGAATCAATTCCTTCTCCTTGCATATTCTGAGAATTAGTAGAAAGCACATACATAGTTCCAAGTTACTTCTTAATATAATTATAGTTCATTTAGCCAGCAATTACAGTAATAGAAAGATTGGCAACCACCACAAATCAGTTTTAAAGGAACTGATGGCTTGAGCTGCTAAAAATCTATTTCGTCCAGCTCTCCTGGTAGACATGGTAGGCCCAAAACCCTGCCTGAGGAGTACAGGGTGTTTGAGACTGGGCACTCCCAGTGAGATAGGCTGACTAATCGTGGTGACCATTTTAGGTACTGACAAGGAAGTCCTTCCGAGAGCCTTCATCTCCTATGGCTATTAACTGTACCAGTCAAGAGGTCTGAATGCTTTGGTTTTAAGAAACTACCGTGCAGAAACACATGTGCACAGAGCACTACAGTAAATGGTGATTTAATAAGGGGGATGTGCTATAGTGCGTAAGTAAGCCCCCCTACCACTGTTGATCCTCAAATAAAGTTTCACCAGACTTCATGTAAGCCTTTGAAGCCAACTACTTCCAGCTATGTCTCATTCTTTTAAACTAAAACCCATGCCTCGTTCCTCTCTTAAGTATTTATGCCCAGCTATCTAAATTCACAGGGCATCTGGCTAGAAGATCTCAATACATTTCTGTTTCTTACCAATACACTAACAAATAAAATTATTTTTAAAGATAGCAAATACAGATTAAAAACTAAAGACAAAAAACCTAAAAATGAAAAGGCAAAATAGTGTCAGAAAAATGCAAGATTGAGCAGAATTTATAAGTAGACATGTCTGGGTAAAAGAAAAGAGAGAAGGAGGGCAGGAGGAAGAGAAGGAGGGAGGGGGGAGGGGGAAAGGAATGAAGGAAGGGAAGGAGGGTCAGAGGAAGGAAGGAAGAAAGAAAAGAAGAGAGAAGAAAAGAAAGTCCTTCCCTGCACTAAAAAAAATCTGCCTGCAGGAAAAAATAGAGTCATAACAGACAAATTGATGGAATATAAAGAGAAAAAAGAATAGTTTTCCCCATCATTGAGGCAGAAAAATATATTCTTACTTCACCAACTACTTCACTGTTCATCATATTTCACTGTTGCAACATTGGTCTTTCTGTCACCGCCCCCTCCCCCCCAAAAAAAGTTCTTCCATAATATGGTTAGAGTGGGCTTTCTACTGAATTTGACCATACATCTCCCTTATGTGAGGCTCTTTACTGCTTCTCCCTGCCTATCCAGTGAGTCCCACCCACATCCCTGAGCAAGACATGGCCTAAACCTCTTGAAGCTTCTGCAGTTATCTAGGCAAGAGATGGTGGTGGACCAAGGTGGTGACAATGGGGAAAAGGAAAGTGGTTGTATTATGCACATATTTTCAATGTAGAGTGAACAGGGTTTCCTAGTGGACTGCATGTCAGTCGGTCCCTAGGGGACCATCCACCATGGGAAACAAGGAGGGACAGAGAAAAAGAGAGATAATGGAAGTGAAGGCAATTCTGTATCATTCTAAGAATTCTACTAAAAATAAAAGGGAAAGAGGCCGATGTCACTTCATGGACTATGGCACTGGCAAAACCAAAGACCCAGTGAGAGTGGAAAGAGGAGAGACCAAGTCTGCAATTCCTCATGCTATGCCTGAGAAGGTGCCCCTATGGTGCAACCACAGATACCCAATGGATCAGGAAATAAGGGGTTATCCTGAGAAGACATTTGGAAAGAAATAGAACTGACATACTCCAAGGTCTTAAAAATGTCTAGTATCTTTATCTTTCAACAATAAGAAACAAAATTATAATTTCCAAGACTCAGAATATATTGGTAAAGGTATCCTTATAGGCTGGCCCAGCTTCACTGCTGATATAAGAAAATGAACCTGGCAGCTGCGGCTAATCAAAGCTGAAGACCAGAGCAGTTAAGTCAAGGCCAGGACCCCTCTTCAACTCAGCTTTTCTGGTCCCTGTCCCTCTTCCCTAGTCCAAGAATCCCTCACGAATATCATGTTCAAAATGCTGAACCCAGCTGAGCCCTAGAGGCCATCTATCTGGGTTTTTCCATATCCCAAGGGGAAGCAATCTACCATCTTTGCAAACCTCCTCCGGCCCAAACCTGGAGCTTTATGGCAACTGCACTGCCAGTTACTTACCAGTTTCCCCTCCTTCAGACACAAGCTCGATGGAGTAAATCCAGAGAACCGAATCCACCTTATTTATACGTCACCTGCCTTCATTGGCCATGCATCTTACTCTCTCAGGGGGGAAACCCTTGCTCTTGTTCTTAGCTCTTTAGAGCTTCATTCCCTTGGAAATCCTAGGTCAACTCAAACATGAGGGAGACATTTAGATTGCTATAAACCTGGTCTTCATTTTTAGGGATAAAATTTAATATTCCAAGTTGCCTGACCTATTGTTGTACAAACCTTATTACAACAAAGCTCCTTCAAGTCTCTTGGCCAGGAAACTCTACATACATAAATACGTGATAAATGCACATTATACATAATATATGTATATAGCTTAATTATATGACTACCTCTGTTAAATGAGACAATGTAATCATATTTCAAAAATGCAACATGACACAAACATGAAGTCACATTGGTCAT
The DNA here is from genome assembly GCF_048164855.1 of Canis lupus baileyi. Taxonomy (NCBI): domain Eukaryota; kingdom Metazoa; phylum Chordata; class Mammalia; order Carnivora; family Canidae; genus Canis; species Canis lupus. The sequence goes on from NC_132863.1 coordinate 30,286,559, forward strand.
AGCATGAGATAACTGAAAGACAATAGTTTCCAGATACTCTTGGCTTTTCAAAACAATTCTATTTTCCTGCTGAGATTTCTTGACATTTGCTTTATGCAACCCCTGAACTAACTTTATCTATCATCTCCATGAAATTTAATTTTGTTCTGACATCAATCCTGCAGGCTTGAGGATAATATGATGTACATTTTACATTTGAAGATGCTGCAGATTGCTCAACAGTTGTGAGGATTCAGGCTGGAATCAAACATGTATTTAAGGGCAGATCCAGAGATCATAAAGCTTTTCATCTCTGACAAAGTTTACTGTGGATTATTATCTTCCAGTAAGTGTATTTAAAATATCTTCTTGGGGGTGCCTGCCTGGTTCAGTTGGAAGAGCATGTGATTTTTGATCTCAGTGTCATATAATCGAGCCCCATTTTTGGAGTAAAGATTACTAAAAAAAATAAACTTCTAAAAATCAATCAGCCAATCAATCAATCAATAAAACATTTCTTGGGCCTGGGCATAATACAGCCCAACTATATTTGCATTTATTTCCAAACTGAATGTATTTAAATTTGGAATTCTTCACAAAGGAACCATTCAGAGTTGGTCTAAATCTTTGATAAACTGTCTCTGAATGTGGTCTGAAAAACAGAATCTGAAAACCCCCTTCTTTCCAAAGACAGGAAGTGGTTCTAATAAGTTCTTCTTTTATAGAAGTATTTGTCTCCACAATCAGAACTTTGTGATTGCAACATGCAATGGACCCAATACCCATAGTCTTTCTAAGAGAAGAAAATGAGGACTAGGTTCTTCATTTTACTGAAGAAAAAAAAATCTCCAAATACTCCTGCATCCATAAGGAAAATACTTTGACAAAGACATATATGCTATATCAATAAGGAACCAGATTTCTGCTGCTTAAGATTGACTTTGCATTGAAGTGTTGGTCCAGATAATTTTAGTGAACTTTTTTTCTTGACCTGTTTAACCAAAGTTGAGATTTTGGGACTGTGTTTTGGTAGAGAATCTTGTCTTAAAGATGGATCACATGCTCAGGGACCCTGTCCTCCCTACTTCTAACACACAATAACTACCCTTATGTGTTACAGGGTAAGGACTTCTTAAATCCTTCTGCAGAGACCTTGCTGAGTGAAATGCTTGTTATTGAAATCCCTGGTAAGAGAATTCAATGGCCAAGCACCAAACCACAAACCGCTGTATCCCACTCTTAGAATGTGTTGAAAAGAGAATGCTCTTTGAAATATATTGAAAGGAGAAAGAAAACTGATATTTGGCACCACTCTCATCACAGGGCTTACCAGTAAGTCATTTTAGCTTAGACATGGGAGCTGTACTAACATTCATTCATTCAGCAAACATTTTGAAGGTGATTTTACCAACCGCTAATTCCCTATGTATCCTGGGCTTACTGGAGTTCTTTCTGGGCAAAATTCCTGACTAATACCTATAATCATTGTTCCATGACCTCTAATTCACACCTCAACCCCCATTCATCTGGCTTTTGCCATCACAATGAAAAATAAGCTTTGTGATTTGTGGTTGCTTACCATAAAAATCTCATTGCTTTTTGATAAACATTACCCTGATTTTGAGCTGAAAGATGGGCACCTTGAATAAAATGACTACCTTTCCCATCCTTCAGTGTGGTTATGGAAAACCATGTGACTAATTTCTGGCCAATGAGAAGTAAGCAATGGTTTTGTGGTTGTTGTCTGAGTGTTTCATAGTGCCCTTTTATACTTAGCTCACCTTGTGGTCTTTAGCAACAACCACTATTGCTGGAAATCCAGGACCATTTTGACAACAAGTTAACAAGAAGCCTAACTATGATAACAATGGAGAAAGATAGGACTCTGGGACCCTGATGTTTAAGTCTAGAAGAGCAAAACTATTTCAAAGTGAAAAAAAGGCACATTAATTGTTAACTGGATCTGGGTTAGAGTAAGTTTGAGTGAAAAAGGGTGTGGGGAAATTTTTTGGATTTATAAAAAACACTCTATCTTAAGTGTGGTGGTGGTGGTTATTAGGGTGCATACATTTAACAAAATTCATTTAAATGTATACTCATAGACAGAACATGAGAGACTCCTAACTCTGGGAAACAAACTAGGGGTGGTATAAAGGGAGGTGGGCAGGGGGTGGGGGTTACTGGGTGACGGGCACTGAGGGGTGCACTTGATGGGAAGAGCACTGGGTGTTATTCTATATGTTGGCAAATTGAACACGAATAAAAAATTAATTTATAAAAAAATGTGTACTCATAGATGGATGCATTTTACTTTAGGTAAATTTTACCCCAATATAGCTTGTTAATGAGAAGCCTCACAGGAAATATTGTACTCAATTTTGTAATATTAGAACTTTTCATCTTAATTTGAGGCAAGAAGAGAATGACCACCACCTCCAGTATTTACTGTAATATTGGAGATATTTTCAGTGGTGGAAAAGAAAAAAGTAATTAAAGTTTAAGGCTCTAAAGGAAGAAACAAAATAATATTAATCATAGACTTGATTCAAGTTGTAGGATTAGGTACATTGACTGTTGTATTTTCTGTAATCTGCAGTATGCTTATGATACTAATAAAAACCAAGGATGTTACGCAAGATTATAACGATAGTCAATATCAGGAAATAGATCGTTATCTAGTGCTTTAAGAGATGGTAGTTAAGAAACTATATGGACATTTTGAGATCCGGCAAAAAAGTTACTTGGTAAAGTATAGCACTTCTGGAAAAATAAAAAGAAATCAATCAAACACAACATTTTAATAAAGTGGAAATATATAAAAACCCTTAACTTGCTCAAAGACATTATTTGAAAGTCAAAAGCAGTCATCATATAATTTTAAATCTGTCTTTTGTTATTAAAAGTAGATAAATTGTTATATAACAGTTGTCTTGAGATCCCAAACGGTGCAATGGAATATGAAAAACAATTAAAAATATAAATATTTATAGCAAATGCATGACTCTCATTCTTTTAGGAAATAAATACATTTTTTTAGATATGTCCAATGAAATCAACCTTCGAACTCTTTAAAAATACTGGAAACCATTTGATATTATGCGATGACACAGAAGCCAACTGTTTTCCGATATCCAAGCATTAAGCAATGAGAAATTTCAAATAGGAAAAGTCCCATTTACAAGAAAACAACAGCACACAGATGTGATATACAAAGAGAACAAAGAAGCTGCAAAACACCTGAAAATAATGTTCAGGATTAAAGAGAAATATTTACTTTAACTATTCACAGTCCCAATGTTTGTCATGTATTAGGTGCTCAACAAACATCTAAAGAATGAATGAATGTAAAAGAAACATCCAAATATGTGCAGAGATATATTCATTAGTAGACCCAATGATGTATATTATCTTCAAAATTATGTATAGATTCAATGCAATGAAATTCCACTGAATCTGTGAACCATATGCAACTTAATATATGGCAATGAGACACTTAAAGTCTGTTGATAATGTATTAAGATTTTGATTCATACTTGGAAAAAATGCCTTTCAGTGAGACATCAACTGACAATAATGTTGCCTGGATCTCTATTTTTGATATTCGTAATGTGTTTATCTTACTAATGATATAATAATACCAATGAAAAAATGAAGTTTTATTAGTCATTGTTTTTGCTAATGTATTAAATAGAATTTGGTGTAAGAAAAGAAATCCTAAAAAATAATTGAGATGTTTGACTTCATTTTCTTTTTCATTATTTTATTTATTTTTCTCTTTTTCATTATTTTCATAGGAAAGCCAGTAGTGTTTCAACGTTAACTAAAACATTGGCCATTGGCAGAGGAAAACCTTATTTTAGATTGTTAATTATGTTTTGATTCCAATTTTGCTAATAGTACTAGTGTTAGTGTTTGTTACAAGATAATGGATTTTGTCTTTCATCGAGTACCTTTCGACATCTCCTAAGAGGATCTTTTTCTTCTATTTTCAGAAACCAAAAGTATCATTGTTTTCTGTTTTCTGTCAGTGCTTAAAGCAGAATTATATCAGCTTTATTAAATTAGTTGAAAAGCCTATCTTATATGGTTGAAATAATTTATATAATTTAGAAATTATCTATTCCTTTCAAATTTAAAATTCTTTATTAAAAACAGTAGTGATTATACTAAAATCAGGTACAATTGAATTAAGGCAATTAGAAACATTAAAGAGAAAATATTGCCTATTTTATAAAAATAACAAAAGTAATTCACTGTGATATGATGGTTATGAAATTTTATGTCCCAGATGATGTAGTACCAAACTATATAAAGCAAAACCTAAAAGCAATAAAATGAGATGATGGGAAATAAAGTTATACTAACAAACTTGAATATAATATTCCAAATATAAGAAATACCAAGTAGATGGAAATAATTTCACATATAAGAATATTTCTAACATCACTATTTATGACAGTGATAAATTTAAAATGTACGATAGGAGCCCTAAAATCATTATGATAAATCAATAATACAGATACTATGTAGTCTTTAAAAATCATATCCTAAATAACATTTATAAATATGAAAATATTATTACAATATTGTTTCTAATTACAGTCTCTGGGAGATTTTAAAGCTACAAAAAAAAACTACGAATAAAATAAACAGTATTAAACCACCAAGAAATGATGAATATAACCATTTCTCACATAGGTTTCATTTTTACATGAATGGAGAATCACACACACACACATCACCCACACATCACACACATACATGTATCACACATACACATGTACACACACATCATACGCACACACTGTCTCTGTATCAACTCCATTTTCTCCTTTCTCTCCATTCAGATAAGAAATCACTATTAAAATTTTAGTGTATATCTTTTTAATCCATTTTATATATTCAAATTCAAACATAACTCTAATGACACATAGTGTTTGAGGTTTTAATTCACAGTAATGGTAACTTACTATAATTGTATCAACTATTCAACTATTAATTTTTTGTTTCTTATAATCACATTTCTGAAATCTAGTCACTTGGGAATATAGTTCCGGCTGTAACTGTAGATTTACACAGAAGTGGAATACTAATATTTTGTGGTTTTGCCTTGAAACACACTCAAATCACAGCATTTTACATTTACTATTTTCTGTTAAAAGTCATCTTTGAACATATCTTTTGGTGCATGTGTTCCAGAATTCTCTAAGATATATACTTAGCAACAAAACTGCTAGTCTCTAAGGGGTATCTGTTTTCCGTTTCCTACATACTGTCAAATTGCCTTTCAAAAACGGTTGTACCAATTCACACAACAGAGTATGAAAGGTCCCTTTCCTCATAGCCTGCTTAAACACGTATGTGTCACGCTTCCTGATTCCCCCCATTTGGATGGGAGTAAAATCTACTTCAATGTTGCACTCGTTTTCTTTTTACTCATTTCTAATAAATTTGCACACTTTCTAATATATTTTTGGTCCTAAAGCTCACAACTCAACACCCTATGAATTGCAGAAACAATTGTCTCATTTTCTTATTAATTTAAATCTATTTTAGAAGTTTTTGGTATAGTGTGGATCACTGTTTTTCTTTTATGCACTAAGCAAATATTTTCTCCCACATAGTGGGGCTTTTGGTTTCTTTACTTTATTTGTGGTTATATTTTTCAATGCATAAGTTTCTCATTTTGCTGTAGTCAGATGTTTTGGTGTAGTCAGATCTACTCCTTTGTGGCTTATGATTTCACTCACATGTTTAAGAGGGTCTATTGTACCTTGCTATCATAAAGGCCTTCTCATCTAAAAGATTTAATTTAATTAAAAAAATTTTTTTGCTTTTAACATATAAGTTTTAGTTGCTGTGGGATAATATATTTTGTGTTAACTACTTGAGTCATTTTATATTTATGGAGAACGATCAACACAACCTAATGTACTGAATATTTCATTATTTTCCCAACATTGTAACACTACCTTACTTATTTAAACTTTTGGGTATGATCATTTTATTTATGGTAGTTTTATAATGTCTTGACAGCTGATCAAACCAATTTCCCCTCCGTTTTTCTTTTCTTTTACTATTTTTAAATTCAGAATTATCTGAATTTAAATTTTCAAATTAATAGATCACATTTCTTGTTATAATTTCAATTGGCATTGTACTGAGCCCAGTACAAATTTTCGAATTAATAGATCACATTTCTTGTTATAATTTCAATTGGTATTGTACTGAGCCCAGTGATTAATTAGGGTGCAATTTATATTTGTTATTATTCCTTTTCTGGATTATTCCATGATGATCTTACAATATCATTTTCTTTCTTTTTTTTCCAGAGAAATGTTATTTATTATCATGTCGACAGCAGCATCTTAGGGAAGGATCAGAATACAAGGTATTGTATCTAGAATGCAGACCCACCGTGGTAGTAAGAAGCTAAGTACCTTAAAGGAGCCGGGGACTTTTTAAGCCTTTCTGGTAGGAGCAGGTAATGAACTCTCTCTCATGAATGAGGGACATTTTTATCACCTTGGGATGTTAGTCTCTGGCAGTTCTGATGAGGAAGCAAGGCTACACATGCTCCTGAGAAGAAATGACTTTGCCATCCAGAACCTCCTGAGTGATGGTGCAGATTTTAACCAGTATTTGGGGCAGGGCTCTGTAGGCACTGTAAGGTTCCTGTGTCCTGCAGGAAGCTGAGGGTGATGTATTGTAAACCGGGGCTGTGCATTCCATGGCACTGGCCTTTCTAGAAGAAGGCTCACATTTGGTGGCCCGTGGGTTATAGGGAAGCTTGAACAAAGATCATTTTTTATAAGTTTTGCATTTTTTAAAAAAGATTTTATTTATTTATTCATGGGAGACACAGAGAGAGAGAGAGAGAGAGAGGCAGAGACACAGGCAGTGAGAGAAACAGGCTCCATGTAGGGAGCTTGATGTGGGACTCGATTCTGGGTCTCCAGGATCACACCCTGGGCGGAAGGCAGGCGATAAACCACTGAGCCACCAGGGATCCCACAAAGATCATTTTCAAAGATATATTTCTTCCTACATGTGTAATTGGTTTATTGTAATTGAGAATGAGATTTTTAAAATGTATTTCCTTACTGTTTATTGCTGATATATAGGATTTTTTTTTGAAATATACATTTAATGTCCAGGTACCCTTCTGGACTACCATAACACTTTTAAGAAAATATACATACCCTTGGGTTTTCAATGTAGACAATTATGTTCTTCAAATAATGAAAATATTTTTAAATTTTTTTCTTTCTGATCCTTTGATTTGTTTATCTTATTACATGGGCTAGGAATCACATTAACATGTGGAACAGAACTGGTGACAGGATTTATCTGTCTGTTTTCTGATTTTATGGAAATGCTCTAAATGTCTACAATTACATGTACTAAAATCTGAAGTATTTAAGGTTAGTCTTTGTTACCAGGTTAAGAAAAATCTCTATTTCATTTTGTTAAACTACACAAACTCATAAATGGAAACTGACTTTTTATTTTGCTTCATTACATCTACTCAAACACATTTCTGATTTCTCTTAATCTACTAAAATATTTGGATATTCTTTAATGGTGACCCATTATTACGTATCTGAGAAAACTGAGATGTTCAAATCTGGGATAAACTCTATTTATTATTTTAAATGATAGTTACAATTTTAGATAAAATTGTAAATTTTGAATTGCTGAGACTTACATTGGATGTTTTATATGACTATTGATAAACCTGATTCACCTATAATTTTGCTTTCTTGAACTACCTTTGCCCGGGTCTGATAATTGCTTTACTATTCTCTCAGAAAGAGTTTGAGCTTTTCCTGTTTTTCTCATTTTTCTGAAACAGTTTGTAAAAGAGAGAGATTATATTTTCCTTTAATTGTAGAAAATGTTGGGGTCTAGCTTCTAAATTTTATGATACAATTTCAAATTTTATCATTGATTTAATGTCTTTCTTGTTAATTTTTTAATAATTATTTTCTTTTTTCCTGATTCAATTTTATAAATTTACTCTTTTGTATTTCCAATTTTATCTGTTTTATTATTTATTGCCATAAAGCTATTCTGTTATTATTTTAACCTCTCTTGACCTATTGTTATTTATACTCTCCATTACTTTTAATGTTAATTTATGATTTCCTCCTATTTTTCTTGATTTGTGTTATTTTTCATGTCTTTTCTACAAGATTGTTTGTGGTTTTGTTAATCATATGTAATATACATGTATATCTAACATTTTTGTTTATATCTACTTTCCTATTTATTATTTCCTTCCTTCAGCTTTATTTTCTATTTACTTTAAAAAATCCTTTCTAGTATTTTTTTAGTTGAGTGCTTCATTCATTAACTTTGAACATTCTTGTTTCTAAAATAATTTCATTTAATATCTATATTTTCCTTTAAATGTCCATTTAGCTGCATCCCACATTTTTGGTATATAATAATTTCACTTTCACTAATTCCTAAATATTTTCCTAATTATGACATTTCCTTTTTTTTTTTTTAAATTTTGGATGCCAGTGCAAAACCACCGCAAAATTAATGACATTTTGATCTTTCAAAGCTCTTCACCAACTGATTCATGTCTATTTACTTAACCTACAGAGTTCTCCAATGGCAGAAATTATCTTCTTTTAATCCCCTGCCTCAGACCCCAACATAGTCCTGGGCAAACACCATAAGAACAGATAAATATGTGTCAATTCCCCAGAACATTCATACATTGGTTCATTCATAAATACTCTTATTCATTTAATAGATATTTCTTGAATTCTGGGAAAGTGGAAATGGGAATGTTCTAAGGCACGTAGGTTAGTTTTACTATGCTCTGAATATTGGTGGCATTTAGCAGTCAAGGACACGAGCTCATTTGTTTAACAGGGGAACGAGATATAGGCCACAGATGACATTTTTTCTATAATGACTTTTACTTAACTCTTCATTTTGTTATTTTGGCTACCTGTTAGCAGAATCAGAGTCCATGTTACAAATTAGTGATGCAGTGTTGTGTTAGGAGATTAAAAGAGACGGACAGTGGATCTTTTCCGACTTTCCTTTTGTTTAGATATGCATATTAGACTATTTGATTTTAGTTAGGGTCTACTTTTTCCTTTCTGTCATTAGGATGACTTAGAAAGCTTTTCAAAACACTGCTATCTGTTTGACACACAAACAGATTAAAAGAGACAAAAATACAAGTCAAGTGTGGGCCTGGGCACCCATGTGTTGTTAAAGATTCTTGAAGATTCCCAAATGATGCCCAGGGCTCAGGGCTATAACAATCAGAACCTATGTATTGTTTAACCCATAGCTTAGTGCCTCTTTCTGCTACTACTGTCTGCTCTTATTGTTAGGTTTTGTTTACCATTTCTCATGTGGTTTCTGAGGGATTAAAATGGGGTAGAATTTGGAAGTTGGGTATCAAATATGCAAGCATTTTGTAAATGTTTTTCATTTTGCTTTAAAATAAGCATATTTGTTATACACTGGCTTTACACATGCTGGCTGTCTTTACACATATAAAGAACTGGGCAATCGCAGGCTCTCTTCCACATCTGGGAACAAAGAAGCAACCAATACTGGAACCTGAAAGCCTCCATAGCAGATAACAGGTAAAATTACTATGGTAGGTGTCTCAGGAAGGTTCCAGGGACCTCAGACACAAAAACTAGCCCTTCAATGCCTCCTTTGAGCATCTGGAATCCTACAACTGTGGTCAATCAGTAAGGTTCAATATATGATGCCTTTTCATATTTCTGCTGTTTTTAGGACTGGAGAGAACATCAAATTTTAGGACCTTGGGTATTCATGAGGACCCTAACATGGGGTCAAATGGCGAGGCAAGAGCAGGGCTATATTCTCTTTGCTATTTGGCCATCAGAACTTAATAAATGAGCCTCTATGATACAGAAAATAAAATGCAATGGGGCAATAGCTTCTTGCCATACTAGTTCAGCTGTAACTACTTTTATGACTTGAAAGAGCAGTAGCAGTAGGGTGCTGAATGTCCACATTTTACACACAGGAAAAGTAGAAGCAGCAGCTGGCATAGTCTGCAAGTTAGGGCCCCCCCTCATAAGTCACTGCATGGCTAGTTTTCCTGCAGCAATCAATATACCTGTACTATCAGGGGCCCTCTTCCATCAGTGATGTTACTTCCTGCTATAACTCCTTTTTCATAAACTCCCATATCTTTAAGTAACCTTGCTCTCTCCTGACAGTAGCCATTTCCATAACCCAAACTAACTGTCTCAGACAGGGTGCATCTTACTGAGAAAGTTGATAAATTCTTGAAGCATCAAATCAGTATTAACAAATGCAGAGCTTCACCTAGAAGGTGTTTCATTTCTTAAAGTGATAAACACTGTCTCCTTTTTGGAAAAACTTATGATGATGTATTTTGAGAATCAAATGAGGTCAATTAAAAATATTAAAATCACAGCTAAATAATATGTTCTAGCCGTGATCAAAAACCCTCAGTTGAATATTCTCTTCTTTTTATAAAATAAAAACAGCATTTTCCTATACAGATGAAGCAATTTGAGGAAATTCTCCCATGTAGCTAATGTAAACACATTCTGTGTCATTGTTGAGTCTAGGAGACTGGATTCCCCAAATTATCCCTCTTGTAGAAATTTATTTGTTAAGTAAACTGCAGTCCATGCCACTTCCTCAGCCTTGCCCAAAGAAACATATTGCCTGAACAATCAGAGAATTACAAACTTGAAAGGAAAATTAAAGTTCATCTAGCTGAACCAACCACCAACAGAAGCCACCCTTTCTTCTAAAAAGCATTCTTGTTTCCAAAAGACTATTTTGCAAGTAGCAGTTTGGAGACATATATAAATCTGGTCTCATTTTAACTATGTTTGTTGGCATTATTTCTGCACCCAGAGTTCTTATTTTCTGTTTTTCTCTATATTTCAAGCTTTGATCTTTTATCAATGAATGTATTCCCAAGAGCAAGCAGGAAACATGCTCAAAGAAAAATATTACCAAAGATACATATCATTAGTGCACAAATGGATAATTTTCCCGTCCGTAACCGTTATAATCCAAGGTTCTCAAACTTCATAAACTGAAGAGCTTTAATTTTATCCACTGTCAGATCAAGCCTATCTGGCTGGAAAAATCTGAGGTTAGATTTTGAACCTTCTGCAACCTTCTCATCTGCAATGAGTGCTGGTAATAGGAATTGAGTAATTAGGGGAGGGTTAGGGAAACAGAGTCTGATGAATTTAGAGACATGAGTTCTGAGAATGGGAAGTTGACTGATATCTAGCTGGGGACTCCCAGCTGTTCTAAAATGCAGCTTCATCCTGGTTTAGTTCACTCTGCGTTGAGGATCACTCAATCTTTCTTCCTGTGAGGTAAGTTTTCATAGAAAATGTCTGAGGTCATATCCAAAGGCTAACGTATCTATATGTCCAATAGAAGTTTGAAAACTCTCCTGGTTCATTTTTGAGAACTTAAATTTTAAACTTTGGATTTTAATAACAGGAGATAAACACATCAAATTGGACAAAAATATTCATTCCCAGAAGAAATTGCAAAAGATTTATGATCCTTATCTTCACTGGTTATTGAAATTCATATTTGTTTTGTCCTTTGGGTATGGAGTTATTTGAACTGAGAATAATTTATTTATTTAAAGGATGCCAATTATCAGTTGTTAGAACATACCTACTCTATAATTTATTAACTTTGATGATTGATACATCTCCCCCAAACTATCTTAATAATGATTATTTAAGCCAAAACTCTGGCATTGTTAAAGGAAGGAGTAAAACTACTTTTTAGTAGCTATGATTTCTTTGAAAAGACTATGCTTTTTCAAAAATATTTATTTTTAATTTAGTAGATGAAAAACTATACACTGATATTCATTTCAATATTGTAAAAAGTTAGTATGTTTTTGTGTGTGGGTATGTGTACATCCTCAGTAACTATGGAAACAAACAAAATAGGTCCTAAAATTGGGGAAATCTTTGTTTTCCCAGCAGAGAAAGGAGGAGGAACTCACCCTAAATAAGGAAGCCACAAATGAAACAGTAAAGATGTTTTGAAGAAGACCAAAACTGAGTCAGAAAGCTCAGAAAGCTAAGTAGCTAAAACATTATAAAATCATACGAAATCATACATAAAAATCATGTAATTAGAAAAGCATATATAATCATGACTTTAGTTTCCTGGGCTTTTAAGAAAACCCATTTTCCTCTTTGTTTTGTCCTCTAGGAAGCTCAGAACCAAAGTGACAGCCCACCTATTGCAATTGCCAATACTTTATGATATACAGACCCAGTGTGACCCCTACCCTGACCTTCCAATGCCTAACCCCTACCTTCTATTTGTCCTAATTCATTGAGTTAATTATTGTGTTTTATTATCTTCTTTTTAATAAATGACACAACAAATTTATTAAGAAAAAGTGAGGACTATAAGTAAGCAAATAATGTCATAGGCTTTTATGTACATCTATCTGAATATAATGCACAGGACTCTCAATTATCAGTAGAAAAGTACACTTACCTTCTCTGCATATATATATATATATATATATATATATATATATATATATACTGATAATATTACCTTGCTGTTCCTTTCTAGTTTGAAGAAGGGTTACCTGATCCATGTCCTAGTTTGATCTCAGGAAGGTATTTCATCTCCAAGGATATCAATAGCTCCGGGTTCCCCTCTGAGGTCTACAACGAGCTGAGACAGGCAGAGCCTCAGGGTGGTTTCCCCAGAATAAACACTGAGTGAAGGTTGTGTATTTGGAAGTAGCTTATTTGGAAGATCCCAGGAAGCACAGTGAGAGAGTGGGAAGGAAGAGAAGTAAGTCAATATACGGTCATAAATGAGTTGATTCCTACTGGGAGTGACTAGGGCCAACCTCACAAGGTGATGGTTACAGTATACCTGAGAGAGATCCTACCACAAGGCCAAGGACGCTAGGCTACTTTCCTACCAACTCCCACTTTTCATGGACTGAGGTCTGTCACAAAGAGTGTAGCCTCCCCAGCACTTGCAGACTGCCCTGAGTGTGGGTTGAGCCTACTTGTGCACGCTTTCTGTGGACTTACAGGCATTGACAGAGGAAGTCTTTGGCAACAGTAATGACTACCCAGAGGACATGGGTGAGGCACCACCTAGGATTGCAAGACAAAGGATTACAGACAGAGGCATCCTTTCGGGAGTCCCTCTCATAAGCCTCCTCTATATAATTTGATATCTGGCATTACTTGGTTTGCTTTGGAGAATAGGCAGGAGGTGAGCAGGGGTTCAAAGTTAGGATAATGGTAGCCTGTTTTAACTCTTTTAGACATCAGTACAAGAACATGTTTCAAAGTCAGATGTAAACACATCTTGGACCTGCCTCTATGATTTTTTACTACTATCTTTTTTTAACAGTGTGACTTTTGGAGAGCCAGCTACTATCAACAAGTCTTGGCAACTATAGGTTCAAAGAAGAGCCTCAGGAATGAGCTTTGTGCTTATCACTCCCACAGTTGCTTCTTTCAATACCTGCTACAGGACACAGTCAGCCAAATTCCACCTGGTTCCCATGCATTGTAATGCTTGCAGTGATTGCCCAGACTTCTCCTGAGATAAATTCATGGCTAACTTTTCCTAAGGCCTTCTGTCCTGATCCTTTTACATCTCCAACAGTCGGCTTCTGTCAAACTTGTGGGAAATAAAGGATTTTACTGAGGCTGAGAAAAGATCAGAGGCACAAACCTAGTTAAAAATTCCAAAATCGATATTTTAAAAAAGGGATAAAACCCCCCCAGGAAGCCCCCAGGTTGTCTAAGAAGTCCTCAGTTCAAAGCTAGTAATTCAGGGATGAATCTGAGGATCTGAGTGTCAATAGGATCTTGGTTTGATAGGAAAAGAACGATCTTTTTAGGGTGCCATGGGACTATTTGACTTTATGACCGTTGTACAAGGTGAAAGCAAACCAGAGCCCTGGGGCCGATGGAAGAGCGGGCAGAGGAAAATCAGGCACCCTGCCTCCCTCCAATGCCCACTTTTTAATTTTTCTGGAGGATAAAAAGCAAACGAGAGAATAAAGGTGTCAGCAGTTTATCCAAAGATTCCATTTTAATACATAGCCAAACTGGTAGTCTAAATTGACCAGCTGAATCAAGTAGTTTTATATCTGCATATCTTGACTGCCTATTTTGAGGATATTTGCATGTCATCCTCACGGTTATGCAGAAAGAGTAAGCTTAGAGTACAGTTTTTATGAAATCTTCTAGAACCTGGATTGCACGTCTCTTCTAAGCAAATGTCCTAGTAACTTCACCTGTAGAGTCTGCCTGTTTTTGTGCTGGGCCAGAACAAGCAATCAGACTGTTAGAGGACAGTTGTGTCGGACACACCTCTGTTGAGACAGCTCTGAATCCTGGAACCTCAGTCTATCCACCATGCTAGCCCAGCTTATAGAATGGATCCCAGACTCTGTTTTCCAACCAAACTCTCCTGGTTTTCTGTAGATCCAAAACCCTGTCACGAACCTTAGCTCTTTTGTCTTTGCCTTCTAGCTCTTTTTCTGTGACTCCAAACCCCAAATCTGTGTCTGAATAAGAGACTTGCCCAGAAGACCAACATCAATACCTGGCTGACTTGGAGTTTTTCTGGTATCAGAGCATTCTTGGAAACAGTTCTCAGTACACTGGGGTGTCCTTGCTCACAGTCCTCCACAGGTGTTGAGTCTGTGCAAAGCAGGCCCTCACTCTCTAATTTGTCCATATGAGACTGGCCAGCTTTTCATGGTGGAATAATCCCTGCAAACCAGTAGCCCATAATTCTCGACTGCCTGTGTTTTAAAGTTTCAGAAGACCTGATGCATCACGTCAGCTTGTTTATGCCAGAGCTCCTTATGATGATGGGGTGATGGGAGTCACTGGATGGGCCCAGGCTATGGGTGGTAGATACTTGGTACTTGTGACACTACTCCTTGTCTTCACACAGGGATCCAAGCAGATTTTTCTAATCAATTAGTGTGCATTTTCACATCAAGGCCAAATAAAGCCACAGGATTTTCTTACTTTATTAAGTTATATGGCTAGTACCAATAGATCACAGTCAAATGAAACCTACATTCCATCCCTGGTGCAAAAGCTTTGTTGCTAAGGCAAGCATCTAGAAGAGGGGAACATGGTGAGATGACTTTGGGATAGTTTATGGGGAGAGATAAAGTCTCTGGGAACATGAGAGAAGGAGAAAAAGTTAGTTGGGCTACACTGAGGGCTCATTAGGAAGAGGATCTTTATTGGGGTGATGGCCCAGTGGCACTCAAATACTTGGTTTGGACTATAGTCAATTCTTTATCAATCCTGGCTCAGCAGACCAGGGTCAAAGAAAATAGTTTGATGAATTGATTCAATTCTGGGAAGTCTGAGAATATTAATATAAGTGGCCACCAGGGAATATCTGGGTAGGAATCTCATCCCTTCCTACTGATAATGGGATAACTGAACTGGCAGTGGTACTTCTCCATTTGGTCATGACAGTGAGCAGAGCTTATTAAGAGTTCTATTTTTTTCAGAGAATTCCTTTTATCAAGCTTCAGAAATGTCTCTCCTTTACTACGTGGAGGAGAAACTTTGAGATATAACTAAAATTCAGACAGAATTGTTTCAATGCCACACTAATGATGACAAGTAGATCTTACTGTAATCTGCAAATCCACCACATTTGCAACTTTTTTTCAAATGATATCTACCTGATTGCCCCAAGATCTTTGGCTCCTAAGGCTTTAGAGGGGTCAGTAATGTCTCAACACCAGAGACTATATTCATCAGATCTTGAGGCAATATTGATCCTTTGGAGGCTTTTAGCAATAATCACAGTCCCAACTTCTGCCTAGACTTAGAATAAAGTCAATCTCCTTCTTGAAGAAGAGAGACACACTCTACTCCTCATATTCATAACTTTACCCATGGGGTTGGAAAACACTCATCTTAATTCTGCTCCTTGATCTACTTTTTATTATCATCCCTCCACTCCAATAGAAAGAAGAACCTTTAACTGAATGTTCAGAGCCCACAATATTCTTTGGGTCATGTTTTCCAACAGATGGTAATGCAGTGCCTTGAAGATCCAAAGGCAGAGAAAATCTTTATTTTTGTACCTTCTATGTGGTGAATAGATCCTAGAGGCTCTATGTTACCATGCCCAGCTCTCCGCATGCACAGCTCGTTGCCTGTGATAGGGTAAGATTGGCACAGACATGGATGCTTAGCCATTTAGGATTTAGCAGGGGGAATCAGAAGGCCCCATTTATGCCTCCTAGCCTGAGGAAAGTTTGTAAATTCATCTTTTTACAAAGAAACTCTGCATCGTAAGAGAGGGGAAGTTTCAAGCATTTGCCTAGCTTTAAATAAACTGTAATCTGGTTTCCATTTTGCTTTTGATTCTTTGCCCCACTGCTGAGCTCCTTGCTGTAAGTAACCCTCCTTGTTGACGTACATGCTTGTTACCAGAATGGGGAGTTGTGGCTGAGCTGATTGAACCACGATGGACTCTCTCGGGTTTACCCGGCTCTAATTACCACACACACACACACAAAAGAGGTTCTGTCAATATTAACCTTTGCCAACAACAACAACAACAAAAAACCCTAACCATTATATGCCATAGCAAATTCAGTATAGCAAGTTCAATCTTATGGGCTAAGCCCAATAATAGCTTTGGGCTATTTGGAGAGCTATGTTGAAAAAGAGTCTGATACCATACCAGAGATCAATGTTAAAGAATATGATTAATGAAAGACATGCTATGAATACAGGGAAGAGAGGTATTATCATCAAGGCTAAATATTTGTCATTTTAAGCCTAGAATACAATCTTTCATGGGATGCAGCAAAAAATTTGGCCAGAAGCTAGATATATCTAGAAAGAATATTTATTTCCCTTATAGCTCACAATAGGAGATGAGCACATGTCATTTTTTGCCAAAGACAGATGGGTTTATACTTGTAGTAGTCAGGTGATGGCACTTTTTTTACTCCCAAGCATCCCGGTTTGGACAGCACGTAATGTGGTTGCCCTATAAAATTAGTTCTACTGACTTGTAAGTCCTAATGTTTTAAGACTGGTAGGTAAGACTCTTCCTAATCTAGACAAACCTTGCTTATTATTCCTCTTTTTCTCAAAAAAAGTTATCTAAATTTGTCAAAAGTTGACAAAAATTCATATATATGGAAGGTAATCTTGGTATATACATTTACAGAATAAAACCAGATTTTTTTCTAGATATTTTCACAATATAGTTCAATATTTTATTGTACTGCAAGGTTCAAGAATGAAAGGCATTATGATTTTGGCACACAATCCAGCATAAGAACACAAATAGCTGCTTTTATAGATGTGTGACTCAGGACATAACACTAAACTTTTAGCGTGTATATGGAAGTGTCAAAATATCTGCAAAAACCTATGAAAACAACACCCAACTCAGAGTGTGCACATGCACACACACAAACATACATTGTTTTAGCTAAACTATTAGGTTTAGCATTTATACCTGAAGCAATAAAACTGATGCATATAGAATCTGCTTTTGAAACAAGTTCAGCAATGTCTCCTCTGAACTCCATTTTGAGGTCCCAGAATAAATGCCTTTTTCATGTTGCAGCTGAAGCCCCAGCCAATTCTGCAAATGGTCTTGGAAAATTGCCTTCAGAATTGACTGTCCCAGGGGAAGGTTTACTGGTAGAGGAAGCAGAGACACAGGAAGAGTTTTCTAGACCCAGAAAGAGACAAAGGCAGAGGTGAAGGGTAACTTGGTACAGGTGGCTTCAATTTCTCTTTGACCAGTAGTCCTATTCATTATTAACAGCAACAGTTTCTAGTTGTATGAACAATTTTGCATTAATCTGTTTTAACCTACAAAATCCACTCAGCCCAGTGTCTATATCCCAGGCATTACACTTTGGGGAAGTTATTCGCATTTAGGAACAAAGACTTCCTATTTTGGAATCTGAACCCTATTGAATCTGACTCAACAAATATCTGAGGGCCTATTACATAACACCTTCCACTCTGTATTTTATTGTGCCCACAAAAAGACCAAAATTCACCAAGTCAAAATGTATAAAATAAGAAGAGTAGGTACCATAATCATATTTAGTAACTAACAAATGACTCAGACAGGAGAAAGATTTTATTCATAATCAGGAAAAATTTGAAGAAAAAACTCCATTTTATATTGACCCCAAAAATGGATAGTTTTTAGTGGGGAGAGAGTGAGACTAGATTCTTGAAGAAATTCATCTAGCATAAGAAAAGACACAGAAACAAAGACTAAGAGGCTTATTCTGAGAGAGCAAGATCACTTCTCTGGATTAAGAAGATGATTTGGGGATATATGTAAGGTACCAGAAAATTATAACATATTTGAAAAATTTGAGTACAATCTACTTTTTAAATAATTTGCTCAAAAGTCATGTAAGATTTTTCTGATCACACTATAATATAAATAATTCTCTTTGTTATAATAAGAATTTTAACAACTTGGCATTAAAATAGCAACTCTTTTAAGAAAGAGAAGGCAAACACTGGAAAATGATGAGAGAGGGTGGTACTAGTTCAAGGTTATGGTCTAGAGCCAAAACTATCCTACCAGGCAAAATCACATCTATGTATAGTTTTATTGAATAAAAAAGAAAGGAAAAGCATGGCCCAAATATTTAAATCAAGAAAGTATACTGGAGTGGCTGGCTGGCTCAGTTGGTAGAGTGTGCAACTCTTGATCTCAGGTCATGAGTTCCAGCTCCATGTTGTGTAGAGTACTTACTTTAAATCAATCAATTAAATTAAATTAATAATTATAATTATATTATTTTATATAATTATAATTAATAAATTATTAGTTAGATGTGAAGATATTTAGAAAAAAAGAAATTATATCTATATGTGTATATGTGTGTGTATATATATATCTATATATATATATATGAAACAAAGCAAGCTTAAAGAAAGTAAGAAGAAACCCCTAAAACTGAACACTAATGAATTAAAATGAAAACAAACAAACCAGGCAGCCCGGGTGGCTCAGCAGTTTAGCGCTGCCTTCAGCCCAGGGCTTGATCCTGGAGACCCAGGATCAAGTCCCATGTCAGGCTCCCTGCATGGAGCCTGCTTCTTCCTCTGCCTGTGTCTCTGCCTCTCTCTCTCTCTCTCTCTCTCTCTCTCTCTGTGTGTCTCTCATGAATAAATAAATAAAATCTTAAAAAAAAAATAAAACAAACCAAATGTATATATTCCCTACCTAGGAGAGAAAGGGAAAGAGAAGAAAACAGTGCAAATATATGAAATAAAATTGACAAGGTGTATAATGTCAGATATCAGATTAAATAAATTATAGTAATCTCATGCATCCCTAGATGCAAATTTTAATGTCAAAAAAGAGTATTTTTCATGAAAAATATTGATTACCAGAGTATGCTTAAGAAAATTTTAAAAGCCTAATCAGACCAATAACCCTGGGAAAATGATAGCAGGAGAGAAGATGGAGTGGGAGGGTTAAAAATTCATAGGATCATTGTGTTTTCCATGGAGTGATTAGAAACTTCAGGGAAATAAAATACTCATGATATAGAAGTAGTCATATTCCATGAAATGTGCAAAGAATTCCAATTAACTTTAATCATTTGGAGGAAACCAAATAATGATAAACCATATAGAAGATTTGAAAGCATAATTAAAATTGGAATCAAATAGGCATAGAGCATTACACCCTATAGTTCAAGAATACTTTCTCTTCACTTACACTTGAACCATTTATGAAATCTGACTGTGGGCTGGGCCACAGAGGAAGGTTCTGTTCTACCCACATCATTTTCCAATTGGCCTGCCTAGGAGTCACATCCTCCCCTCCAATTACCTATTAGCCTGGTCTGAAATATCTACTCCTAAATTCTTATAATTCTAAAATAAGAAGTTAGAAGAGAAAAAAGATATTTGGATTATTATAAGTATCTTATTTCCATCTGTTGAGGGTTTCCTCTTGGAGAAAACCAATCATAAGCTATTTTCATGTTATTGAACAGCATTAATTATTAAATAATTTTAATATTGATTCAAAACCCGTCTCCCCATATTTTCCCCACCTTTAGCCTTAAGTCTAGTCCCAGGAATAGTCAGGACATGCTATTCCTCTTCCTGTGTCCAGAGCTTGAGACATGTTCAGTCAATGTACACAATCCCTGGGTTTTCCTTCTTCCAAGCTCAAGGACTGAATTCTTTTGCAAGAAATCCTTATAGGATATAGTCTCCTGTAGTATATAACTGAGCAGAATACTCCAATTTGGATTTGGAAGAAAACAAAGTTCCCCTTGTTTGTTCCTGCAGTCTCTTGCATTCTGAGAAGGGTTTGGGAAGGAAGGCCTGTCACTTTGGGGGAGGTATCTTCGGCCCAAATGTACACTCTGGTTTGGACATCCGTACAGGCAGTGAACTTTGAGTAAGCTCACAGGCTGTCTATTTGTACATTCATTCCTGAGGCTAGATGGAGGTATATCAGGAGAAAATTCTACTTGAGAAAAACGCTCTTATAACTGGACATTTTATTTATTACTTGACCTTAGGCAAATCACCTGTTTCACATCTGTGTCAGCAGGTTTCTTTTGGTTAAGTTACAGAAACCCAACTCATAATGGATTAAACTGGAAAGGGAATGCGTTGGCTGATTACACCAAATATTTTACAATTAGGGACTCACACGTAGCTGTAGCTATGAACTCAAGCAATATGGCAGCATTCCGGTGTCTTTCCCCCTCTCCCTTTTGTCTCAGCTTTCTTCTCTGCTGGCGTATTATTGACGGTAAGATAGTTGTCATCACCTCCCCTCTCACATTTATTCTCTCAAATTCTGCAACAGAAATGAAGTTCTTGTTTATTACCTGTTCCAACAGAGGTTCCAGGAATTTGTCTCATTAATACCCAAGAAAGAGACTTATGAATATTCTACAAACAACACGAAGAAACAAGATAGGGCGGTGGTGGGTATTGTTGCCTCAAATATGTTATTGGAGAACATCCCTGAGATCCAGAATATATTGATATCTAGAACATTATAGTAACAGACTGGGACTCCTGGACTCTCTACCCAGGGTCTCAGCTTTCTCATCTGTAAATTAAAGGGGTTAAATGAGGTGATGGTAAGGCCCAGCCTCCGTGAGTCTGTGACTCTGATTTTCTCAGAAATCTTTGATTCCAGTGGTTTTGTGTTTCTGGCTCATGTATATTCCCAAAGCCAAGTCCCTATAAAAGCTGAAATCCAAGGGATGGAGCCTGTCCCCAATCACCTTGGAGGCCTACTAGAAAAGCCAAAACTTTATTCTATTTATTTTTTTAAATTTTCAGTTGGATAAACTCTTAACCTTTAGCAGTAGGGTATTGATTTTCCTGGCCTGGCTGCTGAACTCTGGTAACACTAGACTCCTGGTCCCTGGGGAACTGCCTTGCACAGCAAGCCTAAAATGTGGCTTGGGGCTGCACAAACCCAAGTGGGGCCTTCCATTTTCAGCAAAGACCAGGAAATTTCTGATGGTCTCTTACATTCCTCTGCTCAATACCAACCCCTCTTTCACCCACCAAAGATCATGCAAATGACACATATAAATTGCTTGGTCTGGTTGCCAACATTCCAAATGCCTCAGAGGAAATGTGACCACTCTGGGTGCCTAACTTTGCTTTGAAAGGTCATGGGTAAATGTGGGCCATAAACATCCTGGTATTAAAACTGGTCTGCTACCCTTGTCCAGAACACCTAGTACTTAGAGAGCTTTACTAAATCTGCATAGGTTTAGCTTTCTTGGCTTTACAATTTAAGCCAGATGCTTGGAATATAAGGGGGTATAGCCAGGGTGGTAGGAGGTTACATGTAGGGTTCACATACATACTAGGTTATAAAGGATGGTCAGTCATGATTTTATGCCCATTTTTCCTGGTGCAGATGTTAATGGAAGCACCTTTTATTCTCAAAACTGCCATGGTTAGGAAGATAAATTATATGGTCATCCTAGATATAAAGGCCTTGCTCAATGTGGCACAGCTAGTCAACTTCATACTGAAAATTCACCAGCACCCAATTTCAGTACATGTTCCTTTTCCAAGCATTATACTTGTCCCTCAAACCACATCTTACAGGCTTGCAGGCCCAACCTTCTACCTACAAATACCTAAGATACAACCTTATGTCTTCCTGTCTCTAGTAGGGGCTTTCTCAAGGTAATATCATTAGCACCTGAAAATCATTAGTTCTACTGAAATGGAAACCCAAATTTTAGCACATGCTAATGATTTCCCTACTGTAATGGAAACTGATTTTTATCTTTCACCAGGAAATGTGATTGTTGGTTGGTAAAGGAAGGAAACCTGATGCTTTTGTTGAAGTCAAAGGAAAAAACCAGACCTTGGTTTTAGCATATAACTTTAGAAGAATGTAATCAGAATCCTGCATGTATATATGCATACACACACATACCCCCCACACACACACCTGTTTTATCTCAGCAGCTATGTACATAGGAGTTGCCAGAAGTGAATAATCCATTAATCTTCCTTAAGAAAATTAGCCAATAAATTCAAACTAATTAGCTGGATTTGGGTTTGGGTTCAATCAAGAGAGCAGTCTGTTGGATCATAGAGGCAAAGTTAGAAAGAGGTAAAGCCAGGGTTGATGGATTGGAGACTCTAAGCTCTACAAAGTTGCTACATTAAGCTCTTTTGAGAGATTCCCCTAACCTCTAGGAGCAGGCTAAATGGCCAATTTTTACTGTCCTTTGTATTCTGGGACCAATTCCAATGTTTGGGAGGGGGGCCCCACACCAACAAGCAATTCTCCAGACACCAGCTGGGTGTCCTACAATTCAACTCAATTCTGACATTACTTACCTAGAGATAGCTTCAGATTCCACAGGTTAAGGGTGACCTCCCACAGGACTGCCTCCCCTTGCACTTCAGACTCCATCCACAATCCCAGGTTAATCACTTCTGACCAACTGGTTGTAAATCAGTTTCCCAAGACTTCCTCCTGAAGTCTGATACATTTGCTACAGTGACTCAGAGAATTCAGAGAAACATTTTACTTACGAGTTCACTGGTTTATTATAAAAGGATGTAACTCAGGAACAGCCAAATGCCAGAGATGCACAGGGCTAGGTAAAGGGAAGGTGTGAAGAACTTTCATGCCCTCTAAGAGCCTCCATGCCCTTTTCTATCCATGTTTACCAGCCTGGAAGGTCTCCAGCCCCTGACCTCTTGAGTTTTTAATAGGTGTCTCATTACATAGTCATAAGTGATTAAATCGTTGGCCATTGGGGACTGATTCAACTGCCAGCCTCTCTCCCCTCCCTGGAGGTTGACGGAAGAGGGGCATGTGGGACCGAAAATCCAACCCACTAATCACCTGGTTGGCTCCCAGTCCTAACCTTTGGTTTTCAGAGTTCTATCAAATTCCTTGTCTTCATTGTGCTTTCTGCCCTGGTGGCTTTGAGAAAGGGCACAGAGCTAGAATGACTTCCCAACCAACTCCGGCTAGGAAAGAAGGAAGAAAATCAGGCCCTGACCTAAGGGAAGGAAATTTGGGTACCTAATATATGTCAGTCATTCGTTTCTATTAAATAGATAAAGGAAAAGTGAGTCAAAGAAGAAAAATGACAGCCAAAGATCTCCAGACCAGTGGATGAGTTCCTGTTAACCCTATCCTACTATAGCCCACTCTCACTGGGAGCATCCTTCCTAGACTCTGTGCATCCAACCTACTAGCTCCCAGGTAGCTCTTAATGTGTAAAGACATAGAATGAAATGGTAGTGGATTCATTCTAGAGTCAGCCCATCTATGTATTAACCGCATGGCTTTGGGTGAGTCATTTTAGCTCTTTGAGTCTTGGTTTCTTCGTTTGTCAAATAGATTGAAATTACTCCTCCTTCATAGAGCCATTGTCAAGTCTGGATGAATCAGAATGACAACAAACCCTCCTAGTACTTACTACATGCCAAGCACTGCTCTGTGTACTCTACACATAATAACTCTTGGGACCTTCACAATTTATCCACTACCAGTTTTTTCTTTTTTTTCTCTCTCTCTTTTTCTTTAAGCCAGTGACTATTTGTGAGAGTTTTGAAAAGAAGATGAAATTCAGCTTTGCCTTCAAACACTCTAGGCCTCCCAGCTCTGGGCTGTAGGAAGTGTAGCTCTATGGTGGTCATCAACACTCTTCCCTCTATGCCCCTGGGTGCCCTGAGGGACACCCAGCTTTATCCCCCTACTCAGCTTGCTGGTGCCCCTCCCTACCACCAAAAATTTATAAAGGAGAAAATGAAGACATGGAGAATTTAAGTCAAGTAGATTTTTAATGACCCAAAGGGTATCAAGCCTAGATAGTCTGATTTTTGGCATCTGCATTCTTCTTTTGCCTTTTCTACCTAGCACATTGACATTCAGAAGAAATCTAATAAATGTTCTTTCATCCACTGATTTTTTTTCATTCAGCATATAGAAAACCAGAACAGAAAATATGCAATCTTGGACACTTTGCATCTCTCCCTTTTTTTGAACTCAAGGTGAAGCAACTCTATACATGGCCATGTCCTCTTCTCATCACCTGTGTTAGCAGGTATAGCTGTCAGTCTTCCTCTTGGAAATCTGGCATAGAGGTTAGTAAAGCTTCAGTGAACCAAAGAAATCACAAAATCATCAAAATCTCATAGAGTCCTTTGGATGTAGGTTCCAGGCACCAAAAGACTGAAATATGTGATAAGGCCTACCACAGGCTTGCAAACAGTAAGGGCTAAAATGATATTTGTTTAGCTAAAACTAAACATATATGACTAATTGCATGAGAATCTTGGTTCTGGGATTATCTCCTCTCTGTCTCTATTCACTTAAAAAGTCTCCTTTTTTTCTATAAATTCTCAAATTAGAGGATGGGGAAATATTTTCTGTTAGGGAGAGGGTGCATCTGCTGCTACTAGCCCCATCTTCAAATATCACTGTGTAAGGTTTGCAATTGGTCCAGCACTTAGGAGTAATCAACCCCAAGCAAAGAGGAAACAGCATGAGATCTTTTTCAGGGGGATTGGGATGGGGAGTTAGGGGGATGGGGAGGGAGGTCTCTTTCCTCTGATTTCCATCATGCCACATGAAATGATTCCTAGCCCCTCCTAGGAGACACATCAACTCACAAGCTCAGGCAACATCCTGACCAAACAAAATCCACTTGAAATCACATACCAGCTATCCTGACTGTAAGCAGAGCCCATCATAAGTATTCCCACTGCACAGAGTAGATACACTGTATGTGTTACCTTCTAAGATCTTCACCATGATCCTATAATTCAGATTGGTCATTATCTCCATCTTACAAGGGAAAACACTGAATCACAGGATGACTAAGTAAATTGTTATAGATGATACTGTGTAAACTGTGTGGCTGAGATGAAGTCAAACCCAACCCATAACCTATCGCTAAATGAGGTATCTGCCATTTTTCCAGCTCCCATTTCTATGTACCATATTTAAATGTGAATGTCTTTGCTGTAAGACAGACCAGAGTCATTTCTTTATCACATTTTCATTCTCTGTGACATGTTGAATGCAGAAGAACTTCAATATCGTAGGGTCTTGTTCTGAGGTGAGAAGGGAAATGGGAATGGGAAAAAGGGTAAGGAGCAGCAAAGAAACATAGAATCACCCTTGAGGGGGAAGAAAAAAGAATCACCCTTGAATTTTTAACTTGATCCGAGCCAGCCCTACTAAAGCTAGTACCCACTGTTAAGGAATCAGACAGATGGATGAATATGGAATCAATCGCTAAGATGAAGACTCAGGATTCCAAGGTTTTGGGTCTGTTTACTGGTTAAGGTAAGTACTAGACACATAGATTTTGGCATATTTTGTTGCTGTTGTTCTGCATCCAATATTTGCAGAACACACATTTATATATGAAGTGCAAATGGAACACTTACCAAAATGGAGCAGATGCTAGGCCATAAAGTATCAATAAATCCCAAAGTACTGGAGTCACATCGAGTGTGTTCTCTGACTATAGAAATCACACTAGAAATCAATTAAACAGGGATCCCTGGGTGACTCAGCAGTTTAGTGTCTGCCTTCAGCCCAGGGCCTGATCCTGGAGTCCCGGGACAGAGTCCCATGTCGGGCTCCCTGCATGGAGCCTGCTTCTCCCTCTGCCTGTGTCTCTGCCTCTCTCCCTCTCTCCCTCTCTCTCTCTCTTTCTCTCTCTGTCTCATGAATAAATAAATAAAATTTAAAAAAGAAATCAATTAAACAAAGAAAGATAACCAAGAAAAATCCCAAAATGGCTTGGACAGGAAGCATTTTTAAAATTTTAGGTATCACCTACACACAATATAATTTATTCTTTTTAGTGTACAGTTTGCAAGTTTTGACAAATGTATACATGCAAGCATGGAACAGCACCATAATCAATTTGTGAGACAGTTTCATCACTCCCAAAGCACCCCTATCTGTGTCTTTGTAGACAACCTCTCCCTACAACCCTAGCCCCTCATAACCACTGACCTGATTTCTCTCCTGACAATCTTGCACTTCATATCTGGCTTGAGTCTGGCATGATGCCTTTGAGGTTCACCCATATTGTTGAGCATACCAGTAATATATTCCCTTTTACTGATCAATAGTATTCTATTGTATGGATACGGCAAAGTTTGTTTATCCATCACTAACTAAAAGACATTTCCAGTATTTATTTCCAGTATTTGGTATTATGAATAAAGTCAATATGAACATTTCTATATAGAATTACTGGATCATATGGTAGTGTATGTTTAACTTAATAAGAAGCTGCCAAATCCTCCAATGTTGCCTTTATTTTGCACTCCTACAAACCTTATATGAGCATTCCCTTTGCTCTACATCTTCACATGCATATGTTTTTATCAGCTTTTTCTAAAGCCTTTGTATAAGTTTGTAGTTGTGTGTGGTTGTGGCTTTAGTATGCATTTTAGTTATTAATGACCTTTTCATGTCTTTTATTTTCACTGTTATATTTTCTTTGGTGGAAGGTTTATTAAAATACATTGCCCATTTTTAAATTGAGTGCTTTTCCTTATTCTTGAGAATTAAGAATCCTTTATATATTATCAATATTCTTTATTAAATAGGTATTTTCCAGTGTTTTCTTCCAGACAGTGACTTTTCTCATTTTGCTAACCAAAATGAGCACAGAAACTTTCATTTGGATGAAGTTCATTTTATAAATTAAAAAAAATTTAATTTGTGATTTTTGTGTTCTATTAAGAAATTACTGCCTACCACAAGGTTGCAGAGAATTTCTTTTCTTCATAATTTTACAAAATTAAGGATGCCTGGGTGGCTCAGCAGATGTGATCCTGAAGTTCTGGGATCGAGTCCCACATCAGACTTCCTGCATGGAATTTGCTTCTCTCTCTGTGTCTCTCATGAATAAATAAATAAAATCTTTAAAAAAATTACAAAATTATATTCCAAATTTCTCCTTTTCCATTCCTTTTACACAATTGTCACACATTTTAGTTTTACAAATGGTAAATACAATACACAATACATTGTTACTTCTTTTTACTTTAGATAGCCAATTATCCTTTTTTATGTAAATCCAAATTTATGATTAATATATTTATCCTCCCTGAAGGACTTCTTAGCATTTCTTTTAGTGCAATTTTGCTGATAATGAATTCTCTCAATTTTTGTTTGTCTGAAAGTCTTTATTTTTCCTTTATTAATGACTTTTGGTAGGGGAATGAACTGCATGTACTAGTCTCAGTTGACAGTGGTTGTGTTTGTTTTTGTTTTATTTTTTCCTTCAGTCCTTTATGGATGTCATTTAATTTTCTTTTTGCTTGCATAACTTCTGACCCTAATTCTTATATCTGTTCCTCCATATGTAACAGATCCTTTGGTTTTGATTTCCTCTTTATCTTTGAATTTCAAAATTTTGAATGTTATGGTTTAAGGGTGTGTGAGTGTGTGTGTGTGTGTGTGTGTGTGTGTGTGTGTGCATGAGTACTCAGACTTCTAACTTATTCTGCTTGGTGTTC
This sequence comes from Canis lupus baileyi, assembly GCF_048164855.1. NCBI lineage: Eukaryota > Metazoa > Chordata > Mammalia > Carnivora > Canidae > Canis > Canis lupus. The sequence goes on from NC_132863.1 coordinate 30,314,623, forward strand.
TCTGAGCACCTTAGATTTCTGGATTAATGTCTTCTTCTTCTGTGATTCCAATTTTGTGAATTACATATTCATTTGACAATAAGATATCCCACACTTATTGGATAATCTGTTGTTTATTTGTTTTGGCTTGTTATCTTTGTGTTTTCATTTAGATAAACTATTCAGTAGCCATTTATGATGTCCATTTTCACTTATATCAGTTTCATTTCTATAATTTCTACTATTTTCCAGTTCACTGCCTCTTTCTTTGACTGCGTCCAGTGCACTAATAAATTCATTAAAGTCATTCTTCATCTCTGCTTCCATTTTTTGATTCCTTGCATGAAAGTGTCCTTCACTCTGCTGAAATTCCTCACCTGTACATATAGGTCGTCCATTTTTTGCATTAGAGCCTTTGCTATATTAGAAATATTTATTTATTTATTTATTTATTTATTTATTTATTTATTTATTTAAGACGCAAAGAGAGAGAAAGGCAGAGACACAGGCAGAGGGAGAAGCAGGCTCCATGCAGGGAGCCTGATGTGGGACTCGATCCCAGGACTCCATGATCATGCCCTGAGCTGAAGGCAAACGCTGAACTGCTGAGCCACCCAGACATCCCTAGAAATAGTTATTTTATATTTCCAGTTATTACAACATCTGGGTGATTTGTGAGTCTGGTCCTCTTAATTGTCAGTCAGGTGAATACTACAAATAAAGCACCATAAGAATTTCATAGATGCGACAAATACCCACCATTTGCTTCGACGTGGATGGAACTGGAGGGTATTATGCTGAGTGAAATAAGTCAATCGGAGAAGGACAAACATTATATGGTCTCATTCATTTGGGGAATATAAATAATAGTGAAAGGGAATAAAGGGGAAAGGAGAAAAAATAAGTGGGAAATATCAGAAAGGGAGACAGAACATGGAAGACTCCTAACTCTGGGAAACGAACTAGGGGTGGTGGAAGGGGAGGAGGGCGGGGGGTGGGGGTGACTGGCTGGTAGGCACTGAGGTGGGCACTTGATGGGATGAGCACTGGGTGTTATTCTGTATGTTGGCAAATTGAACACCAATAAAAAATAAATTTATTATTAAAAAAAGAATTTCATAGATGCAGGGACTGAGGCTAAAGAATGCTAGAAAAAATAGTTCTACATTGCACAGATGAGGATAATACAATGAAGGAAAACATATTTCTATAAAAAATTTATTTATATATTTGAGATTGAGAAAGAGAGCATGCAAGCTCTGAATCAGATATACCACCTGAGAGACAGGTACAGTAGAAAAGAAAGTCTAACCTCATGGTATCTGTGGTACACATTAACTAACATGACCAGAACATGTCTGCCTCTGCAGAACAGCCTCTGGGGCCGTGTTTTTGTGGCCTGAATTCCATCAACAATCAGTCACTGGCCTCAGACTTGCCTCTTCAGTTTAGAAGACACTCTTCAAAAGAGGCTTCTCATACAAGAAGTCTCAAGCAAGTCTATGCAAAAATTTCCCAATCTTTGACCTAAATATTATTCCTGAGGAAATAATTCAAAAGAACAATCTGCAAAGGTGTTACTGATAGCAGCCTAAGTTTGTAATGCTGGAGCCATGGCTTATCTATTTAATGGACTGTCGTGCAGCTATTAATAAGATTCTGCCCCATATTTAAAGTTCCAGAAGAAAAAGAAACTAGGAGTGAAAATATCAAAGTTTTAATATATGAGAATTTCCCAGAGAAATAAAGGTCACAAATATTCATAGTGAAATGATACATTAAGAGTCCAGGGTAAAAGGAAAGGAATGTCTAAACCTCGGTACATTATTATGAAATCTCAAGCATCAAGAATAAAAAAGAGACCCAAAAATGTACCAAAGTGTAGAGTAGTTTCCTATAAAGGAGTTAGAATTAAACTGACTTCCAACTTCTCACCACCAACATTGGATGCTTAGGGCTATTCTCTTCTTTACACATTAAGACTATATATAATATACATAAATAAGTGTATTATATATTGTAACATATAATGTTATATATATTACATATATAACATATCATGTGTATATTATATATGTCATATATAATATATAATGTGTATGATGTAATATATAGAAATATTATATACATATATTCTGTGTGTATATAAAGACAAAGATTAAAACATATAAAAATAAAAAATGAGGGCAGCCTGGGTGGTTCAGTGGTTTAGTGCCGCCTTTGGCCCAGGGCGTGATCCTGGGGACCCTGGATGGAGTCCCACGTTGGGCTCTCTGCATGGAGCCTGCTTCTCCCTCTGCCTGTGTCTCTGCCTCTCTCTCTCTCTCTCTCTCTCTCTCTCTGTGTCTGTCATGAATAAATAAATAAAATATTTTTAAAAATTAAAATGAGAGATTAAATAAACACATGTAAAATACAATATTATATCACTTTACCATGATTCTTTGTATCATGTTTCATACAATGAGAGTGGGACTTTCAATATCCAGAGTACCTAGGATCTACAAAAATTCTAAAAGCCTTGCAAATTCTCTAACTCTGGTCCTAATAACCTAACAATTATAAAGGAAGTATCCTCAACCCCAGTAGATTTGTATCTCCAGCCAAACTATCAAACAATTGCAAGGATCTCATAAAGAGATTTTTATATGTGACAGGACTCAAAAATTTTAAGTTAATTTTAAGTCACTGTTGGGATTTGAGTAGTGAAAATTAATTACACCTTTCACCTCTCCCCAAGTTAGTAACCAATTAAGAAAAAGACACAAAAGCTGAATGATATGTTTTAAAATTGTCTCTATTGCTGATAGTACTAAAGTGGATCTACGTATGGCCAATTGGGTCCCTTAACAAACTCTAGACGGATCAATCCCCTGAGGGTTTTGGTGAGCAGACAGTCTTTTTAGAATCATGGCTTTATCTCTCTTAGGCATAGAAAGAACCACCGTATATACTTTCAAAGCTGGGCGTGGAC